>NC_140470.1:31678213-32120713 GCF_051167445.1 Perissodus microlepis | reverse complement strand
TCTGCAACTGAAAATAGTTGTGGATGATTACTATAGAGATTGAAAATGTGACGTCATTCAGGGGTAAAACCGCAAACGATTCTGGGAACTCGTGGCAAGAGGTACTAGCGCACGCAGGCTTTCAATTGAAATCAGTTACACAGCGATAAAAAGAAACACAAAAAATGGCAAGAAGCTGTTGTATTATTAACTGCAAAAGCCGGTGGCATGACAGCCACAGGAAGCCGACGGGTAAAGAGATCAGTTGTTATTGGATTACGTCGTTGAAGAGAAATTGTTCGAGCCATGTTTCCGAAGTAACAAAAAGGCGACGGATGGCCTGGATTGCAGCCATTCAAAGACCAAATATAACGTCCCAGAACACTCCAGCTCACATGTTAGTCTGCTCCAAGCATTTCCACAAAGGTCAGTCTTCTGTTGTAGTTAATACGTCATTTTTCATTACATAATTGGTGATATAGGTTACAAGCAAGTCTGGCGTTGAACAGAAATTGTGGCGCTATGCTTCTTTGTTTATTGTGCATAAATAGTGAATTGTCCTCACACAATATTGCGTTTCGCTTCTGTTATTACCATGGTACATTGACAAAAACATATACTTTTATTCACAGGGTAAAACAGTTTTTTGTATCACTAATTGCCCAGTGCGATTACAGCATACAGTATTATTGTCACTGCTACATTTCTGTAACACGTACCAGAAATTATTTCCACTACTAATTAATTACCGTTGAGCTTAAAGGTCCTATTAATAAACTGTTAACGAATGTGTATTTATGAAGACAATTTGTGAGACTGGTAAACTTATGATAGGTACGATGGTCTGTCGTTCTACACGGTGCATTTCAAGGTCCTGTACCCATCTGTCGGTAAACTGTACCTGGGTTTGTTGCAGTGACCTGAAGTTACTAAACTTCATGAGTGTATGCACTCACTCCAAGAACCGTATGACTATAAATATGAGCGTGGTGAAAGTTGGGCAGCACGCTAACGTATTTTGCCCACTCTGTGTGCTCGTAAGGGTCTAACCCTTACAGCACACAATCCTTTGATTTTTCCTCGTATCTTTGACTTTTCATCAAGTCTGTCTTTGTACGGACCGGCATTGTTCTCCTTCGTTTTGTACGTAACTTTTTTGGGGGACAAAGAACAAGCAAGAAGGTATTGGAACCGGAGAATGAACGTTTTGCGGTGCTGCAAATGCTTGCATTTGATGCGGTACTTGGATTGTTTTGCCACGAGTTCCCGGCATGCAATGCGCGAAAGTCACGTGGTCTGTCAATCTCTATACCTTTCTAATGTGACGTTGTTGTCCCTGGCTGTCTTTCTCTCTCTCTCCCTCCCGCTCTGTTCCTGTGCTACTGCCACTGTAACTACCGCCCCTCCCCCCTCTGCCCAGCGCAAAGCACAAGGCGTGAAGCGGAAAAAAGTGCGCGAGAGAGAAAGAAAAAAAAATCCACAGCTCACGTCGTTCACTTCAAAGAGTCGGCTCTAACAATGAGGAATGTGGGAGGGAGTTGTGCCAGACGGTATGTTTGCAAGATGGCAGCTGTCGATCTAGCGCTTGAAGAGAGAGTCTCCCTCCTCAGGTCCTCCAGAGGCGTGAGCAGTTTGGTGAGTTTCACCATTTGTGTTAGGATGCCTGGGTCGTTGACCCAGGGCTTTGAGTTTATATATTATTTATCATTTCTAGTGTTTGGGTTTTTGTTAGAGTTCTGTCTTATGGTTTATGTCTCTGTGCATCCTTAGTTGCTGTCTCCCCTGTCTGCTATATCCCCGTGTCCAGTCAGTGTCTGTGTCTGCCCTGGTCCCACGTCTCTGTTCCCTCTGTTGCAGTTGCCTGCCTGTGAGTCTGTGTCTGTAAGTTCAGTCTGTGTTATGTTTCCTGTTTTATTTTGAAGGTCCTTGTCTTATGTTAATGTATCTGGTTTTGCTTCCCCAGTTTCGTTAGGCCTGATTTGCCCCAGCTGTGTTTCCCTCCTGTTACTCATTCCCTGATTGCTCCCTCTATGTATTTAAGCCCTGTGTTTTCTTCCATCCTGGTCGCGTCTGTCCGTCCGTGCGAGCAAGCATTAAAGCTGTTTTGAAGTACACTCTTGCCTCCGAGCGTCTGCACTTTGGGTCCTTCTTACCACCACTCCTGCCTGCACACAGCCCTAACCTGACAATTTGCTCCAGGAGCTGCGCCTGGACGACCGCGGCTTTCAGCGGTACCACCGTCTTTCCCTCGCCCAGTTTGAGGACCTGTCCCGCGTTGGTCCAAGCATCGCCTGCCAAGACACCAACTACAGGCGCTCAATCCCACCTGCAGAGCGCCTGTCCATCTGCATGTGGTTAGTAAAAGTCCTTTATTGATACCTGTGCTAATATATGCTAAACTATTGTTTATATACTGCTAACATGGATGTGATATGCTAACAGTGAATGCTGTCGGTGTTTACTGATAGCAAACTGTGGTACGGAGACGACTGTTTATATTTCTAGTGATACTCGAAAGGTCTCATCAAGTCCCGATTTAATTCAATTTGTGCTGTTATCAGTGTTAGCAATGATAGCTTGGCTGTGGTGTCATATCAAAGTATGCTCTCAGTGTTTGCTGATATCAGTTATGAGTGAGGAATTGTGAGTGATTGGCTCACTGTAGTGGTAAAAGTTGCTGCCAATCAAATTATGATGTGGTAAAGTTAAAACAAAACACAACTGACTGTTTTATATTATATGTATTATGTAATTATCCTTATAATTACAAAATGTTTTATGTAAGATTTAAGTTTTGTGATTTAAATCTGACATCACAAAAGTATTTTGAAATTTGAATAATGTATTTTGTAACTGCAGTACACATAATACTGATTTTGAACAATTTTGTCCAGGTTCCTTGTCACCGGGGACTCCTTCAGGACCAAGCGTTCAGTTACAGAGTCGGTGTGTCCACGGTGAGCCAGATCACCCCCCAGGTAGCGACGGCCATCTGGGACTGTCTAGTGGACGACTTCATGGCTGTGCCTTCACCTGGAGACTGGCGCTCCATCACAGAGGGATTCCAGGAGCGCTGGAACTTCCCTCTGTGCTGTGGAGCTCTGGATGGGAAGCACGTCCAGACAAAGGCACCCCATATATCATATAGGAGACACACATTGATATACACTAAATATTTATTCCATTTCTTTTTTGTGGTGCCCAAATTTATGAACCTGCTTGATTTTGTTTAAACAATTATTGCACACTTTTTGTAAATCCAGTAAACTTCTTTTCACTTCTCAAATATCACTGTGAGTCTATTAGTATTTTGTCATTAGTATAATATGAAATAAATTCTACATGTGTCAAATCGTGTGTCAACATTTGCTGTGTAGTAGAACTGCTACTAGATTTTCATTTCAACATCGAAAAACAAAACAAAAACAGGATATAATCAGATTGGTTGTAGATATTTAGTAAAGGTGATCACAAGGGAATCCCACTGAGTAAAAAGTTATCAGTGCTTGCTGTACATCTGATGCTACAATTGTATACCTGTGGGTGCAGCAGCAGGAGCTCAGGGACTGGGGAGCCAGGAGAAGCAACAGGGAACGCTCTGCTGCAGAATCAGTTGGTTCTATCAAGACAATATTAAATGTTAACAGGTTGAATACAATAATCATAGAGAAAGTATATACAGTGGTCCCTCATTTATTGCAGCAGGGGTTCTCAGAATAACTAGCCCCTCGCCACGCACTTTATACACCGTTTCCCCCCACACACATGAACACAGTTCTCATAAGTTGATTCTCAAAGTGCAAACCTTTGTAGATTGCAAAACGTAAAAGTATTATTATGCAGCGTTTTGTCTTCATCTGCCTGCCACTTTCATGCGCCTTTTCCCTCGCGGTGCAGGTGTGTATTTCCGAATGAGGCTCATAGTTATGGGTGTTTTTGTGCTGTTTTTTCTATTGGACGTGATGGTTATCAAAACCAAACATGATAAATTTGGCAAGCGCAGGAGACACAACACGGAGATTTGTCAATCAGGCTGCAGAATGCAATGCTGTGCAAGAAAAAGAAAAGAAAAAGAAAATCAGCGAGAAAGCGAAGCAGTGGCGGATGAACAGCGGGACCACTGTGTGCTGTTTATTAATAAACAAGAAAATATATTCCTATATGACAACATGCATAAAAGCAGAACGGTATTTGTGCGTCAGTGGGAAAATAGCGGTGGCTTGCTAGCTTTTGTGCGGCTTCCCCGGGTCAGTTTTTTGCATAAGGAGACAAGATTTATTCCGTCCATATATTCCGGCACTGGCAGGGTTGGTTGAAGGAGAACTCAAATGCATGACTTTCTGAATGGAAAAACCGTGTTTACAATGAAAAACTATGAAACAGTGCCAACAACCCACAGTGCATGCGTTCCTAATCCGCATGCCATGATTCTTCTCCTTGATATGTGGTGATGCTTTGTCCTCCTTGTTGCCTACGTACAACAGTGTGCTGCTCCCACCACACATTTCTGCAGTCCACCTAGAAACAAGAGATGCCGCAGTGAGTACAGGCCCATCCACCAGCTGACAAAAAACACTCTAACCATTCCAACAGGAGATGAAAACAGTGATATGAGTTTGAGAACTAACTGCCACTCCACTGTTCTCTTAAGTAGGCCTCCTTGATTAGGCAGCTCGTCAACAGGTGAGTGATTAATCCCAGGTGTGGCTGGCTCAAAGGCAGGAGACTCTCCAGGCCTGGCGTTGCAGCAAAACTAACACACCACAACACACACACAAACGTGTACACAGGAAAACGAGGGACCAGGAGCATATCACACCAACAAACACATGAACCTGACACATGACCAAAAATGACACATGAGCCCCTGACACGCATGGAGATGCAGAGGCACATTGGCAACATAGATTATCCACTTTATTCCAATCAAGAAAACACTGATGCCCATCTTCTTTTTGTTTTTCAAGAACCTTTCAAATTTATTCTCTTCTATTAGGTAATAATATGTTCTGCATATTCGCTGAGACAGAGCGAAACGTAAAGCACAAGCAATGTATGAACAAAAGTGAGTGAATGCAGCTTAGTAAGGCATTTATGGAGACAGATAGGGGAGGAGAAGAAGAAGAAGAAGAAGAAGAGGTAAAACCTGAACGTAACATGGAACAGGCTGTGCTAGTTTATCATCATGACACTGTGACTTGTCTAGTTTTTCGTTAAACATTATTTGCTTCTCAATAGTTTGAGTAATTCCTCTTAGGTTTGACCTCACAGGGAAAACAGAACATTTATGTATAAATCTATGACTCTTTGAATCTTGGGAACAAAAGTACCATAAGATCACCCCATAAGGAGGAGATTGGGCTGAATGAATGTGCCAATAAATTTGCCTAACTTAACATTTAAGTTGCACTAATAAATTTTCAATAAACAAAATGACTAATGAATGTACTTTGGACATATCATTGTACACTGAACCTTTCTATGCAGTCTTTCTATATATCTAAAAGCTCCTGCAAATTCTGATGCTAACTGCAAGTCTGCAGCTGAGTCACTTACACCTCTCGTCTCCAGAACTTTTAATGCGTTCAGTGCCTGCTTTCAAAATCACTGCAATGTGAAAAGGAAGCATTATTTAATGAAAACTCTCGTCAGCACATCTGAAAATGTAGACATATATATATATATATATATATATATATATATATATATATATATGTGTGTGTGTGTCTCTCTCAATAGTTTTTGATTCATATGAACAATAATTTATGCTATTTTTGCCAAGTTTGTTTGTTACGTAAGTGTTTTGCCATTAGTTTTATATGCCGCATTTTAATGGTTGAATGTTGTACTGTGAACACGGGATTGCCTGTTTTTGTCTTTTCCCCTCAGATTGTTTTATATTTTCTTTTATTATTATTATTATTATTATTATTAATATTCATAATATATGTGCTATTTAAGCTGTCATACAGGTGATTTATCAGAATTGATAAAAATCTACATTTCTGTGCATGCTTGGATGAAAACAACAATTTAAGCAGATGTAAGAGTCTCCATGCAGGGCGCTGCTGGTGATTGGAGTTTTATGTACTGCTGCCCTCCTGTGAGAGATTTATGAACCACGCTGACAAACAGTGAATAATAAATCCAGCTGTGCCAGTTATAGTTTGAAGAACTGAGGCTTATCTAAGTTACAGATTTTTGAAGCGCATGTGGGCAGTAGACATTCTGACATTGAACGGTGCTATTATGGAGCTAAATTTTGCTCCATAATAGCAGTAGTTGTATGTCAGTGATATAGAAGAGCAGGAATAAGCACTGGTTCCCAAAATGAAATAGAATTTCAAAAAGTGCAAAAAGGTAAACTTTCATGGTTCATATGAGCATGTGATGCTGTTCAGATCATTTTTTGGGAATTGTGTCTGTAATCATTTTTATGTGAACCACACATTTTATTTAACATGTACGATTGCTAAATTATGTTCATACTTATAAGACTGACAAGTCAACTGATATGCCTGACACCAGCCAAGATCAGGGAATACCTCAAATGTAACTACCTGAAGTTCAGTTCAGTTTATTTCGTATAGGTGTGACACTTCTGAGTGGAATATGCAACTTATCAGCTAACATTCCACTCACGGTCTGTATAAATAAGTATGTAATAATAATAATAATAATAATAATAATAATAATAATAACTTTATTTATAAAGCACTTTCAAACAAAGTGCTGTACAACTGTTTGAAACTAAAAAGATAAATAAATAAAAGCAATACAAGTAAAAAACACAATACAAGTTAAAAACAGTAAGAATTAAAAAACTAAAAGCCTTAGAATTAAGACATGTGGGATAGTGTGAACAAATGTGTCTTCAACTTAGTTTTAAAAACCTCCACAGAGCAGCCTGCCTAATATCTTGAGGGAGGTTGTTCCACAGAAACGGGGCACGAAAAGAAAAAGCTCTCCAACTGTCTTTTTTCTGGCTTTAAGAACCTTTAAAAGGCCAGAGTCCTGAGATCGGAGAGCACGGGATGGAACATAAAGGTGTGAAATGTCGGAAAGGTATGAAGGTGCCAATCCATTTAAAGCCTTGTAGGTGAGCAGCAGGACCTTAAAATCTGCTCGAACTTGACAAGGTAGCCAGTGAAGAGATCTCAGTACAGGGTAATGTGCTCAAATTTCCCAGTTCTTGTTAAAATGCGAGCAGCTGCATTTTGCACCATCTGTAGACCTCTGAAACTTTTCTTTGGTAGCCCAGAAAGAAGAGCATTACAATAATCAATACGTGAAGACACAAATGCATGGCCAAGAACCTCTGCAGTGTCGCTTGACAAAACTTGTCTGATTTTGGCGATGTTCCTCAAATGATAAAAGGCGGTCTTTGTTATCTCTTTTACATGAGACTCGAGGGAGAGCACCATGTCGAACCACACGCCCAAGTTTTTTTACGTTGTCCCTGCAATTTATGACACTGTCATCAATTTTCAAGATGAAATTTTGGGACGAGTGCTGACATTTTTGTGGATCTTGCATTTAAGAGAGCTAATTTAACTCTTTGTCCATCCGTGGTAGCAGGCAGTAATTGTAGGTTGTTTATATTCGCTCCACCTCCTCTCGTATCCCGTCAGCATGGCGACCAATAAAACAGCGTCGGGTGAGCGTGCTCCGATGACGTCGGGTAAACACCCATACCGTAAAAAAAACATGTTTTAAAATATAATATATTTTAAAATATATTTTTTTTACCGTATGGGCAGGAAGAAGGCAGCGCTGTTTGTTCTAAACAGCCAGGGTCGCCGATGGTGAGGACCCGCCGCATCCAAGTTCTGACCCACACACGCTTCCCAGAGCGCGTGCCAAGTATACGTCCACTTCTCCAGCGCTTCCGTTTTGAAGGATTCCATGGTGGATCACGGCGATGCAGTTCCTCCTGTACCGACGCCAGAGACGGCGGGAGTCCTCCACATCGCTCGCTAAGGCTGGGGAGCTTCAGCAGTGAGTCACGGATATTAAGCAGCGTCTGTCGCTCATACACCAACAGGCAGTGGTTTTTTAAAACTAGCAGAGACACCACTAAGAACACAAAACATAAACAATGCAGAAACGAGAGATGGCGTGCCATGACACCCGGCGCCAGGTGTGAGTCTGCCGACAATCATGGAGAGTGACTCTCAGCCTCTCCATAACACACAGAGCAGTTTCAGCAACAGCTTCCTTCAAGCTTGCTTTCTGAGGGAACGTTACAGGTCGTTCCTTCTCGCTGCTGTCAGACTCTTTAATTGGGTCAGATCCACGCACGTGGAAAAGTATTAATCACACCTCAGTGCACCCTGTCACCTTTGTACACCATGACATATTTGCGCACATACTTGTCCTTTTATGTTTTTATGTATATTTATGTTTATATCTTTAGCTCTATAATTAACTATTTATTTTATTTTTTATCTATCATAAGTCTGTTTCTACACTCATTTTCTCAGCATATTTGAGTGCTTGATTTTTGTTGTATATTTGTTGCCATGACAACTCAGTTTCCCTCTAGGATTAATAAAGTTTCTCTGATTCTGACATATGACAGTGTTGCAATTCAAGGGTAAAAATCATATAAAGGATGATATCTCAGATGTGTGTGTGTGTTTTTAGAAAATAAAAAAGTATTTGTTTTCTTTATTTTCTTGATTATATCAATTAATGTGTGTGTATGCCTAGTTCTACTAAACGAAAAGAAAAAACTTCTTTGGGGGCTGACATCAAATATAAAGGTATATAATATAAAATCACCCAGAATGGTGATTAAGACTCCAAAATAAGAAAGGCAGCAAAGAATGTTACGTTCCCATCCCACAAAGACCTTTTTTTTTAGCTTAATTTCCACATCCAATGCTACCTTTTAATCTTTGAGTCTTAGATTGCATATAGAATAGAGCTGCCACACCACCTCTACAGTTACCTCTTACAGACGTTTTCTTCTGTGTTTTACTCTCCCTGTTGTCTTGACTTGTTCCTTTTTTCCTTGAATCCTGTGCAAATGCCTAACCTTTGCCCCTGGGCATCTTTTTTGAATTACTTATAATTTTGTTATTGAAAATGTAGTTTCTCTGTTTTTACACTTTCTTTTAGATCCATTTAATCCAGGTAATCTTTATGAAAGCTATCTATATGTTCTCTGAAAACATGTCCGCTATTGTTACTGTCTGTCCCTGAAAGTGTGACGTCAGTGAGCGGTTTTACGTCTCTCTGTAAAGACGATTGCAATTTGAAAAACATGGGCGGGGCCTTGGTAAAATTCGCCCCTTTTTCTCTGTTACGTCCGGAGATGGGACACAAATAAACAGCCTCTGCTAAGCAAGCCCTATTCAACTTTGTTCGGTCAAAGAAACAATAACCATGAGTGGAAGGGGCAAGGGAGGCAAAGGACTCGGAAAAGGAGGCGCCAAGCGTCACCGTAAAGTTCTCCGCGATAACATCCAGGGAATCACCAAACCCGCCATCCGCCGTCTTGCTCGTCGTGGCGGAGTGAAGCGTATCTCGGGTCTGATCTACGAGGAGACCCGCGGTGTGCTGAAGGTGTTCCTGGAGAACGTGATCCGTGACGCCGTCACTTACACCGAGCACGCCAAGAGGAAGACCGTGACTGCCATGGACGTGGTGTACGCTCTGAAGAGGCAGGGCCGCACTCTGTACGGCTTCGGCGGTTAAACTCATTCACACCAACTGAAAGAACTAAACGGCTCTTTTAAGAGCCACACACCTCCCTTTAGAGCTTTGGTTTTAAATGTTGTACCAGTTGATTATATGGGTTTACGTTCTTTTGGTCTGGACATATACGCTGACATATTTTATGTGGTGGAAGGCTTTATGTTACGATAATGCATGACTCTTTAAATAAGAACTCTCGTTTTAATTGGTGTTCAGAGCTCTAATATGATATCTGAGTAGTTGAATAAGTTAACTGCACTACTCTTTAATAGTGTCCGACTCTGGAGGTTATTCCTGGTTGTGAGGCAGGGTTCATCCTGGACAGGTTTCCCATTTCAGGGGTAACATGGTCTCAATTTTATTTTCCACAACACTGGCCTGGAGTGGAACCAATTTGGCGAAGTAGTAATAGTGATGTTTTCACATTAACAGACATGACTCAATACACAATAAGTAAATATTACATAGAGCAATCACCCTGTAACTGTATTGTCAAATACTGGATTTACAGTTATGTTGAATTATGTAATGCATGTTTATTTAGGTTAAAATAAAACCTGTTTATATGCTAGGACTATAAAGTCCTTCAATAGTACAAACGATGCATGTAATTTAAAAAAAGTCTAGTTTGGTTGCTCCAATAAGAAATATTACATAATCTTTTCAGTTTGATATCAAGAAGAACATCAATACACGTCTGAGAACAAACATGATATGAGGCATCACTAACTGTAGAAGCACAGATTCTTTAAATTCTTATTCCAAATATCTCATAAGTTTCACTTTAACGTGCACATTTCAATCTACTTTCTTTAACTAATGCCACAATCCCGACGTGTCGCGTTGTGAATGTTAAATATAGTCCAGTGAATGAAAGCTGAAGGTCCTATTTTTTTTTTCCATTGTGAGACTGCGCAGTAGCAATTTATCCACCAAAGAAAGGGAGCAACAGCTCGACCAATGACAGGCGCGGATCTGCACAGCCTTATTTGCATACAGCGGAAATAAAAGAGAGCCGCTCTGCGCTGACGGGCACATTCTCTGCTGTGAAATAGCAAAGAAGGAAAATGCCTGAACCCGCCAAGTCCGCGCCCAAGAAGGGCTCCAAGAAAGCCGTGACTAAAACCGCCGGCAAGGGCGGCAAGAAGAAGAGAAAGACCAGGAAGGAGAGCTACGCCATCTACGTTTACAAGGTGCTGAAGCAGGTGCACCCCGACACCGGCATCTCCTCTAAGGCCATGAGCATCATGAACTCGTTCGTCAACGATATCTTCGAGCGCATCGCCTCTGAGGCCTCCCGCCTGGCTCACTACAACAAGCGCTCCACCATCACCTCCAGGGAGATCCAGACCGCCGTGCGCCTCCTGCTGCCCGGTGAGCTGGCCAAGCACGCCGTGTCCGAGGGCACCAAGGCCGTGACCAAGTACACCAGCTCCAAGTAAACTGCAGCTCTACTCCACCCAAAAAACGGCTCTTTTCAGAGCCACCCACTTCTGCTGAGGAGCACATGTCCTGAGATTTTCCACTGCAGTTGTGTTTGGTGATGATGATAATAACAAATCCTACACACTGTTTGCCTCATAATTATTAAATGGTACACTGATACAGTCTTAAATCTACAAATGACATTGCAGATGTGTATTCTGCAGAGTTTGATGATGCTTGCTCACCACAGCAGTCAACACTAAAGAAAAACAGACTGTTCCCCAAGGCTGTTGGGGCTCTCCACTGGAGTGAATGTTAAAATTCACACCAGCTGCTTTCATTTACATGTTTTCATATGACACTGTTGGATACTACTATATTCTATGTGGAATTTTTAGAACATACTCCATAATTCTAAGACAAAGCCATCATAAAAAAAACCCTTTTTTTCTAAGATAGTTTTGCCCATTTCTGTTAATTTTGTTGTCAGTATTCCATGTCATAATATTCCTCTTGTTCTCCCGATATCCAGGAGAACAAAGTTTTTAAGAAGTTGCCTTTTTGGGGTAATTTAAAAATAGGTATAAGTTTGAGTTTAGAGTATGGTGCCAATCATATATTTATTCTCTGTAATAGTCTGGATATTCATATTTCAGCCATTTGTATATATTAGAGCTATTTCACATGTTATAACTTTTTGAAAATATTATTTTATTTAATTCAGTCTGCTATGGTTCTTATTGACTTGGAGGAACTGTAACCACATAATTTCCTTTGGGATTGATAACATATTCTGATTAGGAATTTCTGGAAAAAAATATTACATTAAAACACTGTTTTAACAACTTACTTTTTAAAAGACAAGCTTTTTGATAAAACTGCATTCTGCCCAATAATCACCTAAAGCTGGATTCATGGACGAAGAGAGCCGTACGGGAGATAAGGAAGGTCAAAGGACATGTCTGCTTTTGAGCATAGGTAGGGCCAAAATGGCAGTATTCAATACGCCCATTATGAGTAAAAAGTAATGTGTAAACTTGACCTGGGAAAGGAATAATCTGCTCATCTACACAGGTCTCAGCAGACTGAAGCTTTCTTGCACTCTGACAAGAGACGAGCTCATTTGTTAACATGATGAAATCTTGAAGAATCTGTCATGAGTTATTTCATTGGCTATAATGAGATCAGCTGAGCAGCTGATTTTGTTTCATGTAAAAAAATAATTTCAACCCAGATTCAAAAGGGTTGAAATTGGATTGAAAAAGAGCAAAGTAATGTGGTTTAGTGCACTTCAAGCAAATATACATCAGTCTGCTGAGATCATGGAAAGCCTGTGTAGATTGAGCAGATGTATTTCAGCTGTGCAAGAGAAACCAAATCCCCCAGTGTAAAAGATCGAGCTTTCACATTACTTCTAATCCATAGTGGATTGTGGGTGTTGTTACTTCGTCCCTAATCCGGCTCCTTGAAAGCCGGTTTACTGATTTACTCGTCCTCAAACATGTCACCTTCCTGCTGCAATGTCTGGATCTGCTCCACCTCATCTCCCAAAAGCTCAAAGTCTAACCCTCCTTCCACAAACTTGAATCAAATCCTTTCTAGCTCTTTCAGCCCTCAGCTTTTTGAAGTATTAAAAATGGGAGGTTTTAAGTCCTGCTGTCCACCACAAAGGACAATGAATAAGTTTTATTGTGAAAGGGTTAAACTTATTGTACATTTATGACATCTTAATAAACCAAATTGAAGATTGTAATGTGGAAGAAACAATTTCATCTTTAAGAGAAACAGAATCTCTGAAAACAGTTATCACGTAACCTCCCTGATTGCCATAGAATGTGGAAGCTGCAGTGCCTGCCATTTTGACAAAAAGTTAATGTTCTCTGTTTCTGTTATTTTAAATGAATGACATTGCAAGAATGTGTACTGCGAATTTTTTCAGCGTATCTCTTTATATTTATATCTACTTATATTTTGGGTTTTAAAGCAGTAAAGACAGCAGGAAATTTGTACGCGTTTTAAAGATGCATTTTCATTTGCAGTAAGTGCTTCAAGAACAAAATAAAATGAAAAATGCTAGTTGTTTGAAAACAAAAACAGACTTTGCTCAGACATCATGAGGAGGCTTTGGTGTGAGTCTTTATGATAGATGTGTAGATAGTTTACTGGTAGTATTCTCACATCTCCACATTTGATTTAGGCCAGGTGTTTAGACTGGATATCATCTTTGATGGAACCCTGTCAGGAATTTGTGTCTCTTCCAACCTCGAATCATGTGTTAGACTAATGAGTTAATCACTATATTATATCTTATTAAAAACAAATAAAGCTGAAATCGGTTCAGGTCCACACTGGGGCAGGAAAGTGGACGGGGCTCATGAAATTTGATTCACCAAAAAAAGAAAAAAAAAGAAAAGAAAAAAAAACATGGCAACGGTCTTCAATTACGTCCGCTACTCAGAGATAAGACTAGAGAGCTCGCGTGGGACGTTATTCAACTTTGTTCGGTCAAAGAAGAAACAATAACCATGAGTGGAAGGGGCAAGGGAGGCAAAGGACTTGGAAAAGGAGGCGCCAAACGTCACCGTAAAGTTCTCCGCGATAACATCCAGGGAATCACCAAACCCGCCATCCGCCGTCTTGCTCGTCGTGGCGGAGTGAAGCGTATCTCGGGTCTGATCTACGAGGAGACCCGCGGTGTGCTGAAGGTGTTCCTGGAGAACGTGATCCGTGACGCCGTCACTTACACCGAGCACGCCAAGAGAAAGACCGTGACTGCCATGGACGTGGTGTACGCTCTGAAGAGGCAGGGCCGCACTCTGTACGGCTTCGGCGGTTAAACTCATTCACACCAACTGAAAGAACTAAACGGCTCTTTTAAGAGCCACACACACCTCCCTTTAAGAGCTTTGTTCTTTGATGTTTCCTATCCTGTTAATCTTCTGATTCCGAACTATGATAATTAAAAGGCATTTGATTAACTAGTCTCACTAGTAAGTCAAAGGCATGTGGTAGTTAAAGAGATTATCAAGGGGTCACTTGGCATGGCTGTCTCTGAACCTTCAGCCTTTGAGTATGACAAACGTTTATGTAACAAGGCAAATACAAGCAGCGACATGTCTTTAAGCCACACACCAAGGAAGTACAGCTTCAGTGTGTTGTCTGCTAAAACTGATCAGTTCAAAAAACCATCATGAAAATTGTTGTCACGTGTTTTGTGGCTTTATTAAAGGATAGAATCAGAAGGACTTTGTTTATTCCCATGGGGGCAATTAACAGACAACAGAGCAGCATAGCGTTGAAGATAGACCTGGCAGACACGGGCAATAAGAGTGAGATAATAAATACACAATATACACAAATTAGTTTTGAAATTAAAATTACTGAAAGGTGAATAAATAACTGAGTAAAGTGTCGGCAGTATAAAAAGAGTGTAGTTTATGGGTGTGGGGAAATAGTCTCATCTGCTGGAGTTAAAAAGCAAAGTGGCTTTGGGGACAAAGGTGGCTCTCCTCCTTTCAGTCCTGCAGGAAATGCAGCGGAGGCGTCGCCCAGAGGGGAGCCATTGAAATGCGGAGTGAAGAATGTGAGGGGTCGTTGATGATTTTGGCAGCCTGTCTAAGGGCCTGTTGGCTGAAAACCTGTGCCAGAGTTCTGACAGGCAGGCCAATGATTTTAGAGCACACTGATGCAGTGTGCTGCAGTCTGTTCCTGTATGAAGGCTGAGGGAGTGGAACCAGCAGGTAATGGAGAAGGTCATGATGCTTTCCAGGAAGGCATAGTAAAAAAGTCATCATGATGGGTGTGCTGACTCCAAAGGAGTTGAGTTTCCCAAGGAGGTATAGCCGTTGGTGGCACTTCTTGAGAATCTCCTCAGTGTTGGCAGAGAATTTCAGAAGGTTGCCAAAGATGGTTCCCAGGTATTTGTAACTCAACTACCTCCACTGGCTTCCCATGGATGGTGGTGGTGACTGAAGCAGCCAGATCCCTCTGCCTACTGGAGAAGGTCACCACCATCTCTTTGGTTTTGCTCACGTTCAATTCAATTTTGGTGCTGTCACACCACTCTACAAACTCCTGCAGAGCGGCCCGTGGTGTTGTGAGGGGATACGCAATTAAAGCATATATAGAATAATTAAACAACAATGATCTCTGGTTCAAATTCACAAAGATGGTGGTGGCACTTATGTTATAAGTTGTTGCTGGAAATTCAAAGGATACTCATTTTGAGGCAGCATCTTAACCGTCACGGTTGTTGAAAGATGTTTTTTTTTTTTTTTTTTTTTAAAGCCTTTATTTTCAAGTTACCTGGCAATTTACATCAAAGCACATGTCAAGACATTACAATTTGCAACACACACACAGAAAGAATAGAGATTAAAAAGAAAACATACTCAAAATTATTTATCTATTCATATGTTTAAAAGATCCCAAGGTAAAGGACTATTGTTCTTCTGTTTTCTCCTCCTCAGATCTGGAAAAATGTTTTTACCAACAGCCTCACTGCTAATCATTTTTTTGTTTCCCAACCACTTTAGTTCTTGTTTTCCAAATGTGGGTATTAATAATACACATGATTAACCAGAAAAGCCATCTTTTACTATCAAACATTTTTCTTACTTTATAGCTTTTATGTTGTTATCAATGTCAAATCCCACCCTAGCCATTTGTTGTCTAATTTCTGTTGTTCTATAACAAGATCACAGCAGATGTTCCAACGTTTCATCCCCAGCACACTGTGACTTTGGACATTCCTTAGTAGTAACGTAGAAGCTTCAATGGACTACTGCTCTAAAGCAGTGAAAGAGCAACCCTGATCCACCTTAAATATATGAATACATAATCTTTTAGGACGTGTTGCGATTCAACAAGTAAAGTAAAGGATTATATTTGTACTTTTTTTTCTCTGATTAGAAATTGTACTACACATTTCTTTCAGTTTGATTTCCAATTAAAGCTGGACACAAACATATGTGGTTTGAGAAATCAGAACATGAACAACTAACAATGAAGCAGCACAAATTATCTTATGTCCCAAATACCTCTCTGTTTCCCTAAAACACTGCATAAATGTCATGAAACCTGCTTTCTCAGCATCACTGAAAAAGGCGAGCATTTCATAGGTTCAATTACACAGAGGGCTGTTGCCGAGGTTTCCTTTACTTTACATTGTGCGACTGCCAGTAACTTTTCACCCACTAAAGAAAGGGAGCAACAGCTCGACCAATGACAGGCGCGGATCTGCACAGCCTTATTTGCATACAGCGGAAATAAAAGAGAGCCGCTCTGCGCTGACGGGCACATTCTCTGCTGTGAAATAGCAAAGAAGGAAAATGCCTGAACCCGCCAAGTCCGCGCCCAAGAAGGGCTCCAAGAAAGCCGTGACTAAAACCGCCGGCAAGGGCGGCAAGAAGAAGAGAAAGACCAGGAAGGAGAGCTACGCCATCTACGTTTACAAGGTGCTGAAGCAGGTGCACCCCGACACCGGCATCTCCTCCAAGGCCATGAGCATCATGAACTCGTTCGTCAACGATATCTTCGAGCGCATCGCCGCTGAGGCCTCCCGCCTGGCTCACTATAACAAGCGCTCCACCATCACCTCCAGGGAGATCCAGACCGCCGTGC
This sequence comes from Perissodus microlepis, assembly GCF_051167445.1. NCBI lineage: Eukaryota > Metazoa > Chordata > Actinopteri > Cichliformes > Cichlidae > Perissodus > Perissodus microlepis. The sequence continues at coordinate 32,103,985 of NC_140470.1, read as the reverse complement.
GCCTCCTGCTGCCCGGTGAGCTGGCCAAGCACGCCGTGTCCGAGGGCACCAAGGCCGTGACCAAGTACACCAGCTCCAAGTAAACTGCAGCTCTACTGCACCCACCCAACGGCTCTTTTCAGAGCCACCCACTTCTGCTGAAGAGCATCTCCGAATGAGAATTAAAAAGCTACTAAGCATAAAATCGCCGTTAACTGAAATGTCATTTACTCATTAAAAGTAGGAACAATAGGAAACAACACAGTTTTTGCAAATACAGTATACACAATTACTGTGCTTTGATTGTTTCACTTATCAAAAGTAAAGGTTAGAGTGGTGTTAAATATAAGGTCTAGTAGCAATTATCAGGCTAATAAAGACGGGGTTCAGCCCACAGGACAGTTTTGGAAAACATGAAGGATGTATGTCCCAAAAAGGATGACGCTTTTGTGGCCTTCAATGTAAAATAAGTTCGACAATCATCTGCTCAGTCGCAACTAGCGATGTGTCGAATCACCATTAAAACGTTTTTGTGTTGCTACAGTATGTAACCGTCTTCCCACATACATCGCACACAGCATCATTTCTATGCTGAATGTAAATACATGATCTGTGAACAAAGTCAAGTTTGCGTGTTTTGTGTCTGGGCTTCTTATTGGCTGCACTCTTGCGGAGGCGTAGCACACACATGAATAAGAGGCAGAAGGCAATTATAGTCCCTATTAACAGGGTACTGCCCACTATCCTGCTAAGTGCAGAGTTTACTTTTGTCTGTATGTCGCATTTACGATTAAAAATAAATGTAATCAAATTAGATATTTATTTTTTCATATGGGAATTGATCCTGCAACATGAAACTATGGTAGTGGAAGTATTGATATTTCAGGATCGCTCCTCATGCCACACCCCTCAGTGAGTGAGTGAGACGGTAGACAAAGGTGAGAAGGAGAGTTGTGCCACAAGAGCCGGCTCTCTGACAACAGCCGAACTTTCCATCAGTAGTCGCAACTGTGGCTTACTGTTTTCCAAGTGCGTTAAATAATCCACATGACAAACAAGAACAAACTTTTACTGTAAGTAAAATGCCTTCAGAATGTAAGACATGAACATGTCAACTTGTATCAAGTTAGAACTACAACAGGAAAAACTGGGCTTTGGCAGTAAAACCGGTTTGACTCGGATCGCATTTAAAAAAAAAAAAAGCAGGATCCACTTCATCTAAACAACAATCCTGTTCTGCAGGATTATTAATCTGATTAAGTTATAAAACAATTGAAGATATTTACTGTATGAAGAAAATTGCACATAAAAATAGCTGGACTGATGTCTGCATTTCTTAACCTATCAAGATAAGCCTGTCTATCACTTTATTTTTCTTTACACTGGTTTGAATATCACTGTAGTGATATGTTGTTTCCGTGACATAAAAGTATTATATTTTACAATAATATATTATTATATAATATTTATTATTATAAAATTACACATGTAAGACATGAATCCTTACAATAACTAATTAATATATATATATATATATATATATATATATATATATATATATATAAAATATATATATATATATATATATGTTTTTCCCTATGTTAATACTGTCCATATGTACATAGCGCTGCAGAACTGTACCCCCCCCCCCCCCCAGCATGTTTACACTGAGTAGGAGATGCTCTGTATCTCATTGTACAACTGTATAGTGACAATAAAGGCATTCTATTCTATTCTATTCTAACTACGTTATACAGAAGCCCAATAAAGGATTTTAAACAAAGGTCCATCCAGGCTGTGTTTATATTATTAACTAAAGTAATTAATAATGACGGCCGTTGTAATTTATTGTTCTAAAATTAGTCTTTAATCTTTTTTAAACGTACTTTTAATCTCGTATCCATAAAGGCGCACATTTCAACCGCCTTGAAGGGAGTGGTTTCCTTTAAATTTTCAAATTCTCTTGGTCCAATAGCTGGGCTGATCCCGAACACGCGGGATACTTGTCTGAACCAATCAGCGCTACCCTAGCTCTGCCTGTTCCAATATAAGCGAGCGAGTCACCCCGCTGAAGCATTCGTCTTTTGCTGAGAAAACAAGTGACTCGCATAAGGAAGAAAATGGCCAGGACCAAGCAAACTGCTCGTAAATCCACCGGAGGAAAAGCTCCCAGGAAGCAGCTCGCTACCAAGGCTGCCCGTAAGAGCGCCCCAGCCACCGGAGGCGTGAAGAAGCCCCATCGTTACAGACCTGGTACCGTTGCTCTGAGGGAGATCCGCCGCTACCAGAAGTCCACCGAACTACTGATCCGTAAGCTTCCGTTCCAGCGCCTAGTCAGGGAGATCGCTCAGGACTTTAAGACCGACCTGCGCTTTCAGAGCTCAGCCGTCATGGCTCTGCAGGAGGCTAGCGAGGCTTACCTAGTCGGTCTGTTTGAGGACACCAACCTGTGCGCCATCCACGCCAAGAGGGTCACCATCATGCCCAAAGACATCCAGCTGGCCCGCCGCATCCGCGGAGAGAGGGCTTAAGCTGATCTTAGACTAGTTTACACAAAACACAACGGCTCTTTTAAGAGCCACACATCTTCAGTAAGAGAAAGGAGGATTATTATTATTATTATTATTATTATTAATTTTTTAATTTTTACTGCACTGGGTCAGTGTTTGAATAACACTTTATCAGAATATCTGAAGCCTTGTCACCCAGTGTTTAAAGACTGAGAGCCAATTGAAATAGATTAATTACATAAGTGAAATTTGCATTACTTAATATTCATGTTTTGTGATTAATGCTTATGACAAATATCTTAAGATGGCCAAGAAAAAAGGTTGGGTGCTTGTGGTTTTAAAAACCAGACCTAGTAAAGTTAATTTGTTAGTACTTTACGTGGCTGTAGCATAACTACTTGTCTGCAAAGGATGATCCTGCAGGAAGGGTGCTAAATGAAAAAGGAAAGATATGCAAGTGGCAGTGAGTCTGTCAGAAGTTGCCCCACAAGCTATGTTGGTTTTTGGTGAATATGATGGAACGTATCACAAAAAGTACCAATATATACCGAGAGTTGCAGTTTTTACCTCTCGGGATAACATAATTGAATAATACAAAATAAGCACAAGTAAGACGGTGTGCATGCAGTTATCATTTCTTCTAAAAAAACCGCTAAAATAAAGATAACGCTAAAACAAATTGCACAACAACGTGTGTACAAATTTCCTGCTCAGTCTTGGCCTCAGGATGTATAGAGGCAAGAATCAGGTGCACCCAAAGGGAATAAGTGCATTAGCACTTATTAGCCGAGCACGAAGAGGGAGAGTGAGAGACTAACAGAGCTGCAGTAGAGCATCACATATGGTCAATGGTAACTTTATTGTCCCCAGTAGGAAATTGATTTGTCTGTCCGTACAGAGAGACAAAAACAGCCCAAATTTTATCATCAAAAAAGTGCAATGTGCAGTGGCAACACCCTTATGGTTTAGTACAACAGCAGCTGGTATAAAAGAGACACTCTCTTTGTCTTCACTGCAGGCACTTTACACCAACGACCTGAGGGAAGCAGCTGAAAATCATTAGAGAGGACGCTCTGAGCATAACATGACAGAGGTTGCCTTCCTCAGCACCTTTAGCAACTTGCAAGACCAAGATCATTGTTACATTGTTACTACTCCGACAGCCAAACCCATCTGTTCTCTGATTGGATTGTTACATTTGTGATTGACATGACATTGACCAATCAGATGAAAGGAAGAAAAATAGGGTCAAAATTTGTACTTGTAACTTGCAGGGTTTTTTTTGGCTAAGTCCACACACAAATCATTTTTACGCGCACACAAATTTTTTTTTACGCATACAAATCCTGATTTACAAGTACAAAATATTTATGACCACATTTTGAGCCCATACAGGGGTGTTGAACTCCAGGCCTCGAGGGCCGGTGTCCTGCAGGTTTTAGATAACACCATGGGTCAACACACCTTAATCAATTGATTAGTTCATTAGTAGGCCTCTGGAGAACTTCGGCTGTATCCCAATTCAGGGTCTGCAGCCTTAAAGTACGCAGCCTCAACGGTCCTCAAGGGCCGCGTACTCAAAGACCGCTAAGGCCGGAAGTGCGAGGATCGTGAATGGGACGGTCTAGCCTCCGTCGCGCTGCCCAGGTTGCTTAGCAACCATGATAGCTGGAAACATGTGGTTGACAGAAATGAAGGAGAACATATTTTGTCCGTTTGTTTGTTTCTACATGAGCTTTGTGTGATTTAATAAGTATCTGAGGCTGAGACCACAGGACTGTAAAACATGATTGTTGGGCTTCATTTCTGTACTGAACAGGTATTTAAGATTAGCTAGTAAATAACAATTAGCTGATGTTGTTCATGAGACTAAAGTCATCTCACTGTGGTAATGTAAATATAATATGGCCAATATTATAGTTATTATACTAATCATTATTAGTTATTACAGCAGTGAGTTTGAACTCTCAAATCACTTCTATTGTCACATCACATGTGCAGGTACACTGGTACAGCACATGTGAGTGAACTCTGTGTCAAATACTGAGCTTCAGTAAAGATTCAAGTTGCAGCTATTTGTATGTCCTATCACCTTAAATCTTTACTCAAAGACACTCAAGTATCTTTGACAGTGTATATACAGATGTATTATATATAAGAGACAAATATTGTTCCTTCAGTATGTTGGCATTACTAAATTTGGTTCAATGCTTACATATATGTATAAAAAAGAAAATGTACAAGCTGTGATAACTGTGTCTGATAGAATGAAGAGTAGACTGATATATTAAATATTCCTTTATTGGGTGAGAAAATCAGACCATGTCATAACTGCTTTAAGTCATACAGAATAGATATCAGAGCCTTAAACAGGCTGACTTCTGCTAAATGGGTCAAACTGGGCAGAAAGTCTACAAACACATAACATCCTTATAGAATATGATGTAACACTATAGATCAACTTACCTCAGAATATATAAAGCATATAAACAATTACAGCAATATGATGCAACAAACACAGCAGCTACTGATCCAAAATACTCAAAGCTTCATAGAACTGAAACAAACATTTATTTTAGCTCCATTCTGCTGCTGATACAGACTTTAGGTTTCTGAACATTAAACTTGTTGCTGCCTTTCATAGTGTGTAACTTGAAGGCCCTGAGTGCTTTCTCCCACACTGAAAACACTGGGATGATGAAATTATTTGAACATTACCTAATAAGACTGATTCGAGTGCTAAACAAGAAGAGTTCCCAGATGGTCCAATCTTTCTTTCAGCTTAACGAGTGAACCGTCAGCTCGTTCAAACACACGTTAAAGTCCGTTTGGCTTGACACCACCGAACAGAGGCAGCAATATAACATAGCTAACATTAACAGTGCAGTGAATCCTGCTTGTGCCGTGATATTCAGGACTGCAAACCGAGCAGCATCACTGACTTTCAGCTTGTTGTGTTTGTGGATATATGACTGACTTTAATTATCCACAAAATCATCACATTCTCTGTAAGATTAAAGTCGACTATTATATTATTATATTTTAAAGGCTTTAAAACCAAATTAATGCTGAACGTACAAACATCGCTAATGTCACATAACTTTGCCGACATGTGGCCAACAGTACTGTTTTAATGTTCCTCATTATTAAACATTTGCACATAAATAAGTGATATAATATTCAGTACTTACTTTTATCAGTTTACTCTTCGCCCGCTCCGCTTCTGCCGTCTGCGGCAAAATTATCCACACCGACTGCCGCGCTATGAAATGTGGGATATGTTGGGCCACGAAGTCTACACCGCCACAGCCTTAAAATTCAGGGAAATGAAGGACACATGTGAGGGCCGCATTTCGAGCAGCCTTTGAATTGGGACAGCCTTCGGTGCACCGCTGTGACGTAATCGGCCTTAAAATGCAGCCTTTAAGGCTGCAGACCCTGAATTGGGATACAGCCTTCAAGACATGTTGAGGAGGCCATTTAGCCATTTCAATCAGCTGTGTTGGATCAAGGACACATCCAAAAACTGCACGACATTGGCCTTCGAGGCCTGGAGTTCGAGACCTGTGTATTAGAGCATAAGAACAAACTTAAACCTCCCATTATCCTTATTGTATTGTATTTAGTTAGCACAAGTTGGAAATGTTTTATTTAAACATCATTTATTTGGACTTTACATGGAAACCTGGTAACCTGCACAGTTTATTGTTGTTTTTAAGACTACCAATATAAGAGTCAGAGAGAGTCAATATGACTTAAGGGGAACAGATTTCTTTAAAAAAAACAAGATAAGGACAAATATAAAGCAGAGATGTGTTTCTGTTAGAGGAGTTAACCTGTGGAATAGTATGACAGTGATTTAAAAAGGTGTAGTTAATTTTCCTTGTTTAAAAATATGTTTAAAAATAGAGTATTAGAAAAATATATATATCAAGAATGAAAAGAGCAAAACAAAAAAACAAAAACAAAAAAACAACAACTCTTGATTCGTTTGCTTTGATGTAGTTACTTATCTAAGGTGGAAAGGTTTTTTTCTTGTTTGTTTGTTTGTTTGTTTGTTTGTTTGTTTTGTTTTTGCTTTGTTTTATTATTTGGTTCGAGCCCTGTGTACAGGAGCTGCATGCAAAAAGATCTTTTGTTAAAAGGGTTGGCGTAATAAGCAAATGCTTCAGCCAATACCTTTTGATTAGCCTTGTCTCATGCTTTCTTGCTTTGTGGTAGATCTTTGTTCTGTCTTCACTGAGATATTTGAATGCTAATCAATAAAATCAAATCAAATCCAAAAAAATCAATCAAGAGAGAACACAGTGTTTGTCTATCTATAGATCGATAGACTGCTAGATACACATAGATAGATATAGATAAATATTCTCACACAGGCTCAAACACCCGTTAAAGTGAGATAAGATTGAATGCCTGATGAGGTACTGAGGTACAAATTTAAAACCTTTGTTGGTTTGATGTTATCACTGACTCCCTGATGCTATTTTAGGTCATGGTGATAAATAATGTGTGTTATCTAAATGATGAGATTCAGTGTTAGGAATTTTAAAAATACACTGGAATAAATGTGAATGTTCAGAGCTGTATTCGAGCTAGAATATAACAGAGGAGAAAAGAAATATGCTTTCTGGTCCCTCATTGGGGAAATTCCAGTTTTCCAACTGCAAAGTAAGATGAAGAGTCCAGTTTCATACACAAGTAAAGAATATGAATACATATTTCTATATATTAACACATTTAGGGTAATATTTTCTTACATTTCCTTGTATAGAGTTGAATTAAACAACTTAATATGTATTTGAGTATTGAGTATATGAGTTACTGTTATATATTTCAGTATTTCCAGGGTGAATTACCAAAATCGTTTATAGCATATCAGTTCGTACAGTATAAAACGGAAGTTAAATGTGAGGTTTGACGTCATCTCTAATCTGATTGGACGCTGTTTCTCACGATACCGATAACCAATGAGCGAACAGCTGAAGTAGTATATAAAGCTGGTATTGAAGGTGTGTGAGTTATACTTTTCTCCTGTCAATAAAAGAGAAAACAAACAAGATGTCGGGACGTGGAAAAACCGGAAAAGCGAAGGCGAAGCCGAAAACTCGTTCCAGCCGCGCTGGATTGCAGTTTCCCGTTGGTCGTGTCCACAGGCTGTTGAGGAAGGGTAACTATGCTGAGCGTGTTGGTGCCGGCGCCCCGGTGTACCTCGCAGCTGTGCTGGAGTATCTTACTGCTGAGATCCTGGAGCTGGCTGGGAACGCCGCCCGTGACAACAAGAAGACCAGGATCATCCCCCGCCATCTGCAGCTGGCCGTCCGCAATGACGAGGAGCTGAATAAGCTTCTGGGCGGAGTGACGATCGCTCAGGGCGGCGTGCTGCCCAACATCCAGGCCGTGCTGTTGCCCAAGAAGACTGAGAAGGCCAAATAAAATCCCACGACCACCTTTAATAAACGAAAGGCTCTTTTAAGAGCCACTCACAACCTCAAAGAGCAGCGTTTTCTTAGATTTTAGTAGTACAACATCACAGTAAACAACAACGGTGTGTTCAGTTTGGCACTGCCAAATTGTACATGTTAGATTGATAACTTAGATTTTAGAGCCACATTATGTTTACATGCTGTATGTGCTCACGCTGATGTACGACTTAAGCATAAAAGCTAATGAAACCCCACTCGGTCAGCATAGGCTGACTTGCGAGTTTGCTTGCACCAGGGATCAGGGGTTCTCTATTACGTCCGCAGATCACTCATAAAGACAGAGTCCGCTGCTGTAACTTTCATTCGACGTTGTTCGGTCAAGGAAGAAACAGTAACCATGAGTGGAAGGGGCAAGGGAGGCAAAGGACTCGGAAAAGGAGGCGCCAAGCGTCACCGTAAAGTTCTCCGCGATAACATCCAGGGAATCACCAAACCCGCCATCCGCCGTCTTGCTCGTCGTGGCGGAGTGAAGCGTATCTCGGGTCTGATCTACGAGGAGACCCGCGGTGTGCTGAAAGTGTTCCTGGAGAACGTGATCCGTGACGCCGTCACTTACACCGAGCACGCCAAGAGGAAGACCGTGACCGCCATGGACGTGGTGTACGCTCTGAAGAGGCAGGGCCGCACTCTGTACGGCTTCGGCGGTTAAACTCATTCACACCAACTGAAAGAACTAAACGGCTCTTTTAAGAGCCACACACTTTTTTTTTTTTTTTAAGAGCTTTGTTCTAATACCATGTACTGTTTATAATATGGCAACAGAAGAAATCTCGCATTTCGGACATACTTTGTTCAGCAAATCAAGCCAAACAAGGGGTTTAGTGTTTCCCTCTTCCATTTAACAAAAATATTTGTTATATTGTATACTACATCACAATAGAACACGTACAACAACTGTACAATGTACAACATACCTCATATTACCTTGTATGAGTTTGCTTTCTTTACTGGAATTCTCTTTAGGAACCATCCAGTGCTCTGTAACTCCTTAACCTCTTAAGCCCCAAGGGGGTTTCTGAGCTTCCTGCTCGAAAATGTAATGCCCAAATTTAATTATTTCTCTGCAATTACAAACTGTCCTTACAATCTTGGTATCAAAATAAAGCTAACACTTGGGAAACTTCATCAGAGGTGTAAATATTGAAGCAGATATTACTGTGTCAAAATTACTGAGACTGGAACACAGAAAAAGTAAGATTTTATTCTCGCCTAATTATTATTTTTTTTTATTTTTTGCATATAACCCTTTGAAAAATATGCCTCAGATCACATTTGGTTCCAGAAATTCAGTAACCAACATATAAACATCATCTGTGCAAAGATTCATGTTTCTAAAGTGAAACAGTGAAAAATTACAGCCCTGTCAAGACATGAATATCCAGACGTTGTACAAAAATGTCCAATTTTGGCACACAATTGGACACCATGCCAGTTGAATTTTTTTTTAGGTATTAAAGAGCAGGAATTAATAAATTTTATTAACAGACCTAAACATGCTTTTTTTTTAAATATATTTTTGAAGAATTAACCACACATTTACATGGTAATGGCCCTTTTCTGCCGTGCGCATAGAGCATTTGATTGGCCTCTGGCCCTTTAAACTCCGAGGGCCTGTAACTTTGGTTTCTTTTGGTCAATTTGCATGATTGACACCTCTTTTTAATCGTTTGAGCCAATAGATTCATAGTAACGATGCCAAAACACACGTGGGCCCAAATTTACTGCATGTGGCGTCTGCTCAGTCACGTGTCTGTAGGTGGGTCTAAAATGGAGGTTGTTGACGGAAAACTGCTCTGATGCGGCTAGGTAGGCATTGTAACTACTGTTAGTCACGTGGCTACCGGCTACCGACGAAGATACCGGAGGAAATCAGGACGGTAAGCCAATTTCTGTCTTAGCGCATTTGCGCCGCTGTGTATTTTTGTGGTCTTCTTTTGCGGCTCATTCTGTGAATTTTGGTCTGATCGTGGTGAAACTTGGTGTGTGGAGTCAGTGATAGCCCTGGAAGCTAATCAGGCTATCCTTAGCCGGTTACACAAAGTCTGAAGAATTTCTGGTTCGGTTTTGTTTGTTTAGCGGACGTCTGCGCATTTACGTAACTGCTCGTTTAATCACGGCTTGTTTTCGGTGTGTTTGGTGGTTGTAGAAATGGTTTATATGACATTTTAGCTGAGATTCTGAGGTTTCTGTGGATACCACACATGTCTGGATTTATATTTCTCAACCCGCGTTATAACCGATTAAACGTGATCTCCTCCTTTTTGCCCCCTGTACCGGGGGCGTGGGGCTTATTCAATAATAATAACTGGACGTCTATTATAGAAAAAAAGTAATTTCAGAGACACTATATTCATAAATCTGGAAAAACTCAATGGAAAAAAGCAGCTACATTTTCGTTATTATTATTATTATTATTATTATTATTATTATTATTATTATTATTATTATTATTATTATTATTATTAGTAGTAGTAGTAGTAATATTACCTATGCTTATTATATACCTGTGATATTTATATTTAAATGTGAATAGAATAGAATTCAACTTTATTGTCATTGCACATGTCATAGGTACAAGGCAACGAAATGCAGTTTGCATCCACCCAGAAGTGCTTTAGCTGTGATATAGATATATTACAAATATATATTAGCAATAATATAGATATGTAAGTATATTACAGAAATGGGTCTATTATGGTATGTTACAATATACACGGTATGAGGGTATGTTATGAATATGCTATAACTATGTATGTAGGCTGTAGTGAGTATAAACTATGTACAGGCTATGAACAGGATATAAATTAAAAAAAAACTATACAGAAATAGGAGATATACAGCTATACAGAAATGTGAACTATGCAAGTTATAAACAGTTGTAGAATTAAAAATTATTGTATGTACAGAATGATTATTTACACAGAATTATACAGTAGTGCAGTTAAGATAAGTGAGATATGTGGATAGTTTCTACAGAGGCTGTATAAAGTGTTAGTGGTTGTGAGTGGTGGTTCAGTCCATGTTATTATTGTGTGTTTGAGGGTACAGTTGTCCATTGTGTGTATGTGTAGTCGTTATGTGTATGTGGATAGTCATTGCTTCATAACATGTACTATTAGGTACATAAGCATCACCTCTGTGGCTAAAATTATCAGTGCAAGTCTGAAGCTCATGAGGTTTTAGAAACTCGAAAAGGAATGAGAATACAAAGAAAACTTAGACATAGATGAAAATATATGTTGGCTTCTAAAACAGAGAATGGGATACAGAGGGACCTTCAAATGCCTGCCTTCAAGTTGGAGCATCAAATGGCTATTTTTTTCTGTAATTTGTAACATTTCTTTCTGTCATTGCCTCTCTCCACACATTTTCTTTCTTTCTTGTTTTCTTATGAAGCAGAAAGTTGAAAGAGCCCTATAAACCGGCCTGTCTTCTTTAAACCGTCACAACTTCCAATAGGCTTCCAATGTCTTCAAATCGCGGACTCAACAAGGCTCCGAGGGGCTCTTAATAATACAATTGTGTGTTATAATCCCCTGTAATGTTCAGTATTTCTCTCAATTCGTGATAAATGTTCTTAGCAAAAGAAACTTTTAAAGCGAACAGCTCCGGTATGAAGCCTGGCTGTCACCAGCCTCCACCTTCATTAGTGTGTTTGCTGCAGTCACAATATCTTCATTTTATTCCAAACTGACTGCCAGCAGGTGGATGTTTTCACTTTGAATGTGTAAAAGAACATGTGGCTCAGCTGGAAAAGTGATTTTGGTGCAGCTTTACTTGATTTGAAGTCCTTTTATGGGGTAAAAGAAGGGGCGAAGCCGCCAAGGTCCGCTGTGACTCGCCGAGGTTTCGGAGTTTCAGGGAAAAACTGCACTAAGCACCGTGGCTCAGCATGGGCTAAATTTGAAGACACTCGTGTCCGCTTGTCAGCTGCTTTACTGTCAGTCCGCATCGTTGCCTCTTGAGCTACTTTTTAACGTGTTTATCTGGAAGAGAAAACACAGAACACGTTCACTCAGGCTGCAAGCGAGAGCGCCACGCTGGATTGAGTCTCCACGGTTCTCATGTTGCATTGAAAAGGCGACTCCTGCTGCGAGTTTCTCATCTCGTCTCTCGGACTCCAGTTGGATCGCGAAAGCAGCAAAGAAAACACAAGAAGGAAAAATGGCAGAAGTAGCACCAGCGCCAGCCGCCGCTCCCGCTAAACCAGCGAAGAAAAAGGCTTCCAAGCCCAAGAAGACCGGCCCTAGCGTCAGCGACCAAATCCTTAAAGTAGTGACAGCTTCCAAAGAAAGGAAAGGGGTGTCACTAGCTGCCCTGAAGAAGGCTCTGGCTGCCGGAGGATATGATGTGGAGAAGAACAACGCTCGCGTTAAGATCGCCATCAAAAGCCTGGTTTCTAAGGGCACTCTAGTTCAGACTAAGGGCACCGGCGCTTCTGGTTCTTTTAAGCTAGGCAAGAAAACCGCTGAGGCCAAGCCCAAGAAGCCAGCGAAGAAAGCTGCTCCTAAAGCCAAGAAGCCCGCCGCTGCCAAAAAACCTGCGGCAGCGAAGAAGGCTAAGGCAGCAAAGAAGCCCGCAGCCGCGAAAAAGTCTCCGAAGAAGGCTAAGAAACCAGCTGCTGCCAAGAAACCCGCCAAGAAAGCTGTGAAGAGCCCGAAGAAGGTCGCCAAAAGCCCGAAGAAGGTGGTCAAGAAGGCGCCTGCAGCCAAGAAATCCCCGGCAAAGAAGGCTGCCAAGCCTAAAGCGAAAAAGACCGCAGCCAAGAAGAAGTAAGCTGTCATCGCTGTTACGTTTGAACTCAAAGGCTCTTTTAAGAGCCACCACAATCCCACAAGAGCCTGTTCCTAAAGCCATCAGTTACACAAATTTATTGCAAGGCATGTATAGCAGACTGTTCCTAAAGATGATGGAGCCTAAAGAGGAATCAAATCTCTTCACATCTGCTATTATATTAATTAACGTTTTTAATTTAATTATTACTTGCGCACACCTGCTAGCATCCTAGTTAAGATTATTTGGCACATCCGGTTTTTAATGCCAGCTTTCAAAAATACAGAAACTGCATGTAAAACTTGCATCATAAAATGAGCTAGAATTTTAAGCATCTACAAAAAATTAGATCACTTACATTTTACTTAAGTGCTTACACACAATTTTTGGTATGTGTTTATGCATGCGTGCTGTAAAGTCATTAAAAAAACTCCACGGCATACTAGACTCAAGGAAAGTGGCCTCTTGGCTCTGCCCAATTTAAAAACTGCTGTCAAGGGCTTTCTATTACGTCCGCACATCAGACAGCGAGTCGTGAGACCTTTATTTGACTTGTTATTGAAACAACTGAGCAAGATGAAAAGAGGTGTGCTGTGATGCGTAACATGGAATCACGTCCTTATTCTACAGAGAGTAAAGAGTAATATGAGTTAAAGACAGTTAAGTATAATGAACGTGAATTAGAAAATATTAGCTACAGGTGTAATGAATGTTTGATGGTGGGCACCAAAGTGAACTAAATATCTCATCCTTAAATAATTAAATGGGTCAAAATATAAATATATAATTAATTAAAAGGAAATCAATACATTTAATTATGTGTGCTGGGGACATGAGATAAATTTTCAATAAAACGAATGTCCATTTAGTGATACATTTATTTTCTTTAGTTTTGCACCCATGGCCTTCCATACAGAACCAGTGTCCAGGCTTGGTTCCTCTGAACAGAGTCCCATGTTCATTGACTTCCTGAGCCACATTCAGTACATCACTGCTTCAGTCCTATAAGGAATTTAAACATTGGCTGGGTTTGTGCTATATTTGGGTGATTTTGTGTGCGAGACAGTGTGTAACATAATAACAGACAGGGAGCAGAAGAATTTTATTTATAAAAAAGCAGAATGTAGAGGACATTCTGCTTTTTTATAAATAAAATCCAGTTCATAAGCAATTCTACCCCCAGTTCTAAAAAAAATTCTCTCTCTCTCTCTCTCTCTCTCTCTCTCTCTCTGTGTGTGTGTATAAGTTAGTTAAAATTATATGTTCATTCTTCAGAATCACTTTATAATCAAATAAGACACAAACTTTTTTTTCTCCACCCCCCCAAAATACATGTTCAAACCACCTTATCAATGTCGCAGAGAATTGTCACATCTATCAAATACAGTGTATCAACTCAGCTGTGCAGAGGCAAACATAATGAAGTAGTTCATTTCAAGTTGTACATTCATGCGCCTCTTCATATTTTTGTCCACCAGAGGGCAGAAAAGCGTTAAAAAGCTTAGAGTAACTAACCCTTCTTCAATACAAGCTTCACTGCTTCAGATACCTTAATTTGGCCACCACTACGCTTAATAATGATGGCAATATTTTGAGCCAACCTTTTAATATCACCTTTTAATATTGTCCTTTAAGGGTTAAACTACAACAAATTCATTAAGACTGTTGTCTTCTTATCTCCAAAAGTTGATTCTGTTCATCTGGACGTAGCATTTTGTTGGAAAAACATTTCGTCACTCATCCAAGTGACTTCTTCAGTCTCAGCTGACTGCAGGTTCTTCGCCATCTTACAATGCTGTGATTGCAGCCATTCCCCAACTCTCTGTGAATGGTACTCATGGCCATTGATCAGTGGTCTTTGGTCAGTGGTCATGAGAATTTGCATAATTAAGATTGAGGAACTGACCTCCCAGCCCATTGTTCCTTCACTGGGCTGGTTTCAGTCATTATGCAAATATACTGTTTATAAGGTTGGAAACCTGCGGTCAGCTGAGACTGAAGAAGTCACTTGGATGAGTGACAAAACGTTTCTCCCACAAAACGCTACGTCCACATGAACAGAATCAACTTTTGGAGATTTATTTACCTGGATGATTGAGCATGCATCAAGATGTTTTCTTCTTAATGTGTTTTAATGCTTTGTGTTTTAAATAGTGCTTTATATCCCTAAAATAGTCAGCGATCACTGTCAGCATCTCTGGGTTTTTATTAGAAATTATTATATATATATATGTATGTATGTATTATCAAGGTTATTGTTATTGTGCTTTTCAGTTAACAAAAATGGTTATTGGCTTGAAACCAGACATTATTTAAAACAAACACACAAAAAAATGAATAAACATTCATTGTTTACAGGGAAATAGTCTATACAGTGACCTCCTTGGTTGTTTTCTGAACACCGTTGGGTACGGTGCTGGTATCCCTATCTGTAGTTACAGAGACCAGTGGTGTTATCCACAGACTTCACACATGGATTTGGTGAATGCATGGATTATTGTTCCTATAGCATTAATTAAAGCAGTACTTGTAATATCGTGGTTTACAATGTTGCCTCACGGGATGTTTCTGAGTTTTAATCCAGCTGCCTGCTGCTTTTCTTTCAGCAATTGCATGTTCTCCCTGTTGTTGCGTCCTGCAGTCCAAACACTGGTTAGTTTAATTGGTGATTCTAGATTGACTGTAGCTGTGAATGAGGGTGTCTGTTTCTCTGTGTCAGCTGTGTAGCTCCCCCACAAAGAATAAATGTACAGATGCAGTGAGTGCTGTTCTTCAATCTGCAAAAGCCATTCATTCATTCTCAGCTATCACACCTCAGACAAAGGAACCCTGGTCAGGGTGTTGGTCTGTCTCAGGATGGGGCTACAGATTGTGTGGAACTAAGTTTAAACGTATGTTTATTTGAGTTGTTTATGATGCTTATGACAATGCTGAAGCTCGGAACTGGGAATCAAACCAGAACGCTGGAGGTTACTTGATGCTTTCATCTTCTTTCCTCTGGTCACTTCTTCAGAGCAAATGTACAGCAGTAACAGTATCAGTGGCACAGGTTTACATTTTTTTATTTATGTATTTGTTTATTTATATTAAAAGACTGAGAATCAACCTTTGCATTGTCATGCACAGGATGTAAAATGTTCAACAAATGTTTAACACTTGGTGATGAGATCATATGCAAACTGTAAGCTTTCAAAATTAATAGAAATTAAATATTTATGACAGGGCGCCACATTTAACTGATTAATTGAACTGATTGAATGGGGGGGGAACTGACGCTGACAGGAACTTCCAGCTTTCCTTTTTGGTCTTCCGTGTTTACACGGCACGCCCAATCTTTCGACCAAAGGCAGAGCCTCGACCAATGACAGGCGCGGATCTGCACAGCCTTATTTGCATACAGCGGAAATAAAAGAGAGCCGCTCTGCGCTGACGGGCACATACTCTGCTGTGAAGTAGCAAAGAAGGAAAATGCCTGAACCCGCCAAGTCCGCGCCCAAGAAGGGCTCCAAGAAAGCCGTGACTAAAACCGCCGGCAAGGGCGGCAAGAAGAAGAGAAAGACCAGGAAGGAGAGCTACGCCATCTACGTTTACAAGGTGCTGAAGCAGGTGCACCCCGACACCGGCATCTCCTCCAAGGCCATGAGCATCATGAACTCGTTCGTCAACGATATCTTCGAGCGCATCGCCTCTGAGGCCTCCCGCCTGGCTCACTACAACAAGCGCTCCACCATCACCTCCAGGGAGATCCAGACCGCCGTGCGCCTTCTGCTGCCCGGTGAGCTGGCCAAGCACGCCGTGTCCGAGGGCACGAAGGCCGTGACCAAGTACACCAGCTCCAAGTAAACTGCAGCTCTACTCCACCCAAAAAAGGCTCTTTTCAGAGCCACCCACTTCTTCTAAAGAGCACATGTCCACACAAAAATTTAAAGTAACACGAACTGCTGAAAACTGTTCAGTACTTCAAAGTCAAAAGCAAACAGACAAAATCAAGTATTTGTTTGATGTTGTAAAACAGCGCGATTACATCATGACCAGAAGGGTCTTGATGTCTGACTTGTTCATGGGGCTTGTATGTTTTTCACTGGAGTGAATGCACGGACAATGTTCTGTGTGTGTGTGGGGTGGGTTTTTTTTTTTTTCTTTCTCTCTCCCCTTCCTTCAGTTGCGTTATACATATACACCATGTACATTGTGCTTGAACACAAAGCACATCTAATGTTTTGTTATCCCAAACTGAGTGAATTAGACTAGAGATAAGATAAAATATTATATATATATATATATATATATATATATATATATATATATATATATATATATATATAATATTTTATCTTATCTCTATGGTCGGTGGTGACCTGCAGGTTCTGGACAAGATGTGTTGGAATGACGGTCTCGACCAATACCGACTGACACCCACTGAGCTCAAACAGAAGTTCAAAGAAATGAATGCAGATGCTGTATTTGCCTTTCAGCTGCGTAACCCTGTCCACAACAGGGACAGGGTTGTCCTGATGCAGGACACCCACAAGCGTCTGATCGAGCGAGGCTACCGTCGGCCTGTTCTGCTGCTCCACCCACTAGGAGGTTGGACCAAAGATGATGACGTGCCACTGCCTTGGAGAATGAAGCAGCATGCTGCTGTGCTGGAGGAGGGCGTTCTGAATCCAGGATCTACCATTGTTGCCATTTTTCCCTCACCCATGATGTATGCAGGGCCAACTGAGGTTCAGTGGCATTGCAGAGCACGAATGGTGGCCGGTGCCAATTTCTACATTGTTGGTCGTGACCCTGCAGGCATGCCTCACCCTGCCACAGGAAAGGACCTGTACGAGCCCACTCACGGAGCCAAGGTGCTCACCATGGCTCCGGGCCTCATCACCCTCGAAATTGTTCCATTTAAGGTTGCTGCTTACAACAAGGTCAAAAGGGCAATGGATTTTTATGATCCAAAAAACCATCAAGATTACGATTTCATCTCAGGCACACGCATGCGTAAAATGGCTCGCGAGGGAGAGAACCCTCCCGACGGCTTCATGGCGCCCAAAGCCTGGGCCGTGTTGAAAGAGTACTACAAGTCACTGGAGAAGGCCTAAAGGTCAGGTCTCAGCTGGGGGGAGGAAAAACGTGACAAAAAACATGGGAACACAGTGGTGGTTTCTACTGAGGTTTGGGACCACTCACTCATTTCTATCACAAACTTCACTCACTCTGGCTTCTGTCATGGTTTTAGTCTTATCTGTGTTTTAGCTGTATGTGCTTTATTTAACTAAACCTCTCCTCTGACTATGAAATGTAGAAGCACAGGTCAGTATACTAAGAAGTTCAAGAGAACAAAGTAGATATTCTTTACTAACATGACAACTGTAAGTTCTGATCAGTGGTTAAGAGTGTTGTTTTTAAACATCCAAATGATGATGAAGAGTCACTGTTGACCAGTACTCAAATATTCGGGAGAAGTTGTTACAATTTGTCCTAGTATTTAAAATGTTACTCAACTCACTAGAATCGACTTAACGCTGTACTTTTGTTACTGTATGCGTACACGCAGGTGTGGTAGTGGCTCAAATGTTACTGTACACAAGTGTTTAAAGTAAAAATTGAGTGCCTTGGTCCTCAAAGTCAGTTCACATGTTCACATTGAAGTTGGACACCTGCCTCTTCTATCACTGGTTGTATTTTTACATTGAAATGGTCCAGTATGTCAAGAAAATTGTGAAAAACAGATCAGCGGTTATGTTTTTTTTGTTTGTTTTTTTACCGTATAGTGCAGTCTTTCTTAAACTTGTAGAAAAACGTATCACTCCATTTTAATTTTGCTTTTTTTGTGTGTTGTGTTTGTAGCTTTGCTGCTTTGAGATCTATTTACTTTTTTCTCCCATGTCATGTATTGCTAATATTTTATTGTGCTTTACCATGGGATCAGATTTGTAATCTTTCCTTGTCCAATAAATCATTTTTAGCCAAAAAAAAAAAAAAAAAAAAAAAAGCAAGGGTGGAGTTTACTGACCTCTATTAGTAGTTATGTAATCATACCCCGTATGCCCCGTTATCGTTTGCGTCTAATTTCAGCAATTTATGGGTGAGACTTAAGTACATCGGAAACGGGGATCCCCCGACCCGTGATTATGTTGCTGAAGAACTGTTATTACAAACATCATGGGTGAATGTGCAAGATATATACTCTTTCATCGCTCTTCCCAGTAAACGGGATTTTGAGCTGTGTTTCACCCAAGAGGCGCCTTTACGTCGCTTCTTAGAGATTTCCTTTTCCAACGCATCGCACCCGAAATGGAAAGACTGGCAAGTGGAGTCTTCTGTCCAGGTAGAGGTAGTGACTCTTGTTGTTAAATTCTGGACTGGAAGGATTCCAGACCAAGATATCGAGCTATATCTTAAAAGGTATTGCGAGATTCTCCAACCTCCCATCAAGCCAGTGGATAAATTCGGATTCTGGTATGGAGTCCGAAAATACAAAGTTTGGATGCGTAGAGATGAAGCTGGACATATAATCTCCATTCCTAATTCCATCTCGTTGGGCCCCTATAATGGCAGGATTATTTATCCAGGACAAACAGTGAGGGGTTTCATCTGCCAAGATTTAGACCACCAGGCGAGAGAATGCCCCACAATTAAATGTTGGAAATGCGGTGAGTTGGGCCACAAGGCTAAAAGTTGTCATAATGAAAGCGAATGTTCCCTTTGTGGTCTCAAAGGGCACACTTTCTTTAAATGCCCCAAGTCTTTTGTGAATATACTTAAGTCTTCCAGACAACCTCGACCTTCAGACACTTTGGATTTCCCGTCTTTGGAGGATCCTTTTCAAGCAATGGATGCCCCCGCGAATGCCCAGGAGAGAGAGGCTCCCCCCTCTCCTCCTCTTCCCCCTCCCCCAACGTCAGTCTCACTGCCACTCCCTGTTTCGCTCAGTTTAGATAATCCACATGTGGATGATCAGGATAACCAACCTAGCCCTATCCAAGATGAGTTACCATCTCCACTGTCTCAGTCAAGTGAAAAAAGTGACGAGAGTAATGAAGAGCTGGGTGGTAACCTGGTCATAGAGACATCTGGTGGCGAGAACAAGAGCGATAGTGATGACGAGGAAATCGACAGTGAGAAGACATCTGATGACAACGGAGATAGCGAGGACCTTGGATCCTCCCCTCTTACAGAGGCGGCGTCTCTGGCTCTTGCTGCTCTGCCTGACGAAACGAAAGGAAAAAGGAAGACCTTCTTCAGTGGAAGTCACCCAGCCCTTGATGAGTTCGTCAACGAGGACATGAGAGGAGGCAGAAAAAGGAGTGTTTCTGCCTCTAGCTGTGGAAAAGATAAGCGGAAGGATAATAGACCAAGTCCTCCGTGAGGTAATAATTTTGAAATGGATTTTCCTTAGTGAATCTATGAGTAACATTAAAATAATAACATTTAATGTCAGAGGTCTTCAATCAGAAAAGAGCAGGAAAAGAAAGGTTGATTTCTTAAAAAGGCTTGATTATGATATTTTGTGCCTTCAAGAGATGAGATTGAAAACACACGCAGATATAGATGAATTAAATAACGTGGAATACTGGTCATTCAATAATATCGATAGGGGAAGACAGCTCTGACAGAGTGGGCTTTTTCTTCAAAAACACTCATGTGAACATCATAAAGAAAAGAGATATAATACCAGGACGGCTTTTACTTGTGGATTGCCATTATGGTGGTCAAAAGTTTAGGTTACTTAATGTGTATATCGCACCCGAAAGAACAAGGAAAATGCAATTGCTAAAGAAAATGAGACATTTGTTGGAATGTGGGTTTAATACTGTTTTATGTGGAGATTTTAATATGGTTACGGAAGAGAATGACAGGATTGCTAGTACGACATTCAAAGAGTCCAGGGAAGGCAAACTACTTACACAAATATGTAAAGACGCATCTCTTAGGGATTTATATAGGATCTTATATCCTCAGACAACTCATTTTACAAGGTTTGACTCATCCTCTAAAACTAGAATAGATAGGATTTATATATCTTCCGAGATTTTAGCTTTAAAATATAATGATTTCGTAACTGAGTTCTCTGATCATAAGGTAGTCAGAGCTACAATTTTGTGCGGCACTGACCCCCCTTCCACTTTTTGGAAATTAAATACGAGCTGTCTAAGTGACGGGGCACTAGTTTTGGAATTAAAAGCAGAAATTGAGAAAGTTTTGCAACTTAAAAAACTCACAACATCAGATATGCAATTGTGGGAGATACTGAAAGAACGGCTGCGAAACTTTTTCAAATTTAAATGTAGAGAAATAAATTATGCAAAAAATATAAAGTATAACGAACAAGTAAATCAATATAACCAAAAGAAACGCAATAATGATTTTATTTCCTCTATAAGAGATGAGGGAGGAAACTCCTTTGTAAACGAAGTAGATAAAAGGCGAGTTATCAGAAGCCTATGTGCTCATATGTTCTCTCCGTTATCTACAAAAACAAGTGCAGTAAAATACCTGTTAAGTAAAATAGAGCCTCTGGACTCCATCCAATATACCTCACTTTTAGGAAATATTACTAAAGAGGAGGTTGAATGTGCGATCAGTCAGTTAAATATAAACAAAACCTGGATTGGGTGCGCCAGATCTCCGCATCAATTTGAGAATTCCGTTTATTAAAAATGTTTTTAGCGCTCTTAATAAGGGAACTCCGTGGATTAGAGGTGATGTAGCACAATGGGAAAAATTAAAAGGTAGGGCTAGATCAAATATACCTTATTATAAGCTTCTTTTTGGCGACACTACAGAATAGTGGCAAGACCTTAATATTAACTGGACACAAGTATGCACTAAACAAGTATATAATATAATTAATAATAAAAATAATGAAGGACAGATAAAATATAAGGGCGTGGGCGTAGAAGAATACCCGTTAATAGTTAAAAATATCTATGACAAATTAATCTCTGAAAATATGAGAGATACGGTGTGGTTGATTTCTGTTGGACGTCTCCCCGTTAGAGCGGTGGTTCAGTGGAGCTGTTATGTTACCACCAAAGAATGTCCTATGTGACGATGTGCCGAAGATGAAACCCTTGAACATTTACTGCTATCCTGTTACAGAACAGTAGAAATCAGACAGCAAATGACTAAAGTGGGGTTTGAAATTGAAAACAACATACGAGCTATAAAATATGGTCTGTTTAAAGAAAAAATGTAGGATAGTAAAAGACGCCTCTTTTGCAGTGGATGGAGGAGCAGGTGGTGGTGCTGCAGGCGACGGCGTGGGAGCCGCGGATGGTGGCGCTGCAGGCGACGGCGTGGGAGCCGCGGATGGTGGCGCTGCAGGCGACGGCGTGGGAGCCGCGGATGGTGGCGCTGCAGGCGAGGCAGGGGGCTGGACGGGCCCCTCGGACCCTCCAGCGGAGGCAGGGGGCTGGGTAAACAACTGAGGTGAGAACTGAGCAGGTGACGGAGCTGATAGGTGAGCTAAAGTCTGAGCTATGGAGAGAAGTTTAAGATGTATTGACTGTTGTAAGGATGGTAGTAATGGGGGGGGGGGGGGGGGGGGGGGTAAGGTGGTAGATTAGCAGTAAGCTGAGCTCGTTCCCCTGCCCCTCCAGAACCTGAAGAAAACTGCTGGACGGGCTCACCTGAGCCTCCAGCGAGGTCAGAAACAGGTGCAGGTACCTGCCGGATACCAGCCAATCCCACCCAAGGAGAAGGTACGGGTGGTGGAGCTAACTGGTTCCCGGTCTCCCTCACCTTGGGAGCCGGGACAGGCACCGTCAACGGCTGGGCAGCTGCTGTCCCCACCCGAGGAGCTAGTATGGGTGCAGCGACAGGCAGTGCCTCAGCCGGCCTGGACACCGGAGCAGGGACCAGCTGGACCTCAGCCTCCCCCACCCAAAGCACTGAAACAGGTGCAGGGGAATGCTGGGCCCGAGCTGCACTGGGAGCAGGAACACAACGGGGTGAAGGAGCAGGCTCAGCAAACACAGACTCATATAAAATGCTTGTTAGCTTCCTACCACCACCACGTCTAGCAGTCTTAACAGTCTCAGTCTTTGATTTAACAGTTTTCACAGTCTCAGACTTTACGTGGCCAGGTTTAGAAAAAAAACAGACTTGGCAAAAGTGGGTTTTAGCTTATTTCCACCACGATGAACAGTCTTAGGACTAAAAATCTCAGAGGAATGTATATTGTCATTAACTAGCTCGTGAGGAGCTAAACCAAAACTGGCCTTCCAATCCAAATCATCATCGTGAAAAAAGACCCCGAAGGTGTCTGAGGTGAGATTATAGTCCTTTCTGTTTATTGGCTCAGGAGTGTGGGCAAGGTAGTGATTTCGACTCACCACCACAAGTTGCTCAGAATTGTCCATATGACGGCGGCGTGGGCGCCGCTTTCCTCAGGAGGAGCAACGCTGTGGCTCCAGCAAGAAATGTGTGTCTGAAGTTAAACGAAGACCTCCCACTTGTAGTGTAGGTAGCACAAGTGCAGGCGAAGCAGCAGGTGAAGCAGCATGGCAACTCTGGGGACCCCCCAGAGCTAAACGAGTCCCATGAAAAATGTGCCCATAGTCGGGGGTGAGCCATGGCCTCCACCGGAGCGCCTCCTCTAGCTGGGAGAGAGCTACCTGCCGGCACTAGTGCAGTTCAATGTCTGCTGGGTCCATATTCTGGTCGCGATCTTCTGTCAAGTGTCGTTGTGTGCAGGCAGCAGTAGTAGACCCAAAGTGCAGACTCATGGCAGGCAAAAGTGTACTTCAAACTCAGCTTTTATTGCTGGATGGCAAAACGTAACAGAAATCCAAATAAACTTACATAAGCAGGCAGCCAGAACACACAGCATAAATGAAGGTAGATCATGACACCGACAAACTGAAACACAGGGCTTAAATACACAGAGGGAGCAATCAGGGAATGGGCAACAGGAGGGAAACACAGCTGGGGCAAATCAGGCCTAACGAAACTGGGGAAGCAAAACCAGATACATTAACATAAGACAAGGACCTTCAAAATAAAACAGGAAACATAACACAGACTGAACTTACAGACACAGACTCACAGGCAGGCACTGCAACAGAGGGAACAGAGACGTGGGACCAGGGCAGACACAGACACTGACTGGACACGGGGATATAGCAGACAGGGGAGACAGCAACTAAGGATGCACAGAGACATAAACCATAAGACAGAACTCTAACAAAGAAACCAAAGACTATTATATTATTTATCATTTCTAAACTCAAAAACCCTGGGTCAATGACCCAGGCATCCTAACATTAACCCTCGGTTAAGGTGGTGATAGTACTATGAGCGGGGCCCTGGGCACGTCACTTAATTTTACTGGTAAACAGGAGAAACAATAATTAACCAGTTTTAACCTTTGTACTTAGAAGTTTTAATATTGGTGGTGCCTCCACTCAGTGAAAATAGTGAGTTCTGTTTAATCTTCACCAAGAATAATGGATTTATCTAACGTGTTAAACCCCTTTTCACTTTTTAGTAACCGTTACCACTTATACACTCTGTAAATAATAATTATGACACAACACAAAACTTTAAATTCAAAATGTAAAATTTAGTAAAAATAAAATATGATTTAAATAAAATAAATACAATATTCCAAGTTCTAAACTGTTTCCTTACAATTAAATTGGATGTTTTTTCTTCACAACTCACATTCAGTGTTTTAGAAAACGCATTTATCCAAATTACTCCCCTTTAAGTTCCGTTCCGTTTGTGAGCTCATTTACTGAAACCGTTGCAGATCTGGTCGTTGCTTGGGCTCGTTGGGATCAGAAAACACATAAATGGCTGCTTCACTTGTTAAACAAGCAGAAAATAAAATGCCCTTGCTCAAGTCTACTCAGAAATCCTTTGGGCTAACTGCGAAGGCAAGTTGAGGGGCAGGCTCGGTCTGTGACCATGCGGCCTCCACTCGGCAACGTGGTTGGAATTAGCTGCATGGCCGGGTTGCTGAGTACACTAGGACGAAACCACGGAAATCCTATCCACAGCAGAAGGGTCCAGAGAATTCCTCTCGGTCCATCATCACAGGGTAAAACAGTCCATAACAGGAACGTAGACTCTACATCCACGGCTATTGTTTAACTATTCTCCCGTTAGCTCTGGTATACAACCTCCTCCGCTAATGTGCAGCTGCCACTCTCACCAGCTTAGTTTTTTTTTTTTTTACTTTTTTTTTCTTTCGCCTCACTTAGATCACACCTTCCTTACATCTGATTGGACAATAGGTTTACATCAACCAATGGGATAAAAGAAAATATAAGATTAACAACCCAAAATGTACTTGTAAAACAACTTGCAGCAAATATGCCAAGTTGATCAATTACTGATTCCACTTCCTCTCTTTTAATTTCCCCAACCAAGGTTTCATAAATAACAGAATTTAATGGTTCAACCTCACTTAGAAGATTGTTAACAGCGTCACTGTTTGTAACTATGGGTGAAAACATCTCTACAATAGTCCCTAATAACTTATCTTTTCCCTTCTTCTTTAAAAACTGACTTTCCATGTTTGTCCTTAATTGAGACAATGAAATCATTTCCACGTTTCTTTTGATTATTTAGAATCATATAGTTGCTATTCCCATAAAATTCAGTACATCTCAACATATTAAATAAATCTTCTCTATTGACTCGATCAATACTCTCCTTAAGAGATATCATTTGATTTTCCTCCTCTCCTTGTTTCTCCTTCTTATTTCTTATATATATATATATATCTACTTACTTCTTCATTGTATTTCATATTCTTAGCATGATTTAATTCTCTCGCTTTAAATTTAAATTTACACATGCGTCGTTCAAGAAGTTCCCCAAGTTCCAAGAAAGAGGCAGTAAAAATCTTACGATGTAATATTTTCTTAATTTCAGATTTAACTTCAGACACAAGCAACTCGTCTGCTAACAAAGATGTATTCAGTTTCCAATAGTTCAAAAATTCATGGGAGCAACAGGATATTGTTGCCATAACCACCATGTGATCAGAAAAGTCTGTTAAGAATGTGTCATATTTAATACTTTGAATATTAGTTGATATGTAAAATCTATCAATCCTTGTTTTGGTTAATGAGTCGAACCTAGTGTAATGTATGGTATGGGGATGCAAGACTCTGTACAGATCACTAAGTGCTGCTTCCTTACAAATTTGAACCAACAATTTACTTTCTCGCCGCGATTCTCTAAACTCATGTCATGGTCCTGGGTCGAGCGACCCAGTGTTTGAGTTTTATGTATCTTTTGTATTCATTTTTCTTACTGTTTAACCCTTTAAGACCTACCATTGAACCAAGTCCGCCAGAGCTTATATTATATTTTTACATGTTGTAGTGCCATTTTTGGGAGCATTTCAAGTTGATATACATCAATACAACCATTATAGCCCAAATTTTAATAATAATAAATAATAATAATTTATAATAATAAATAAATAATTACATAAATTGCAAAAAAGTGCAATAAACTACAAAAAATTTAAAATCGTTTTTGTTTTTTTTAACATATATTTCTAGTTAGAGAAATTTAAGAGGCTTATCCCTCAAAACTGTAAATACAAAAAAGTTGCACAAAATAGTTTCCCACCACAGGAAATTTATTTTAAGTGTCTTCATAGTTTTATTTTTATATACTGCAGGAAAAACGAAAATAAATATTATAATGCAAATTTGCAAAAAAAACAGCATATGCATCAAAATAAACTATTTCCAGCAGTGCAATATGAGTCCTAAGCATCCCAGAAACGACACAGAAAGTCATGAAGTCAAACATAACTTTTAAAAACAACAGTATAGGCTCATAAGGCCCTGATGGTAAAAAACTACATTTCCGCAAAATGACATCACGTCCGGTTTTGGGCAGGTATGGCGGACATGCG
This sequence comes from Perissodus microlepis, assembly GCF_051167445.1. Classification (NCBI taxonomy): domain Eukaryota; kingdom Metazoa; phylum Chordata; class Actinopteri; order Cichliformes; family Cichlidae; genus Perissodus; species Perissodus microlepis. The sequence goes on along the minus strand of NC_140470.1, from coordinate 32,077,355 downwards.
ATAGTTCCCGCTGATGGACATAGGAAGTGTTACAAACAGCTGATCGGATCGGCAAAGCGTGTTTCTGGAATATTATGTTTTGTTGCTGCAAGTGCTTTTTATGCAGTTTTTGCAAAGCTATAAGTGGAAGGAAACCGTGACCGAGGACAAGCTGATGGCATAAGATGTAAGTACAACTCCTCCGGTTTCATATGCAAAAAAAATTTTTGTGCTAGCTTACGTGGTTGCAGTGCTACCGGGATTTAAAAATAGTTGCGCAAAACGGAGCGTGCCCGCTCCGACCGGCTTTAAAGGGTTAATAATGCAGAATTATTATATACAAATAAAAAAACCTGAAGTTGTGTGCTATTTCAACACGTAATTTAACATGTCATTTAACATTTATCTTGCCTTGACATTTCAACAAAAACATTTGACAGTAACACTTTCCCTTATTCACAGGTTTTTGTTTAGGAACAATAGCATACTTACAGTTTTCCCTTTAGGTCTGCTCTGTTTTTTGCTCACAACCTCTCCTGCTTTTGAAAAGATTCTCTCTGCAGGTACAGAAGAAGCAACGATTCCTAGGTATCTCACTGCAAGTCTGCTTAGGGATGGGAAGGTTTGTTCATGCTCTTGCCACCAAACCAATGGATCCTTATCTCGGGGAATCAGTTTTTCCCCTGAGTACTGGCGTAATTCAATGAGTACATCACTGGAAGCTGACCACTGATGTTGGCTTGACACAACCTGCATGTCAAAATCTGTCCATATCCCTCCTTTTGTTGCAGCTAGACCTGCGGGTGGAGGACTCGGGATAGACCCTGAAGTAGAAGGCCCTGAGGCAGAGCTAACAGTAGGTGTTGAGCTTACAGTTAGAGTGGGAGCAGACTGTCCTCTCTGATAGACTTCTTGCATTTCAGTGTGGAGATGTTTTTTTAATACTTCAACATTGTCTTTGTCACGAAAACCAAGGTGTTTAAACCTAACATCCAGAAATGTACTTGCAGCTAGACAGTGAATGCTCTCAATACCCCTGAATCTGCGCTGGCATTGCTGTGCCAGTTGTGTGGAAAAAGCGCTGCCCTGATGTTCACAGGCTGCTACAGCCCTGTGAATGAGTGACACAAATGGAATAACTTTGGAGACTGAAACATGTTTTTCCGATGAAACTTCCTGTGTTACTTCTTCAAACAGCCGTAGTGCAACAACTGTTTCCTTGATCAGGGATAATTCTCCCACATTTAAGCACAATGCATTCTTCCCTAAAAGGCAGAGGGCTGTGGTCACGGCTTCATTTTGCTCACAGAGCCGCTCCAACATGTAAAAGACAGAGTTCCAGCGGGTATCTACTGACTGAATTAGCTTGTGCTCTGCCACTTTCAACTGTTGCTGACTATCCTTGAGCTTCTCTGTAGCCTTTGTGCTGTGGTGAAAAAAGGACACGATCGCACGGCATTTTTCCAGCACCTGCACCACTTCTGGGAAGAGCTTTTACACTGTCCTTTACAACTAAATTCAGTGTGTGTGCAAAACATGGAAGATGCCTCCATCCAGCTTTGTGCATTACAGGAACCATATTTGCACCATTGTCTGTGACAACTGCAACCACCTTCTCAGTTATGCCCCATTCTTCTGTGATTTGCTTAATTGCTGAGGTGATATTATCTGCTGTATGCTGCCCGTGGAAAGAGTGGGTTTCCAGGACAAATTCTCTCATTTGACAGTTTTCAATGAGATGACATGTTACAGTCAAATATGCCTCTGTGGACACTGAGGTCCACATATCAGTGGTAAGTACAACACTAGAAGCATTTTGCAAAGATGCTCTTACTTTGCCTTTACATTCATCAAACAAATTTACAAGATGAGTCTCAGTCAGTGGTTTTCCTCCTGGGAGTTTATATTTTGAATCAAGAGCTCTCACAAATCCCTGGAAACCTTGGTCCTCAACTATGGACAGAGGCTGGAGCTCCTTCACAATCATCTCTACAAGGCATCTAGTGAGTGTTGCTGCTCTTGGGGAATCATCTACATAAAAAGTAAAATACAAAGGACAAAACAAAAGATAAAAAAAAGACAGTATACTGTACTGAACGTTGAATCTTTTTAGAGTCATGTATGCAGTCTGTCAAAATAGCCTAAGGGGAAAGGAATTGAAAGTTTACATATACTTGCTGTTTTGAATAGAATGCTGTGTTAATGAAATTGTCAGTATAATACACAATTAAAAGAATAAATAAGTTTGTCAATACCTGCATTTTAAAATATTCAAATAACTATCAGTCAAAAAAATTAAACTGAGTGAAAATAATAATAAAGCTAATACATAAGAGAAATATTTTATAGATGCTATTATTATGTATGAAATAATCTTCAACTGAATTTTTATGTTTTAAAGACTACACCCATATGGAAAAGTTACATAGTTTCATATCTCTAGTTTTCCTCCTCCTCCTCAGGTGCGCTACAATAGTTTTACATACTACGGAACTACTTATCATTTTTTGTTCTATAACCCCTTTAGCCCTTGTTTTCCATATGTATACATTTATAACACACATCACCAATCAAAACAATTTTCTTTTTATTTCCACTCATTTTATATATATATTTTTATATTATTTTCAATATCAAATCCGAGTTTATCCATCTTCTGTCTTATTTCAACCGTCCTGTAACATGATAGCAACAGATGATCAAGAGTTTCGTCCTCATCACAATTCTCCATGGGGCATTTCTTTGTAGTAACGAAGCAACTCCACAGAACTACAGCTCTTACTGGGAGACATCCGACAGAGATAAGCCACACTGTATCTCTCATGCTCTCGGATATTACTTTGTCATATATGTTTTTAACTATTTTCTGATTTTCTTCTTTTTCAGCAAACTTATATCGTATCATACCTTCATTTTTTTCCCAGATTGATTTCATTATATATTTGTTTTGAGTTTAATTGTAAAAGATTTAAACCACACACTGATCTACAAAATCCCCGAACACAAGTTTAAAGTATGGCACTCCCGTTCGGGCGCTCCCTTTCATGTTTTCCCACAAGGATTTTCCCCTTGGATCCAGTGGGTGCTTCGCTCTAATGCGCTATATATATTTTTCAAAAAGGGAATCATCAAAATGATACCAAGATCTGGTGCTCCTAATCCTCCATTTTCTTTGCCTTTGTACATTAATTTCCTTTGTGTTACTTCGCGGTTTGTCCACCAAATCAATTTGGTACACAATTTACTTAATTTAATAACAGTTTTCTGAGGAGGGGGAAGACAGTAGCTAGGAAAAGTAACTTTGAGACTACATGTGTTTTTACAATATTCACACGTGCTTTATAGTTTGTATTTTTGTTGTCCCATTCAGCTATTTTATTCTCTATTTCACTCTCTTTCTTTTTCCAATTCAAAAGACATGGATCATTTTTAGTAATCCAAATACCTAAAATCTTCATCTCTTTGTTAGCGTTTAAATCAATTACAGGTTCTTTTGAGTTTTGTCCAAACCAAACTCCTTCGGTCTTTTCCTGGTTTAACTTAGCACCGGAGGCTTGTTCATATTTTGTTAACAACTCCTTGAGTATTAATAGCTCCTTTTGGTCTTTAATAATTACTGAGACATCATCCGCATAAGCAAGGGCAGTCACCTTGCATAAGTCATTTAGGACGTATCCAGTAAAACTGCTATCACAATTGATTATCTTGAGTAACGGATTTATTGCTAAAACATATAGAGCTGCACTTTTCACAATGATAAAGTCTCCCACGGCAAACCGTTACATAATATCATATTTCTAGTTTTCCTCCTCAGGTCCACTATAATGTGTTTACATACTACAGAGCCACTTATCTTTGTCTTATAACCCCTTCAGGCCTTCTTTTCCATATGTGTACATTTATAATGCACAACACCAACCAAGACTATCTTCTTTTATTTTCACTCATCTTTCTCTAAATATACCATATCTTACTGCTTTTATACTGTTTTTTTTTATATCAAAACCTAATTTTTCACATTCTGTCGTATTTCCACCGTTCTATAACAGTGTATTAGCAGGTGATCCAAGGTTTCACCATCCTCACACATATCCATAGGGCATTTCTTAGTCGTCACAAAACAACTCCACCTTATAACAGCTCTTACAGGGAGACGCCGACCGAAATTAACTCCACTCTCTACATTTATTGGTTCAGTCAACCTTCCATTAACTTTGATCTGAACACATGATTTTTTGTATAATACTTTAATCCTGATCCTGCCGATACTACTCTATGGATCCGAAATGTGGACGGTGCTCAAAGCGGACCTCAACAAACTCAAAGTTTTCCAGATGCGCTGCCTTCGGTAGATAGTATCACTTCGAGACCGCCTTCGAAAAGAGGGCATCCGATGGACATGCGACAACCAACCGCCAATCGAGGGGAAAATTCATAAATGCCGATTGCGATGGTTTGGCCATGTGTGTCGAATGGATGTGAGCAGACTACCACATCAACTCCTCTGGCATAAACGACCCACCCAGTGGAGAATCCACCGAACGACACCGAAGAAAACATGGGTAAAACAGGTCAAAGATGACAGGGATCGCAGAATAACTCTTGACGAGGCCAGGACAATCGCCAACGATTGCTATGCATGGCAACAAGTTGTGAAGGAAATTTGACAACCATTGGCGCCCACAGCAGCGTATGGGCTTAGGAGTCGATCCAGACCCAACGCCAGCTAGGGATCAAAGAAGAAGAAAGAAGGAGCATTTGCTTTCATTTTGACATTCTTTTGCCTCTGGACCCAATCCTCCGCACTTCCAACACTTAAAGGTGGGGCAATCTCTCACTTGATGGTCTTGCGCTTGACAAATGAAACACCTATTTACTTGTCTGGGATATATAATTCGTCCATTGTAGGGTCCTAGTGAAATTGACCTAGGTATGACAACCATGTTGCCAGCTTCATCTCTCCTCATCCGCACCTTAAATTTCCTCACTCCATACCAAAGGCCAAACTTATCGACTGGTTTAACAGATGGTTGTAGGATTTCACAATATCTTTCCAGATATAGTTCGATATCTTGGTCTGAGACTCTTCCTGTACCATCCTGTACCCCAATTTCTATGTATTTATGCCAAGTCTTCATGTTTCAGGTTTCTCATGACAGGTTTCCATGTCCCTGTTTATGTTCATGTTTTTTATGTTTTGCTTTAGTTCTCCCAGTTTAGGTTTTCGCTTAGTTTCACACTTGCCCTTTTGATACTGTTTAAACCAGCCTTAATAAACGGCTCACATTCTGTTAAAATTAAGTTTTGTTTTCGTGTGTCTGCACTTGGGTCCACCTCCTCACTCCACACAGTCTGCTTCTGCAGATTGTGACTGGTTCAGTCATTAAAGAAGTTAAAGAACTATTTGTTGCAAAGCAGAAAAGATGAGAAACATGCCCAGCATTATTCCTCTTAATCACACAGAGGCAGTCCACTAAAGTAGTATTATTCAGTACAGACACTGTAAAATCATGCTGCCACGCCACTGACCTGTATATGAAGTAATAGGTTTTTTTATATTAAAGTTCCTGAATTCATACAAACACTTCCTTTATTATGCCGACTCAGCAAAGAGCATCATGTACCCCAATTTCACGAGTGGAGAATAGATTTGTAGTCAATCACATCAATATGGTGACATCCATCCTGTTGGAGGCACGTTTAGAGTGAATCCTGTAAAATGCTGCCATTCATATCAATATGCTCTGTTTACAATGTCCACTGGCATATCTTTAAATGTGCTACTAGAAAATACACATTCATAAAATACATGAAAAACTACTTTATTTTCTGCTCCCTTATTCTTCCTGTTCTCTGTCTTCATCCTGCTCTCTCCCTTATTCTCTCTCAGTCTTTGTGCCGTCACCCAAAAAAGAGAAATGTTACAGTGTATAGAAGACATAAACTGATCCAGTTAGCAACAATATTTAAACTGAATACTGGCTACTGCTGGACACTGACAGGTAACATCAGTTTGACTTCCTGTCACCTGGATCTGGAGCTGTATTGTAAACAAACACTGAAGCCCAATTTGACCAGAATAGGAACAGAATTTTTTAACAAACTAAAATGATAAAGTATATCAGCTTCTTGACTGGCAACTCACAATATCCCAGCAAACTAGTGGATTAGAAGGTTCAAATTAGCCAATAATCTCTAGTGATTTCAGCTACATTAGTTAATATTTTTGATGCTATTTAGAGAACAAATACTAATTAGCAGACTCTTTATATGTCACAGTAATGTTCCTGCATTCCATTCTGTCGTTAATAAAAAAGTTGGGAAAATAATACATTTGAAGATAATTCCAGAAAATAATACAAAAATACATTCACTACTATTACTATTGTTATTTTTAGGGGTGCTGTGATGAAATTTGGGGTGGTTGATTTCTAAAAGGGTCTAAACTCAACTATGGTTAATAATGGTAAATAATCTGTGTACTACCAATATAACTGAAATAACTTCACCATCTGCTAGGTAAGTTCAGGTTAAACAAATTGACCAACACACGAAAGCAGGATACATAAAAGGACATAAAAGGAAGTTAAACATTATCTGTGTCAGCAGAGGAGTGGTAGAAATCTAAGCTAAACACAAAATAGATCAAATAGCTGATGACTCCTTCTTAGAAGTTATTCTAAGACGTATTTAAGTATTGCTACTTAAAGCTTCACCCATACAGGAAAGCTGAAACAGAAAGTTGTTCTGGAGTTCTTACACATCTCACACGGTGAAAAGCAAGTGACCACTGAAGTTGGTGTCATGATTAGCACCATCAAAAATCCTGGCATTAGCCCAGAGACGCAAAGACACCTGATCTCCAGGTTCTAGAAGCAGTGAGGTACCACAAGAAGTGCTCACAGTACCAGATGTCTGCAGTTCAAATGCAAGAAAAATGTGCTCTCCATTCCTGAACAACACACCAGCTATAGGATGAGATTTGTATGCATGTCCATGTAGGTGCCACTCAAAGTGGTAGGCTCCTCTCACTGGAGCAATGAAGATACCTGTTCAATAGAAAATGAACTGTTAGAGCATCTACAACAGATCAGACTGACATCAACACTGCAGGAACAAGATACACATTATTATTACCCGTTTGTGGGTTGTAGGCGTTTCCAATGTTTGTGATGACACGTCTGAAGACTAAAGTAATCTGTACATTAAAGGGTCCAGTATATCCATAGCCACCCTCCAACAGAGATGCTGAGAAAGCCACTTGTTTGACTGAGAGAGAAGGAAGGTGGATTGTTTTAAACTTTTGTTTTTGATTTATACATTTTTCCTCCAATTGAGGATTTTTGATAGTTTAATGCTTTCTTTGTTAACACAGTGCAATGGGACTATTGTTTTTTTTTTTTTTTTCTGAGAATCAAAAACAATTTGCTGACATAAATGTTTTTGTTATGCAGTGATGTAGTCATGTCATGGTTGGTGCCTATTCACCAGCTAAATTTAATTAGATTAAGTGTTGGGTACTAAATATGATGTACTTTAAAAGAAACCTATAAGCTCCACAAAGTAATAAGACTTACAATAATCCAATGTGTGGTGACCTCCTTTATAATATCATAAATGCTAAATATTCTTCCAGTTACACCCCCCACGTTAGTGACCTGGATTCATGTTCTGCTTCTTTTAGGCTTTTTTTTTTCCTGTTTTAAGGTCTATCAGCTTATTTGTTTTAGCTTTATTATTTGAGAGTTGCTGAGGTTGTACAGTGGGGCAAAAAAGCATTTCAGATAATAAAACTGTGGATTTGATCACCAACTATACGATTGTGTTTAAAAGCAGCAAACAGCAGGCTAAGATAGTTACATTCGGGTCAAAGGATTACACTGAGATGTTTAAGGGCTTGTTCCTCTTTAACAACTGGAAAATATTTATGATGTGGGCATTCATAAGTTCACTGAAACAATCATAACTTGATTGATTACATTACCTTTTGACTGCTGCTTCAGCTGTTCAATCTCAGCCTTCTGCCTCTCCAACTCAGTCATCTGCCTCTAGTTTTGTTACATGCTCTAAAAAATAACTTTATTTAGATCTTTGTTTGAAGATTGCCTTGAAAAGCGCTATATTAATCCAATCCATCATTATGTCATTTTTGTCATTGTGAATATTTATGAAATGACACTGTGACACAAACATTGGTCATAGGAAACACACACTACTGTACCTTGATTGTCTTGTTTTAATGTCCTGATCTCAATCTTCTGTTCAGCCAGTGAGACTGCCATCTCTCTGAGCACAGCATGGATGTCCTGTGGACAGGGTTGTTGGTTTGAAATCTGCTGGTCAACAATTTCATTATCTGCCTCAGTCGGATTTGTGGAAACGGAGCAGACCAGAAGCAACAGCGAGAAAAACACCATGATCTCCATTCTGTCAGTGAAAAGTCAACAGTATCTGTGTCATCTGCAAACCTGACTGACTTTTATATTACACAGTACAAAGATGACGTAGCCACCTTTCCTAAGATAACTGAGGACATTACTATGCCTTATAAATCACTGACTGTTGTAATCTTTATGAGTACCATTTAAAAGGCTACAAGGAAAACAAGTTACTATGAACGATTGTCAGTCGGCAGTAAAATGGGTCAGTGCATGTGCTGTCTTTGGAAGTTTAATGTAAACAAGAAGAATATAAATGATTTCCATGAAATGACTTTCTACCAGTTTAGCCTCTTATTTCTCTAAAATTTGCTTCCAAGCCAGACTATCTTTAAATGTTAGAAAATCATTTTGAGAAACAGTTCTCCACGTCTTCTGGAGGACTTCTCACAAGCTGTTGTTTTCAGTCCAGTATCTGTATCTGACCATTTTGAAGGGGGGGGGGGGACCTCTGCCCCCCAGAAGTCCCAGTCAAAGTCTGCTTCTTTAATAATTCACCGCCTGTAGAGGTGTGGTCCTGTGGCTCTGCAGTGTGTGAGGTGGAGGCTGAGGGGACGTGGAGGAGACCACCGCTCAGTGTAGCATGAACAGAATGAGACTCACAGTTACTTATCTTTTGGTCCACTGACTGTGTACATACCTGTGTTGTACTGACACAAGCAGCTTTTACACAGGATGTGTTGGGGGCAGTGTGGGTGTGTGTTTGAGAGGTGGTGCAGTAACCTCCTCATTTATGTTATAAAAAGCTTCACTTTGCAGACAGCACAGTTGCACAGCAGTTATCCAGCGACAGAATGGAGATCATCATGTTTTTCCTGCCGTTGCTTCTGGTCTGCTCTATTTCAGCAGATCAGACTGAGACTCCACTCCAGCCACCCTGTCCACAGGACATCCATGCTGTGCTGAGAGAGATGACCGCCTCACTGACCGAACAGAAAGTGGAGATCAGAACCTTAAAAGAACATAACAAAGGTAAAATATTACCTTTGGGAATTACAGAAGTACCAGTATCACAGCATGTAGCTCCACGGACGGTCTTCCTGACACAACATCCAAAATATTTGCATCTCCTCCTGGGACACAGAATCTTTGTGTTTCTAAGGTGAATCACTACATCACGGGCCACTAAACTTAAATGTAAAGTTGTTTATAATTTGTTTTTCAGAACTTGTTGCAAAACTGAAAGAAGCAGAGAGTCAAAAGACTGAAATTGATAAGCTGAAGCAGCAGCTGCAAGGTAATCATCCCACACAGGCAAACACACCAGCTCCAAGCAACACCAACGACTCTCAGCTGGTTAATATTACACAAATATTAATGTTGTGTCTAGAGAAAATGATAAACTGAAAATTCTTTTTTCCTTTACTCATTTTATTCAGATCATGCAGCAAAGCTGGAAGAGCTGGAGACTCACAAGTCTGAGGTTGTCGAGTTAAAGCAGGAGCTGAAAGGTACTGAAATCACCATGACTCTGACTGTTAATGTAAACATTTACAAGACACACTGACTGTAAAGTCTTCAACTGATTTATTTAGCAGATTGTTTCATGTTTTAAGTGCCTTCATATCTGCTAAATAAACCACAAACTGGCTTCATGTCGACATGAAGATCTTCCTTTAATGCCTCTTAATGGCTCACAATGAGACAAGTGGTGGGTGGTCATGTACATGTGACACACTTGATTACAGCTCAAATGAATTCAGAGGTCTTTTCAGATATTTGGTCAGCACAACAATCATTTCCCATACACACAGAAAACAGCTTATGTTTTTCTTTTTTGATTCTATGACAATAAAAACTGTAAATCGTTATTTTACTGCAAGCTGTGAATATTAATGACATTTCTCTCTCTCAGTCACACAGGTGGCTTTCTCAGCCTCTCTGCTGGATCAAGGTGATGGAGATACTGGACCCTTTAACACTCAGAGTACTCTGATCTTCAAACATGTTGTCACAAACATTGGAAATGCCTACAACAAACACACAGGTAATAACACTGAATGTCACTTCTCAGCTTATATGTTGATGTCAGGCTGATGTTCCAGATGTTCTAACAGCTGATTTTCCATTTAACAAAAACAAATGTCCCACAGGTATTTTCACTGCACCAGTGAGAGGAGCCTACCACTTTGAGTGGCACATAGGTGCACATGGAGATGCTTCACATGCTGTATATGCTCTGTTGTTTAAAAATGGAGAGCGTATATTCACAGCGTATGAAGTCCAGCCGTCCCATTATGTAACCACCTCTAATGGAGCCTCTCTGCTGCTGGAGGTCGGAGATCAGGTGCTTTTGCATCTCGCTACTAACGCGAAAATCTACGACAATCAAAATCATCTTTCCACCTTCAGCGGTCATCTGATTTTCACCATGTGAGACCGAAGCACTTCCTCATGTTGTTTTTGCTCAGCTGTTTGAGAATTATGTGTTAAGTGCATTCATGTCATTGATGGTAAATGTAAACCATCTGTCTTCTGTTTTTAAACCATTCGCATTTTTAGATAAAGGCGATGATACAGTGTAACAGTTTGCAGTCATATTTCTACCAAAATAATAATAATTTTTTCTTTTTTTTGTTTGTGTCATGGTTCTGGGTCATTCGAACTCCATTCTGAGTTTATGATGTTCTTTTCTGATTTCTTTGTAATCTTTTTCTTGTCTATCATTTAGTTTATAGCCATGTTTTTTCCTGCTAAGTTGATTATACTCCCGGCCCGTGTGTTCTTGTCCCTGTGTCGTGTAGCTGTGTCTCGTCTCTCTATCCTGTTTACATGTTCCCCTCCTTGTGCTTCATTCCGTGGCTCCTCCGTCTGTGTTGTGCTTTCATGTGTGTTCTCCCAAGCCCGTCATGTGCCCCTCTCCCTCTCTCTCTGTATCATCTCCGTTAACTGTTTCTGCGTTCCCCTCTCCTGGAAAACTACTCCCATTGTCTCCCAAGCCCAGCTCCTATGTCAAGTTGTGTGAATTAGTCTGGATCTCAGTGTTTCCTGTTTTACTTTGAAAGTGTCGCGTCCTGTGTGCATTGTGTTTAGTTTTGCTTCCTGTGTAGTTAGGTATATTCAGCTCAGGTGTGTTCCCAGGAGTTCATTGTCAGGTCGTCTGTTTGTCTCCCCGTGTTCCTGGTCTGAAGTTTTTCCCACGTTCTTTGTGTTTTTATCTTAGTTTATTTTCATCTGTCTCCTCTTTTGCCCTTTTTTTGAATGTTTTTTCCTGGCCTCAATAAACTGCTTGTTTTTCTGTTAAACCCGTTACCAGCCTCGAGCGGCTGTGTTTGGGTCCGCTTAATTAATGACTTCTGCCCTTTGACACTCTGTTTGTATTTATTAAAGAATAATTGAAAGACGTCTGTGGAGTTTTCCTATTTGTAATTGTTTCAGATATGGACATCACCACAAAACGGTGATGTAACACATCCTAAGTACAGATATTATACTCAGATCAAAGTAATGTAAGCCACTGCATATCATTGTAATGGCTTGTTTAAATTTGGCAGTAAACAGAGATCTTTGTTTCTGGGTGCAGATGTTTCCTCAGGACATGGACTATTTAAAACCTTTTTTTTTTTGTTTGTTAAACAATCCTTGGTCAGTCCTCTGTAGTCCCTGTAATCCCGTCAGTGATAAGGCCAACGATTGCTGAGTCAACAGAGAACTTCTGCATTAAGCAGTGTACTGTACTGTACTGCAGCGCAGCGTTGTAGAAGTCTGTGGTGTATATGGTAAATATAAATGGAGCCAGGACTTTTCCCCACTGGGCGCCTGTACTGCAGACGACCCTGTCAGACACACAGTTCTGGATCCTTCCATGATCCACTCACACCTGTATACTCCAGGTTATCTCTCAGCATTGTGTGCATGATAGCACTGAAAGCACTTTCAAGATGAGTGAGGGATCGATGTAGGAGGTGGATCACAGCGTCATTAAAGCAGGCAGCCATGTAGCTCGTTTCACAAAGGGACCACAGAACTCTGATATAATGTTTAATTAAGACCGTTTCAGTGTCTGTATTATTTTGCTGACAGTGTCTTAATGTAGTGTGTGACAAGAACAAGTGAAGCCAGATCTGAACATGCTAGTATTTTTCTTGTTATGGTAACAAGCACTTACAGCAGGTGAGGTGAGGAGAAAGATGTCTTTCCAAATTCTCCTCACTCAAAGTAAAAAGTGTTATCAGGTTGTACTTTGGTTAATTGCACAAGTGGGAAAAACCCAAACATTTGCTCTGTGAAGAGAACAGTGAATCAGTCAGTCTGACAAAGCTCAAGAAGTATGAGGAAATACAGCGTGAACAGTTCTCGTCACCCTGCCACAAACAAATATCATGCACGTGTTTTCTGGACACAAAACTGGACTTTGGATCTAAATGGCACAATTAGCCTTGGGCAAAAATCCAACACCCTCAGAGCTGCACAACATGCTGATCAGCACATCAAGATAAAAACTTCAATATCTTTATTTCAAACATGTTCCAACAGTTTAAAACGTGCACAGAAAGCAGTGAGATAACCATGTTGGTAAAATGGTCCATTAAACAGCCATCCTCTCAGTCTGGATCTATTAAACCTTAAACCTGGAAGGTTCAGTCACAAGGACTTTGTTTTCATTCCATTCATGACACGCGCATAGGGCAGACTTTTACTATAACTAGTACTTATATAATTTGGTTGAGCCTGTTTACATATGATTAAGGTGCATCATTTATTGTGGGTTTCTGTAAGCAGGGGTGAGTGTGAGGTGTATCATCTGTTTCAGAGTCTGGTTGTTAGAAAGAAAATTTGAGGAGTTGCTTTTCAGCCTTCCAGTTAATATTTTTAAGTCTGATTTTTCACCAGGAGAGCCAGTATCCTCAACATTCATGAGGGAAGGTCTGGATCGTTTCAGAGATTCAGATCTGTTGGCTGGGCTCCTTTACAAGAGTCACCTGTTACGGCCTCCAAATGATTCTTCATGTGGATCCTTCTATTTGATCCTAATTTAGGAATTATGAATGGTTTGTGTGTTAGGAAGCATTTTTTTTCAGTGTGCTGATAAAAACTTTTATTTTTATGCATTTATTTGTCCTCCACATTGGTATCATTTCAACCAGCTCTTCTTTTTACAAAATTCTGTGCTTAGCTTTGCTTTGTCTCCAGAATCATTGAAATGCAGACGCTGCTCATTTCCCATTTTTGCTCGTTTCCTCGGTTTTGCATTTAACCCTTTAAAACTGCTCCCACTCAATCTCATCATGAGCTCTGTTTAACTATGATACAGTTCAATCACACAGATCTCAGAGGAGAGTATTTCTTCATTCCTGCTCTGTTTACATGACCCAGTTTGTTCAATAATGCAGCAAAACAACACTGATTCATTAATCATTCAGCAGCCAGTACCTGTAGTAGGGGTGAGGATGAACAAGGAGTCATGGAAGATAGAGATAGAGAATTTGTGTGGATACGTGTTACAGTTCAGGAAGGCGCTTTTTCACAAGATTTATTGGTGGACTGTGCATGTGTGTGTTTGAGGGGTGGGGAAGTAAATTCCTCATTAACGCCTCTTTTTGCAGTGTTATAAAGAGGTCAGGTTTGAAGATGACACAGATACTGTTGAGTTTATATATATGATATATATATGATAATTTAGTTGAGACTATTACTTCCATTAATGTCAAACTTATCATCAATTCAACAAGATAAATAACTTCTGGTTTCTCTAAATAGCACATTTGCTAAGTTTAATTTGCAGTATTTGTATTCATGAGGCTGCATTGATAGATTTATAGGCAAAAATACTATTATGATCTTTTATTGTAACTCTTATTGTTAAGAAGCTTGGAAAGAAAAGCGTCTGGACTTCTTTAAGCTGCTTGAAGACGTTTCATCTCTCATCCGAGAAGCTTCTTCACTGAAGAAGCTTCACTTTTCTTTCCAAGCGCCTTAGACTTCGATGACCTGGATGACTGAGAACCTTCACAGACTTATTGTTATCGCAAAAAATACCACAAAATGTCATGATAGGATTTTAAGTCCATATTGCCCAGTTCTAATCTTCTATTTAATTTTAATATTTTTAGGGGCACAATTATTAAATATATTGTTGAACAATCTAGAATTGATTAAAGCAAAAATGTAAGCTTTCACGTAATGTCAAAATTGAAAAGCTTCGATTTTGGGGTTTATCTATTTGTTGATCTGACTCAGAGGAGTCAGTGCCTTAACAATCATGAACCTCACTGCACGTCACTGATGTGAGTTATGAAACTTTGCTTAATCACTCATCTGGATTATGTGTTAATATTTTTGACTTTGTTTTGTAAAGAGGTTGAAAGGAACCAAAATAGGAAACTTCTCTCATATTGAGTTCTTATCTCCACCAGAATCCCAGCGTTGATGTTCGACGGGAATGCGTTCTGAAAGCTGTTTGTGTCTACTTAAATGAAAAGCCAGATGACCTGTTCAAGGAATTCTTGGTAAGTTAAAAAAGGAAAACGATCAGTTATTTTCCTTTTTTAAATTTAGGATTGGAAATGGAAGGTGGACTTACTTGTCCATATGTATATGTATGCAATTAACTTATCTTTTTCTTTTATTTTTATTTAAAGGATGTGGATCTTGGAGCAAGCAGAGAAACGGAGAAGCTGACTTTGGGAGACTATGTTGTCAGACATGAAGGAGCAAACTCTGTAGATACACCTGAGGACATTGGTGTCATCATAGAAGGATGCACTGTGCTGCAAGCTCTTAGTGATGTGGCAAAGAGGTGTGCCCTCCTGCTTGGACTAATCTACACTCTATAAAATACACATTTGAATTTCTTCAGAAGGTGCTGATGGAGCTGGATGGGAACAACATATCTATGAAGGTGCAGGTTCTGAAAAACAAACTGCTTGAGTGAAGCAGCCTGCACTGAACTATAGAGGACACTGAACTTTAAGGTTCTCGAACCCTTCTCCTTGCACTTCATAAACTGTTCAGTTTGAATTGCCATGAGAACTTCTGCAAGGCCTTTCACTTTTCTGTGTTCTTTGTTCTTGAACCTTTACCAACATCCAACTACACTGAAAAAGACTGCTCCTAACTTTGGACTTCAGTTTAAGTTTTGAAGCAAAGGTTATTTTTCTAAATATGGACAAAAATGACACTAAAGTAATTTCTACCTGCTGTTTGCAGGGCTGTATTGTGGGCTTTTCATTGTAGCCCAATCAAGTTTAAATTAAGTCATGTTAATGTTAAAAATGTTGGAATCACAACACTTTCCAGTTTTAATCATTTCAGTTTAACATGACATTCTGCATCTTGTCTTCCTGCACTTAAAATGCACTTGAATATATGTAAAGATTGTTTAGGAAAAAAGATCTAGAAGCATTTGAATTGCTCAAAGTATGCTTCAACAAGTTTTACACAAAGTGTTATTAAAGTTAGGTTAACTGAATAAACTTGTGTTCGATTTTGTTAAATTTACAAACTTAAATAGAGTAAGTTGCAATTCTGTTACAGTGATTTAATCCTATAGTTTCAGTAGAGCTTGTTTTGGGTGAGTAGATTTATCAGATTTACTTAAAATTTGTTGTTCAAATTAAAAATATCATACATTTTATATTTCACTAACCCAGTTGTGTGGAACCGGTTGACATAACTGGGTGGAGTAAATACAACATGTTATTTCTTAAAGTAAGTAGAGCTTGTTTTGGTTGAGTAGGTTTTATTTAGTCTTCTCAATTTAAATCAACAAGGTTAGTTAGATCAACATTATGATATCCAGCTAATACAACATGATTCTTTTGATTTGCATTTAATTATCCACATGTTATCAGATGTACTTAAAATTTCTTGTTTAAATTAAATGTATCATATTTTTAATATTTCACTAACCCAGTTGTGTGGAACTGGTTGACATAACTGGGTGGAGTAAATACAACATTTTATTTCTTAGAGTGTATATGTGATATAGACAAATAAAGTTTTATCAATAAATTTGTACTTTTCAGATCATGTAGAAAAGCTGGAGAGTCAGAAGACTGAGATTGGCCAGCTTAAACAGCAACTACAAGGTACAGTGTGAATTTTTTTTATTTTTTTTACTCATGTTTGCATGTCTATGACTGTTTCATTGTAAATAAGAAAATTAATTTCATCATATTAGTATTTATTTTTCCCCTAGGTAATAAAACTAAAAACTCCTCTAGTTTATCAACGTCACAAGCTGGTTTTTGTGTGTTTTAGAGTTAAAAAGCACACATAGCCTCACTGTAGCAAAATAGTTCAAACCAATAGTACAGCGGTCCCTCGTTTATCGAGGGAGTTACGTTCTAAAAATAATCTGCAATAGGTGAAATTAGCAAAGTAGCCAACTTTATTTTTTACAATTATTATAGATGTTTTAAGGCTGTAAAACCCCTCAATACACACTTTATGTACTTTTCTCAGACAGGCATGAAGATTTTTACACTTTTCTCTCCTGTTTAAACTCTCAAAGTTCAAACCTTTGTAGAAAAATAAGTCCAGTATTATAGAATGAAAGCAAAGATCAGACCATGTTTTCAGGTCCAGAACATGGGAATAGAGCTGCTGCCAGAGAATTCAACATTAATGAATCAATGGTACGGAAGTAGAGGAAGAAAGAGGAATGAGTTGAGTAAAGTTTGACTTTTCTTCTAGGTTTCAGATTTCAGAGTGACTGATGTAGATTGCTCAACAATCCAGTGATGAGTAGCAAAGTGCTGCTGTCTTAAGTAGGGCTTCAGGATTAGTGGAGATCAGCAGCAGGTGAGGAGATTGAACACAGGTGTGTCGGCCAGGGGCAGGAGCGTGGGCCCCAGCAGAGGAGAGAGAGAGAGCAGAAAACAAAACATGTTGCCTAACACGGGGTCAGCCGGCGAGGCAGGTGTGGCTTATGGTCCGAAAAATACGGTACCTTCTACCTTCCTTTAGCATGTTCAGAAGCCCAACTTTTTGTGCGATGGTTAACATCTTCCTCTGTCTTTTGGGTGCTACCGCAGGTGCCTTTGACGCTGCAAAATGTTTCATCGGCATTGTTGTGTTTGTTGGGGAGAAAACTTACAAACATACAGTACAGCACTTTAGAGTCACACTGCTAGCGATCAAAGATTTATGTAAATTTGACAAGCTGAACGCATTCTCTACTGTACAGGAGACACAGGACGAGGTTGATTGGCAATGGTTTACAGCCAATCAGGATACAGAACACATGCGCTGTTAAAAAAAAGAGAAAGCATGCGAAATTGCACACAAAAAAAAAACTGCAGAACAACAAGGCTGTGAAAGGTGAACCGCATTATAGCGAGGGACCACTCTACATGATTGTGGCTAATTTCTGAAAACTACCACCTGCAAGTGGAAGCCCATAATATCCAGTTATGTGAATGTGTGGCTGATCAAGATATGGCAATCCTATAAATTTCTCCAGAAGGTGGTGATTCTGTGTTTCTATGTCATTAGTTCATTCACAGATGGAGAGGGGCCATATAACACTCATCAGTTCAATTTTCCATCAAAAATTTTAAAGAGAAAAATTGAAAATGGAATCCAATTTTCTATAATTCCAAAAGTAATCAGTAACTAATTACAGATTACTTCCCAAAAAAAGCAGTCCCATTACTTTACTGATTACTTATTTTCAAAAGTAATTAGTTACTTAGTCACTTTTAAAAACATGATAATCCATCATATAAAATATAAAATATAAAGAAAACATATAAAATGTAATCAAATGAAAAAGTATCTTTTTAAAACTTGTTTTATTAGTTTTAATCGTTTAACTTTATGCATCAAGCAAACATTAAATTATATGCAACATTCTCTGACTGTAAGAAATTTGTTTAATATTTAAACCTATTTTCTGCACATTCCAGCACATAAAATAAAAATATTTTTTGTGTTTACACTCAGTCTTTCAAATAGATGCAAGTAAAACACAGCAGAAAATAGATAAAATCAAAGACTTGGCAGTCCTGTTTATTTTCGCCTGTATAGCAGGAGTGGGGCAGGCGGAGGTTTGCCCTGGTGCAGGTGTGTCGCAGTGGTCATGTCAGCGGGGAGATCTGGGAGTTTCTCTGTGAATGTCACATTCCCGTGGCCGCGTACACTCGGTGCTTGCTCAGAAGTTTAGGGGTTTTTCGCTGTAAAAAGAAGTTTTCTTCCCACGCAGTGAACAGCGGACGCTAATGTTTTTGTCACTTTTTACAGAATCAAACTCAAAGTAAGGTCAGTACTTCCACGCTTTAAACCCTGCACGCTCATACTCTCTCCTGCACTCATTATATTATCCATTGTTGATCTGC
The DNA here is from genome assembly GCF_051167445.1 of Perissodus microlepis. NCBI lineage: Eukaryota > Metazoa > Chordata > Actinopteri > Cichliformes > Cichlidae > Perissodus > Perissodus microlepis. The sequence continues at coordinate 32,058,658 of NC_140470.1, read as the reverse complement.
ACACAGCTGTTGTCACCAACGTCGCACTTGCTTACGTCACTGTCATGAGACACTCTCGACAAAAATCACAGTTTTAGTAACGCAGTAACGCAGCGTGCTTACGGGAAAGTAACAGTAATCTAATTACCTTTTTTGTAATAGTAATCCCTTACTTTACTCATTACTTGAAAATCCGATTACTTGAAAAAAGTAATCAGATTACACTAACGCGTTACTTGTAACGCATTACTGCCCATCTCTGGCTGTCAAACACTTCTTTCATTGGAGATAATGATGACTCTTTTGGGAAGAGTCTAACTCCAAAACAGTTTCAAATAATGACATTTCTCTCTCTCAGTCTAACAGGTGGCTTTCTCAGCCTCTCTGCTGGATCAAGGTGATGGAGAAACTGGACCCTTTAACAGAAAGAACAGATCATGATCCGGATTACTCTGATCTTCAAACATGTTGTCACAAACATTGGAAATGCCTACAACAAACACACAGGTAATAACACTGAATGTTGCTTCTCAGCTATGTTGATGTCAGGCTGATGTTCCAGGTGTTCTAACAGCTGATTTTCCATTTAACAAAAAAATGTCCCACAGGTATTTTCACTGCACCAGTGAGAGGAGTCTACCACTTTGAGTGGAAAATATATGGATATGGAGGCATTGAGAATGGTGCTGTGTTGTTCAGGAATGAAGAGCACATTTTTATTGCATATGAAGTTCAGCCATCTGGTGCTGCAAGTTCCTCTAATTTTGTCTCACTGCTTTTGGAGGTTGGGGATCAGGTCTTTTTACGTCTCTGGACTAATTCAAAGATTTATGATAACCAAGTTCACCATAATACCTAAAGTGGTCATCTGCTTTTCACCATGTGAGAAGCGTACTGACACATTAAGTATTTGCAGTCAAAGCAAAGATTTCACACCATTATCAGCTGTACTTTGCATCATTAAAATCAGAGACACGTATTTCCTCCATGCCTCTTTTTACTGTGCAATATAAAGCTCACTCAGGTGGTGTGAGGGTGCATGTGGATAATCTTCACATGGTACGAGTGTTGTGGTGTTCAGGAAAGTAGAGCAAAGTTTGTCTGCACTGGTACCAAAACAAATGTAGTGACTGAAAATGTGAACTGTTTTCTCTCATTCTTTTCAATTTGGTTAAAGAAAATTTATAATCATGTTTCAAAGTGTGTTTTTATAGTATGAAGTAACTCAGCAGGAGACCTGAAACGGATTCAAATGTGGCTCCGAAACATTTTTACAAAACTCAGTTCTTAACAGCGCCCCTCAGTGAAAAACAGCTCCAGAGAAATGATTCCACTGTTGCTTAAACTCCTGTTTTTGTTGGTATTGGGAATCTCTATTTGAAAACTGTGAAAACTCAGAATTGCATCATTCAGCTGCAAACAAACAATACACCAGCAAATCATCAAAAATATACTAAATTATTAATGTGGATCTCTGATTAATAATTCAATTAATAACTGCAAAATGTACAGAGTCAGCAACATTGAAGGATGTGAAAGTTCTAAACAAAGGTTGGCAGGATTCACACATGGAAAAGGTAATTACTCCTTTACATCTGTGTTTCCAGACTAATTACCTTTTTGAATTAGTAGAAAACTTCATGAGAGTCATTTAAACTGCTCTTATTTGCTATGAACTAAACCAGCACATGTCCTGACACAATTTACTGTCAGCAGACAATCACTGATAGTCACGCGTTTGTGTCCTTCTGACTGAAAGTCATAATGATTAATGATTCACTCACTAAGATTACTTATGTCTTCAGTTATCAAAGAATCTCTGAAACCAATGAAATCATTACTACATAACCATAACTGTGTAATATAAAAGTCAGTCAGGTTTGCAGATGACACAGATACGGTTGAGTTTTCACTGACAGAATGGAGATCATGGTGTTTTTCTCGCTGTTGCTTCTGGTCTGCTCCGTTTCCACAAATCCGACTGAGGCAGATAATGAAATTGTTGACCAGCAGATTTCAAACCAACAACCCTGTCCACAGGACATCCATGCTGTGCTCAGAGAGATGGCAGTCTCACTGGCTGTGCAGAAAGCACAGATCATGATCCTACAGGAAGAAAATCAAGGTACAGTATCATGTCAGGTACTGAGAGAAGTAACAGGAAACCTTCCATATGCTTTCATATTTCTATATTCACTGCTGTCTTATAAAAGTGCCAATGTCACTACGAAAATGTCCAGTTAGAAAGAAAAAAACCCTGAAATAATCAGCATACTTTCTTTTATGTTATGGACAATGCTCTAAAAATAGCTGTGCAGTGAAGTGAAACTCATAAAATTACTTTTTACACTTTTAGATCATTCAACAAAGCTGAAAGAGCTGGACGGACACGAGACGGAGCTGGACAGGCAGAAAACTGAGATTGACCAGTTGAAGCAACAGTTACAAGGTAATGTGTGCAAGTCATCATGAGTCTGATCTTTTCTATGAAAAGGTAACTGTGGATTTTTGTGACATGTTTAATTACAAAGCATAAAGTTAAAAAACAAAAAAAACAAAGTGTGAAATATTGACATTTCTCTCTCTCTCAGATAAACAGGTGGCTTTCTCAACTTCTTTGTTGGATAGAGGCACTATAGACATTGGACCCTTTAACACAGATACTACTCTGATATTTAAACAGGTTTTCACAAACATTGGAAATGCCTACAACCCACACACAGGTAATAACACTGAATGTCACTTCTTAGCTATGTTGATGTCAGGCTGATGTTCCAGATGTTCTAACAGCTGATTTAACATGACAAAAACAAATATCCCACAGGTATTTTCACTGCACCAGTGAGAGGAGTGTACCACTTTGAGTGCCATGTATATGGATATGCAGACATTTCGACTCGGGTTGAGTTGTTCAAGAATGGAGAGCGAATTTTTATTATATATGAACTTCAACCATCCCATTTTTGGACTTCCTCTAATGGAGCCTCACTGCTTCTAGAAGCTGGAGATCATGTTTTTTTACGTCTCTCTGCTAATGCAAGGGTACGTGATAGTCAAGGTCATCACACCACCTTCAGTGGTCACCTGCTTTTCACCATGTGACCGGTGGGACAGCTCTATAATGTCCTGTTTGGAGCTCACACTTCAGAAGTAAAACAGATTGGATTGGTTCAAGGTTTTGTGTGTGTGTGTGTGTGTGTGTGTGTGTGTGTGTGTGTGTGTGTGTTTGTGTGTGTGTGTTTCCTTCTGTTTAGTCTTGTGTTTCTAAAACTGCTGACTTACAATGTTGAAATACACACACACACACACACAAAACACACAAATACACAGTAATAAAAATGGGTTTGAGTTAGTTTCTCTTTTCAAAATTAATCTAATAAAAAATCTTTTAGACATTTTTCTGCTCCAACTCACATGTTTAAATATTGACTGCAGGTTTCCCAAACATATGGTTTTATACAACCACAGCAAGGCCAGTACGGTGGTGGTGTTTTGCACCATCGCCCCACTACAAGAATGTCTTTAACATCTTAGCTTTTAATACATCTACTTTTCTTGTTCTTCCTCATCCAAGTAGAGAATGGTTTCTTTGAAAATATGTTTGAATGTCATGTATCATTAAACCCAGATCTGTATCACCACAATGATCGTATTTGATTACTTTGTTGGCAAACAATCCATTCAGATCATATCACAGGAACATTAATAACAACGACCAATGACTACTTTTAAAGATGAATAATAAAGTATTAGCTACCTCTCATATACAATGGAAAAATCACAGTATATTCAGGTATAAAAATATAGTTTTCTTTAGTTATAAAAACAGGAATCCATTCAAATGTTAATATTGCATATGTCCATGTACATGGATCAACAAGAGAAAAAATATGAATCAAATCTGTGCAGGAAAAGTAAACAAACAATAGACAGCTTTTTTCTCCTGCTGATAATTATCACAGTTTTACAGTATAAGATCGAGTTAGTTCATCTTTTATGAATGATTAATAAAAACCTGTCACGTAGGAATTTTCTAGGCATTTCTAGAAATTGTTTGGTTCACTTAAAATAACTAAAACACTCCTTTTAAATCCAAATTCAAATAAAGTCTTAAGACACAGTAGTGATCAGTAAATGGAAGATCCTGAAAGTTATGTGTTATGTGTGGAATTAGTATTGCAGAGACTTTTAAGCAGAGCTCTTTATTGATGTCAGTCTCCTGTTCTGGTTTTCTTTTACAATGTCATTCCTGACACTTTACTTACTTTCTCCATTCTCTTCAGCTTCTACTTTCCAGTCGATTCACATTAGGCACTTTAAAATATCTCTTTTCTCTCCATTTTTTTCCAGTTCACAGCCATACTCTGTACTTACAGTACGATGGGACAATGGCACCATCATGTGGTCAGTTATCAAGTAGAAAAAAAAAGAAAGAATAAAAGAGCAAACCATTTGACTTCCACATCCTGTGCTCCAAATTTAACATATTTTCATCATTTTTACTTGTGTAGCTGAAAGCTTGGTGTAAACAGCCCCTCTTTGGACACATAATCAACACACTGAAACCAGGTAATAATAACGCCAACATGTGGAGTGGAAAAGTTATGTTATTTTTAGTGCACATATCATAAACATATTCAGATGTGCAACCATACTGGACCAATGTCTATACTTATAGATATCTATTACTTACTTAGTAATAGTGATGGTAGAATAGTTACATTTATTTCTTGCATATTTCCACAACCCTGTATCCATAATCACATTCTGCGTTTGCTACCATTGTATGTAGTGTATTATCTTATTTGTTTTGTATTTTTTGTATTTTCCTTCTGCTATCTCTACCTGAGCTGAGGTAAATGGGAAATGGCCTGTATTTGTATAGCGCTTTACTTAGTCCCTATGACCCCAAAGCGCTTTACACAACATCCAGTCATCCACCCATTCACACACTGGTGATGGCAGCTACATTGTAGCCACAGCCACCCTGGGCCGCACTGACAGAGGCGAGGCTGCCGGACACTGGCGCCACCGGGCCCTCTGACCACCACCAGTAGGCAACGGGTGAAGTGTCTTGTCCAAGGACACAACGAGCGAGACTGCAACACACACATTTCCCCACAGTGGGATCAATAAAGTCTTATCTTATCAAATCACTGACCACAGAAGTAATATTAAAATCATCTGTCAGACACACAACAATGGAGCTTTATCTGAAATTAGAATCTGAAATCTACAGTTTATAGCTGTAACAAAAAAACCAAACAAAAAAACACCATGAAGATGCTTTAACACAATTATATTTCCAACAAACTGAAACAAAGTGAAAAGAAAATCTATGTCAAATCATTTACAGAGTACTGCAAAAAAAGACGACATGTAAAATACTGAAAAATGTTTCATTTAGAGCAGAATCAAGACGTTCCCTGCAGCGCATGTTGTTCCTAAACTTTCAGATACAGTTGCCCCTCACCATGTGTTCTAATGCCCCGCCCCCACAGCACTGAAGGGGGGAGGGAAGCCCTCCTCAGCTGATTATGACACCCCGCCATGTTAGCTATGAGATGTTCCAGTACTGTATAATACTTTTATTTAGTATTATGAATTCATCAGTCTTTTGTTGCCATTTTCATGAAGTTACCACAATCAAAATAAAATAGAATATGTTTCTAAAAACATTTAATATGTTGTCTTTGTTTCACTATATCAAAGACAACATATTAAATTCATATTCACTTTAAATATAATATTTAATTTTAAAAAAATGTGCTTCATGTGATATATTTGGTAATTTATATGTTTTTAGGATGCTGAATGCAAAACATGAGAAGTTTACATTAAAAAAAGCACAACAGTGATTAAAATAAAATCAATATTTTATTACAATTAAATATGCCTAATTTCTCCGAGATTCCTTACCTTTCACTATGAACAAAATAAACCACCTTGCATTTTCGATTTGTATTTCTCTTGAGTCTCACTTTTAGAAATGTTAAATTAATATAAGAAATCATTATTGGATATGTTTTTTGACTACAGGATACCAGGTTTCAGTTTATAAAGGGAAATTGTACGCTTAATTAAACTAAAAACTGTCAGGGATGTGTGTGGATGAGAGGAAGAGATGAGCCAAACGCAGGACTTATGGTGAGAGTTGGAGTTTATTATAATGAGGGGACGAGCAGAACATAAGATCGCTGAACTGACTAAAAAACTGGCTGGCTGAACCGAGATCACACATGCGGAGTAGACAACATCAATGACAAGACGCTGGACCGAGAGAAACTGAGGGTTTAAGTACAGGCTGGGTGATGAGTAATTAGAAACCGGTGAGTGAACAGCTGAACTTAATTTGAGTAAAGACACATGGAAGTAACTGGAACAGCAAAACAGGAAATGAGAACGAGTGACAAAATAAACTGAACATGAACAAAACTGAACCACCCAGGAACCCTGACAAAAACATGAGTTTTGCAAGAAAACCTGATGAGATGGAATTTTTAAATATTTTTCCTGGTTTCAGTGATAAAAATATATAAGAAACAGTCCAAAAATTCTTATTTGATTTACATTTTACACATGACTCCATTGTTATTTTTGTTTAATCTATCACAATCTACTACAGAAAACATTACAATAGAAAATAATGAAACAGGTCTACAATAATCATCTGACATATATCAGCTAAAACTGCACTTTATCATAAATATAATGCATCTTCTTGACACCTATTCCTAGTATCTCTAATGAATGCAAAATATGAATTAAAAGAAAATTAGAAAAGAAAATCAAGAGCAGAAATGATAAAAGTTGAGCTGTAGTATTCAGTATTTAATGGAGTGAATTTCCATCCATTGTGCAGAAAATGTTTTTATGGTTTGGTTGTGGGGTGACAGCGGCTCTGGTTTCTGGTTCATTTGTAGATGCAGATGAAAAACACTTTGAGAAGTTGTCTGAAACACGCGTCCTCCTTCGTCATGGACAGCTCGTCATGGTAACGCTCTTCCTCGGTCAGTTGAGCTTCTTCTTTAAGTGACTAACAAGCTGGAACAAGAGCTCTGTCAGCACACCTCTGACACCCATTAAGTACTCTTTGCATGGCAGATGGTTTGATGAGGCTCTGGCTCTTTCACACTGCGTGACTGAAAAAAGCTGAAGTCATCTCAGACCCATAACGACAATAAAATATTTGGAACATCAGGACAGTCAAGCTTTTGTCTTTGTGTTTCATGCTGTCTGCGTAGTTCAGGGTTGTCAAACATGAGGCATGGGGGTCAGAATTGGCCCACCAAAGTCTCTAAGCCACCTCACTGAATGACTTAGATCAATGTGATGGAGGGCATGAGTTTTAACTTCATATTCATGAGTTTTACAGTTTTTCCAGCTGATAAAGAACTCGGCTGCTATTAAGTAATAAAAAAAAAACTGCTATAATATGCTATAGAAAGGTAGTTTTATACCATTTGTCCACATTAAAAATAAATACATAAATAAATCTGAAATTTTCTTTTTAATTAACAAAAATTTCAGTTTCATAACTACAGGACTTTTTAGCAAAGTTTTTTTATTTTTTTATCATGAACAAAAAACTGAGACTTACTATTGAAATTGCTTTTTTTTAAGCTCTGTCAGGGGTTAAATGTGTAATTAAACTTCTTCACAGTTATACGACTGAGTTTGAAATACTTTTAAATCTGCTGACATGTTTCACTTCACTCTGAGCTCTGCTGCACATCCTGATTTCTTTTTACAAACGTTCAGTCCTCACATTTGATCAGAAATATCAGCTCTTTGACGTAAAGACAGCTTGGACTTATTTTCAGTTTTCATGCCTGTTAATGTCAGATGTGATGGAGGATAGGAGATGCTGCACACATCTTGTAAAAAACCTAAATAAAAATGATTTCTACGACTGTTATCTGCTTTAAACTAACAAGCTGAGTAGATGGAGCAGAAGGTTAATAGCTGATCAGATCATGTCGGCTCATTAGCTTTAGTTTGTTTTACTAAGTGCTGTAACCAGTCAATCAGAAACACACTGTCACTTAATATGTGCTGATGGCAGCACATCTGTTTGTACACACACACACACACACACACACACACACACACACACACAAACACACACACACACACACACACACACACACACACACACACACCATCTCTTCACAGGGCTGTTCATTTCCTGAAACTTAAACCAAATCTTTCACCTCAGGTTTAATAAATCATATTAATGGTTTGCAGAGTCCCCATAATCCGTAATCACACACAAGTCCCCACAATGTGGGTGAAATAGCAGGGGGCGTGTCCAGGTGGTGCTGGTGGAGTATAAATGGAGAGAAGGCTCTTGGTTCTGCCTCACACAGCCCAGCTGCTCCTGCCCTACATCTCAGAGTTACCTCCTCCTCTCTGCCTGTGCAGGTGAGTGCTGGCTGTAGGTTTGGTTGTGAGGACAGTGACTGTGATGCTAACGTGAATGTGCTTTTGTGTTCAGCTCTTTTCCAGCATGGCAGCGCTCTGGCTCCAGACCTTCTCCCTGCTCGTCTTAATGATGGTTTCGTGGCCGGGCTCCCAGGCCGTCGGTGGGCCACAGCACCTGTGCGGCTCTCACCTGGTGGACGCCCTGTATCTGGTCTGTGGGGACAGAGGCTTCTTCTACAACCCCAGGAGAGATGTGGACCCTCTGCTTGGTAAGACCACCAACCATGAACAGAAACACTAGACAAGCTATTTGAGGGCATCTTTTCTTTCTCTCAGTTCACTTTAAATCAGCTTTCATGTTGGAAACTGTAATTTTCCATATCTTTATGGACCCTACATGATTAATTTACATCTATTGTCATTTGTCTCAACACCTGCATCATATAATGCCGCTGATTTTGTAACACTTTGTGTTAGAATTAGTAATTTATGTTCTAATATGTTTAAAATGTATTATTTTATATAAATTACGATAATTTTAGATCTGAACATTCACCTGCTCTTCATCCCATCAGGTTTCCTCCCTCCAAAGGCAGGTGGCGCTGTGGTGCAAGGTGGCGAGAATGAAGTGACCTTCAAAGACCAGATGGAAATGATGGTGAAGCGAGGCATTGTGGAGGAATGCTGCCACAAACCCTGTACCATCTTTGACCTGCAGAACTACTGCAACTGAACACTGCTCTGCTGGACTTTGTTTAGTCGAGCCAGGCTCGGCTAATCAGGTCTGAGTCCCAACCCCACCTCCCCCCCTGCTTCAGAGGAGAGCCACAGCTGTCCTCTCTCTGAAAACCAACTGCTGTCAAATGAAGTGCTGAGAAATGGATAAAATTAATTTTCCAAGAAAATAAAAATGCAAAATGTGACGACGTGAGGCAAAAAAGTGTGTTCTTTTGTTGTGATGAATTCAGTTAATTGATTACATTGAAAACTCAAGCATGTTAGGTACCTGCTGCTATCCAGCACAAAGTGCTGAGCTTTCACTTTCCAAATATTTGTGTTTAGCTCGTAGTGTCACTTCTCTGAACAGGATATAAACACATCATGCACTCGGACATGATGTCCTTTTTCCAACAATCCCTTGTCATCTTTATTTCAGCAGCTCAGTGTCAGATTTTTTTATTCAGGTCCTCATGATGATACAGTGGGGATGCAAACTATAATGCTCTATTTAGAATTCCCATATACCAGTATTATTTCCTAAATGTTGCCAATAAAAAAAACAAAATCAGAAGAATTTTAAGCAGTTTTAATTTTAATTTAACCTCATTTGAAGAAGAGGTCAGAGGTCCAAAGTATGGGAATATTTAGAATTCCCATGTTGTCAATTCAAATAATGCCAATAAGAAACATAGTTTGAAATATTTAGCATTATTATCACTTGACTGTCAGCTCAATCTATTGACTTTGAAGGAATTAAATAAGTTTCAAAATACTGCTTAATACTTAAATCAATTTAAAATCATGGAAACTGGGGCCCCACGGCGCATGTTTGCCCCGGGCCTTTGCTGAGTTTGCTCCGCCTGTGTAGGGCGGGACCGGCTCGTGCCGGCAGGGCGGGGTCAGGTGTTCACCTGCCCCGCTGCTTTCAGTCGTTGTTCCGCTGATTCCGTGACAGGGCTGTGGTGTAAGTGAGCCGGGCTGCGGGTTCCATGCTGGCTGCGACGCTGTCGCTCGCTTTCTGAACATCTCCGGACAATTAATTTGAGTTCTGTGGATGCGCAGAGTCCGCAGGCTACTTCCGGTTCTGTGAAAGCCTCAACAAAGCAGCACGATGCGAGATGTTCACCTGAGCAATGAGACGTGCACAAACGGTAAGAAGTCAGAAAGAAGTGTGTGTGTGTGTGTGTGTGTCACAGTCAGTCAGGTGTTTGTTTGTGGAGCAGGAAACAAGTGCAGAGTGCGGGTGCGCTCTGTTTAAAAATGACTCACAACGATCCGGAAAACTGCTCCTTCTCCTCAGCCTGATGGACAGGGGCGTTTCCACGAGTTTTTGCTCTGTGTGTGAGAGAGACAGCGGGAGAGAGAGATTGACAAAAAGTTGATCAAAAATAAATCCAGCGTGTAAACTTGCTGTGGAGCTCAGTTGTAGTTTAGCTGCCATCATCTCTGGTGTTCTGTCACAAATCTGAGGAGCTTGAGAAGAACAGCCACAGACTTGTTGAAGTTTCTTGAAGATTGTTCTCCTCTCCTCTGAGGAGCTTCTTCACTTACACTGGGACAGCACTATCATCTGTTATGTAGCAGGTTAATCAGGGAAACTCAGAGTGTTCTCCAAGCACGACATCCCAGTGTACCTCAGACCCAGCCACACCCTCAGACCAGAACTGGTGGTGTATCCTGTAGGGCTGCCACAATTAGTCGACTATCAAAATCGTCGACGACTAGTTTAATAGTCGACACGTCGTTTGAAGCTTTGTAAGATCACAAAAGACGCAGGAATAAGTAGTAGGATTTAAGAGTGTAATAACGGACTGAAACAGAAGATGGCAGCACTGCATGTACAAGGATGCCAGCTGCCGTTAAACCCGGAAGAAGAAGAAGCTGTGTCCCAGAATTCATAGTTTCCAACAATGGCGGCAGCTAGTTAGTTTTAATATTACTCGTATTATTCTTTCTGGGTCACAAAATAAACGTTTAACATATTTTCAGGCGAGAATGTAGCTGTGTAAACCTCAAATATCTGCTCAGTTTATCAAGACACCACATATTTTCAAAAGCACTCCGACGTTTTCGGAGACGTCTGTTACCCACTAGCTCGATAACGAGCCGGGTTCAAGCCTCACTAGAGCCGTGAGAACACCGGACTCCCGGCTAATCGTTTTCAAACCCACCGCCGTCTTTCGCTACTCAGGTTAAACATGATTTAAGAGTCACTTAGATAACTTAAAAATGTTATTGTTTGGCTTTTTTCAGTATTTTATTTGTTCCTGAGTAAACCGGTGAGTTTATTAAACTTCACCGAAACAATCTGCACATTTAATTAAAATTTAATAAACTACCATCTTGTCTTTATTTTTAGTTAGCACATACCTTAAACACTTCAAGCTGTAAGCTAGTGATAGTTATATAAGAGCAGATACATGCTGGTGCAATAAGCTGTACGTTTTAAGTACAATGGATGCATGATCTGATTAGTCGACTATCAAAATAATCGTTTGTGGCAGCCCTAGTATCCTGTGCAGCGCAGCAAGGAGAGCTCAGACCTCTACAGAAACCAAACACTTAAACACTTCTAGGTTCTCCCATAAACACATGGGAGAACCTAGAAGAGCCACCTTGGCTGTACATCTAAAGGTCACTCTACGAGGATGTTCACATTTTGGACAGAGAAGACAGGCGGTTTTGAGATGCCTCCCAGACGCCTTAACGCCCACTCACATCCTGGGTCAAGTGTTCTCAATAAGTCACATGACAGAGTGAGGCAAGGTCTCACAATAGTTTCACCTGAAACCTCTGCTGATAATGACCCACACCCATTTTCACACATTGAATCATTTGATGAATCACTCTTAAGGGTCAACTCCCACTCAGGCTTAAGTCCCTGGGACTCTGCTCCATTTGGTTTCAGAACTGAAGAAGCTTCTGGGATGAAGCATCTCCAACAAACTTAAAGAATCTGATCGCTTTTCTTTCCCGGCTCCTTGGATTAGTGACCTGGAGATACTCGGTCACAGATATATTTGAAGGCAATAACTGACATTAACAACACTGCAGGAACACACTTTGTGTGTTAGCTGGGTAATAATCAGCACAGAAACAAGTTGTACTTCTGTTTGTTTTCTATGCTTCAGCTCAGCTTAGTTCCCATCATCATGTTCAGCTTGAGTCATGGAGGCTGCTGTTAATGATTTCCAGCCCGTGCTGAGCTTTTATGATGCAAATCTCAGAAATATGATGGATGATGGAAGACTGAGCGCACCTGCTCTGATGAACATGACATTTATGTTCTCGTATTTTCTGATGAAACTCTTTGATTATGTCTCACAGCAGCTCGGTTTGATCTCGCTGTTTTCACACATTTCTCTGGGCTCTATTCAGATGGATATTATCTTATGATAGATTTTAGATAGTAGATGTTTCCCACTGTGTGGTCTTTTAACATCAGCCCATAAACACCTGTAGCTGAGGAGAGCAGCTGCTGGACTTTTATGAGTAAATGTTGTCCCGTTCCTGTGTGGTGGAGGATTCTAGCTGCTCGGCAGTCCCGGCTCATCGTTGTTACATTTTGGGTTTCGTGATGCTCCAGATGTTGGCAAAAGCTCTGAGCCGTAGGCAGCCCGGTCCAACATCTGGACTCTTCTACTGTGAAGCCATGGGGCTGACAGAGAATCCACACAGCTTTGCAGTAGAAGAGTCCGGACCTTAAAATCCAAGCAGCCGGCTGCTGTTCAGGGATGCTGGCCTGCTCCTGTAATTCAGGCCAAATTAGATAAAAGTTGCTATTTTAGGCAGCGCCATAGAAACGGACAGCTTGGCATCATGTAAAAGCATCGTAAGATGGAAAATTATTTTGTTTAATTCATGGCCAACAGGGAAATGTGAATGTTCGTGTGACTTTTAGCTAAATTTCTGCCTTTTTTTTTTTTTCTTTCCTGAAAATCAGTTCCGTTTTTCCATAATTTGGCCCGAGTGTGTTGTGAGGATTTGACCTTGACGTCCGTGTTTCTCCCTCTCAGTATTTTTTAATTACATCTTAATTACATCCTGAGTCTAAAATCCAAACACTGTTTTTCTGCACTTGCTGTTAATCTGTCCCCCACACTGCTGTGGGGTGTGTTTTATGGTGGCCCGCGTGTACGAGCGCTCACTGTTGACAGTGTAAATATTAAACTGCTCTGCCTGGTTTTACTCGTCCTCTCCGCTGCGTGTTGTTACTGTAGCAGCACAACGGTCGTGTCAGTGTTACACGCCTGCAGCTGCGTCTTCGAACCATACGCCCCGGAGACGCTTCCTGATGTGAATGCTGTTTAAAACAGAGCTCCTGTTGTCCTGTAAGGAGTGCCCGATTATTCACACTATCCATCTGTTTTCTTCTGCTGCTGAAAAATTCCCCTGTTTGGTTTTTGCCTTTAAAATGTAATTCATTTAATTTATTAAATTTATTTATGATGAAAACTAATCGATCCAGTGATAGAAACACCTAGGGTCATATGCTGTCACAGTCTTTCTTTGGGGAGTCATACATTTCTCCACAGCTTCCTGAACACTTCAGCTCAGAGACAGCAGCGTCCTCTCTCTGCTGTGTTTTGTCCACCATCTTGTTTTATGTTTGAAACATGCTTTGAGGAGTTCATGTGGAAAACTGAAGTTCAGAGCACACTGCTCTGTATTTATGAGACTCTGTATTTATCCAAGAATTTTACTTTGAAAGTTCAGTCACAGCCGACTAGCTGGTGCTGGAGCAGACCGTCTCATGCTGTCCCACCGCTGACCACTGACGTCTCCGCTGAGTCTTTCACGCAGCAGACAGAGTCAAGCTCCGCCATCTTGGACTGGTGAACGCCTGTGTTTTACCCCAGAGCCGCAGCTCCCAGAGCTTTGGGAAAGTTGTTTTCAATGTTTGTTAGCAGTGTTTAAATCTTCAAAATAAAACGCATTTGAGTGTCTTTTTAATGATGTCACTGTTGCTAAATTCAGCCTGCCGGCCGCTCCTACTTCGACTACCTTTGGTTAACGAGAGTGCTTCCATGGACGCGGCTGTAATCAGTAAAAAATAAATAATTAGCTGAAACATAAAAGATGTAAAAATGTGTCGCGTTTGTGTCTCTGCAGGGTCAGCGGTGAGGTTGTGGTGTGGCTCTCAGTTCACGGTGTGTTTGGTCACTGGAGAAACGCTGATTAACACACACCTGAGCAATGGCACACAGACAGGTACACACACACACACACACACTTCTATAACATTCCTGTGTAAGTGGGCACGAGGAGCTTGTTTAGGGTTAAATATCAGTGTGTTTAAAGATTCGTTGTTGTGTGTTGATGGTTGTCAGGGCTCACGTCAGTCTCATCCATCGAGTCTTTCCTCAGAATAATAATCTGATATCTGACACTTTCACATAGTTCTTAGTTGCCCATGACTACAGTGTTGCTGAGTCAGCAGTGCTGTGCCAGAAACCTGAGACAACAGGTAAACAACAGCTGCAGGTTAAATTAGCCGAATGAGGCGCTGATGAGTGGATTTTCCACTCATCAGCCAGTGTTTAAGGGGGGCAGGGGGTCCACAAATAATCTGTTTGTCTAAAGGAGTTAACACACTCTGTGTCGTCGGCCTTTTTCTGTGTGAGAAAAATAAAAATGCACTATTTTCTCATTGTAGCGTTTCCACCTCCGCACTCAGTCTTTTATACGACACGCCTCCTTCACCCAGTCACACTCTGACGAGCACATCGGAGAGAAACTCGGGGTTCACCAGCTTGCTCAAGGATACTTTAGCACGTACAGGACCGAACCACCAACCCAATGATTGGTAGAGCTGCACCCACCACGGAAATATTATCATTCTCTAGAGTGAATCAGAATCTGTTTAAAAAGGGTAAAGCCTCCATGTTTAGTCAAGTTATGTATTTAGCTGTAACGCTGAGCGCTGTTAGTTTGTGAGTATTAGCAAACATGATAAACTAACAAGCCCAAATAAGTTCAGGTATGAGAATCCTGATTACTGCTGACAGACTTCAGGTTACACACAGACTCGAGGGATGCAGTGGCTAATGTTTGTGCTAATGTTTATATGCACAAGTGTTTCCAAGATGAAAAACCTTTATTGGGAAAGAAAAAAAATCATTCTTTATTTGTTGACATTGTGGATGATGTCATTAGAAGTTTCCCCGACAGGAACCTAATGAGCTGCAACTTTAATGACTGTTTGATTGTGTTGTTGTCTCCATTGTTCTCCGTGTCTCTGGAGACGAGTTCCTGAAACTGTCTTTCCAGGAAGTGATCGGTTCCTCGCACTATCAGGGTTAACTGTGTAGCAGATCAGATGTAACACGAGGAACAAGGAAATGAACTCCACAGGACGTGTGTAACTGTATCTGTCACGTCAGTGTTAGCATCGTGGTAGCCTGACAGGCAGGATGTGTCCAAACACACCGAAGCACAGTTGAAGATGATGAGCAGACCAAACATGGAGTAGATCAAATAGAAAGAGAGAAGCAGAGAGAGGAAGGTTACTCCACACTTCCTCAGTACAGACAATGGAGGAGGAAGTCGGACGCAACACAGACTCGTTCAGGTGAACTGAGGCGTGACCATCACCGCTGTGAGCGAGATCAGGTGCACAAGCAGAGACAGCATATACATATCCGTGGGTGGGGTGTCTTTCTGTATGTGTGTGTGTGCAGTACAGGTTATTTTTCTAAATGAAACAATAGCATGAGTGTCAGCTCTTCATCTTTGAACATTCAGTCACCTCACAGCTGAAATAGCAACAGCTTTTAGTGACAGTGACCTCCATCAGAGCCAGGCTCAGTGAGCGGGGGGAATGAAGAGCACAGAGATGCAAAACTTACTGACAGAGCGAAGCGCCGTAAAAACACCTGGGGACGAAGAGACAGGAGTGTAGAAGAAATTCAGAGTGCATCATGGGAGGTCCCTTAGCACTCTAAGCCCACTGCAGCATAACTGGTTTAGGGTTCACGGTCACCTGATTCAGCCCTGCCTATAAAACAGAGAGAATGAAGCCTCAGAGAGTGGAGAGGGTGTCGCCTGAATCCAGACTGGTTCCATGCGAGGGGCCTGACGGCTGAAGGCTCTGCCTCCGTTTCTATAGAAACTTCAGGAACTGTGAGTAAGCGCTGCTCTCTCAGACGGCGGGCTCTGCTCGGATAATATGACTCTGCCAGTCTTAAGAGCTCGTCACATGAGCTAAGGTGTCCTGTTGTGCTCACATGATGGAGTGGGCCAGTGTGTCACAGAGGTCTGATGGGTAAAGTGGGTTAATGACCCCAGGACCACTTCTTATTGGACAGCCACACTAGTTTATTAGCTGGAAATTCAAGAGGCTTCCCCACCAGCTGTGGTGCCAGTTTACTGCAGACCTGTATGTGTGGGGCAGGATTTGTGTGGTGTGGTAACGCTGATAAACACACAGTCAGAGGTTCACACACACCCTGATAAACACACACTCAGCGACGTCGTGTTTGTCTCCAGATGTACAGTCAAACAGCACCTACAACCTGTGGCTGGGCCTGACCCTCGCCCTGCTGTCGGCCTTCTTGATTGGTGGGAGTGTCATTCTCAAGAAGAAAGCCCTCCTCCGATTGGCCAACAACGGACACACCAGAGCAGGTGAGCAGAGTCAGGTGTTTCTGATGTTTGACTTATGAGGTTTATCCGGGCTCAGCCCTGATGCTATCAGTGTTCATGGCAAGACCACATGTGGATTCATCCACAATTGAAAATAGTTCCCAGTAAATGCATCGGTCGAGGAGGGAGGGGCAGCTTTGTCTGTTTAATCTTCGAGGTCAATATTATATTTGGAGTGTTTATTGATATTTTAGATGAGACCGTTGACCTTTACCACCACTACAGGAACTCACTCACCTCCCACTCTGAGTCGCTGTTGCTTCCAGTGCTCTTCTCCCTCCTATGTAATGACTTTCTGACTTTCCAGGAAGTGATATCAGTTTCAGGTGCTCTCGGGGTGGATACTACGACTACTACTACTACTACTAATAATAATAATTAGGGCTGTGCGATATGACCGCTTTTTTCTTCGTGAGTATTTATTACACGGCGTGCTGCGGGGAAAAGCCTGTTCTAACGTTTGAGTCTAAGGATTATTTTTTAGCACCTTAAACGGCTACGATATAAATCACAAAAATGTTATATTTTTTAGCTCTTTTTTTTGCTTCTCCTCTGTAAACTCTCTGCATGCTCTTTCACGTGATTATTTTTATTTTGAAAAGTCTCAACAGGATCTTGAGCATTATTGTGAAAGGTTTATGGGGAAAATAAACAAGCGGACACGCGATGGTGTTACCGTCGCGTGTGAAATATTGCCGTAAACAGTTTATTTTGTGACACCACGAAACAAACGATAGCGTAAAATGAAACGATAAATGTTTTTATATCGTCATCCAATATATATCGTTATATCGAACAGCCCTAATAATAATAATAATAATAATGGATTGCATTTATACAGCGCTTTTCGGTGCTTTACAATTCCACTATTCATTCACTCTCACATTCACACACTGGTGGAGGCAGCTACAGTTGTAGCCACAGCTGTCCTGGGACAGACTGACAGAAGCGAAGCTGCCATATCGCCATCGGCCCCTCTGACCATCACCAGTAGGCGGCAGGTGAATTGTCTTGCCCAAGGACTGTGCAACGACTCATGTATAGCGTGACAGACGAGCTCATGAGTATCACAGATCATGACTGAATCACCACTCTCAGAGTTTCTGTTATTCCCTCGCTGCTATCTGTGTCACACTGTGGTTGTTTCAGGTCTGCTCGCCGTCACAGTGTTTTTTAAAAACACAGAAGGTTCAGGTTCTGTGACTCTGAAAATTCACAAAGTACATGTAGAGTAAATCTGCCAGTAAATTAAATTTTATATGCTGGAAAAAAAACGCGTTAAAAGCAAACATGAAGTCTGAGAACGGCATCTGACATCTGAGGTCTGAGTTTTGGGAACTAAACTCATTTTGGAAGAATCGATGTTCATTAGAATAATTAAGACTGTGGGTTTGGTGGGTTTTCTCTTCTATGAAGAGCTTGCTGATGTTTGTCTCTGAGAGTGAATGAATGTTTGGAGGATGGATCAGGCTAAGGTTTTAAAGCCGCACATTTGTCCTTGAATTTGTTCCATGGCCTGTAAAGGAGGCTCGCTGTGTAGCGGATGGGATTTTAACAGACTTCCTGTTTCCAGCCTCTGGTTTATGGACCTGCTGATGCTTCCTCCCTGAACTGGTTCCAAGATTTTTATATTGCTCCTTACAGTGCACCTGCTCTTTTATATGGCATATATAACTTGTACATATCTGTGTAGATACTTACGTCATTACACACATTCGCTGTGTAGGTATGTATGTACCTACAGACTTAACTTTAAGTTTATTTTTTTGGTTTCTCTTTTTTTTTTTTTTTTTTTTTTTCCTCTTATTCTAAAGGAATTTTAATGTAAAAAAAATCGACATGCTGCTTACGGAGAGATGCCAAACTGTTTCGTTGTTCTTGTGACAATAAAGATCTATTCTATTCTATTCTATTATATAATTTAGTGATGAAATGTGTTAAAGGTGGAAAAAAAGGAGGAAAACAAAGATTTCCTGACTTGGATGAGCCAGTTTCAGACGTTTCTATATTTGATATATTTATAGGAAGGTGTTGGGGGACAGATGGTTGACATGTTTTTATAGTATGTAAATTTACTTTAGGACTGGTATCCTAGTCTCTCTCTAAATGCGGATATAAAGCTCTCTAAATACAAAGACAAGTTTTGGTTTTCAGATAAATGAAGGTGGAGCATCGTGCTGATCGTGCTGTGTGTGTTTCTGTAGGTGAAGGAGGCCATGGTTACCTGAAGGACTGGCTGTGGTGGGGAGGCCTGTTAACCAGTAAGAGTTTCAGTTCCATCTAATTTTCTGATCCACAGTTCTTTGTCAGTGTGGCTGGAGTACAAGCACAGCCAACAGCTGTTAGTTTAGGATGTGACATGTATACAAATCTGTCACGAAAGTAAACGGCTACGATATAAATCACAAAAATGTAATAGTTTCTGTAAATTCTGTGAATCTCGGGCAGCTCGACTTGCATGTTTTTTTTTCCAGTGTAGCTGCAGTCGAGTGTTTTAACTGATGCATGAAACGATACATTTTTAGACATCAGTTGTAACGGCCGCCGTTTTCTTTCAAAGTTTGAGTCTAAGGTTTAATTTTTAGCACCTGACGGCTCTTTTTTGCTTCTCCTCTGTAAACTCCTCTTTCACGTGACTCAGTTTATTTTGAAAAGTCTCAACAGGATCTTGAGCTTTATTGTGAAAGGTTTACATGGAAAACAAACAAGCGGACACGCGGAGCCACGCGATGGTTTTACTGTCATTGTTGCTAACGACGACACGTAAAAACAGGCGCTTGTCCGTCCATAGTGTGGTTATTAAATTAAGAGAAAGAGAGAAATGAATATAGCCACTACAGTGACCATCAA
Organism: Perissodus microlepis; assembly: GCF_051167445.1. Lineage (NCBI taxonomy): Eukaryota > Metazoa > Chordata > Actinopteri > Cichliformes > Cichlidae > Perissodus > Perissodus microlepis. Next base: position 32,039,041 of record NC_140470.1, on the reverse strand, counting down.
AACGGTGAAAACATATCGCTGTAAACAGTTTATTTTGCGACACCACGAAACAAACGACAGCGTAAAATGAAACGATAGATGTTTTTATATCGTCGTCCGATATATATCGTTATATCGAACAGCTTTACTCTGTTCTGTATTTTTCTCTCGTGTGATGGAGCTAAACAGCAGTTTCCTTCAGCTAAACTCATCCTGGATCTTATTCAAATTTCGGTTTATGTTCGAGTGATTAAAAATAGTTCTTATGTTGCTGTCAGCAGTGATTTTCTTTTCCTCTGCAGTGGGAGCAGGAGAAGTCTGCAACTTCGCTGCCTACATGTTTGCTCCGGCCACGCTGGTGACTCCGCTGGGCGCCCTGAGTGTCCTCATCAGGTAGCTCTAGTTGGTAAATTTAAATTCCGTTATGTTTGTGTTTTAAAGCAGCATGTTTGTCCTTGAATTTCCTTCTGTGGCCTGTATCAAGGCTAACGTGAAGTCCTGTGTGCTCTGCAGTGCAGTTCTGTCCTCCTACCTGCTGGGGGAGGTGTTGAACATTGTGGGGAAGCTTGGCTGTCTGCTGTGTGTGCTAGGAAGCATCCTGTTGGTTATCCACGCCCCACAGGAACAGGAAGTGACATCACTACGGGAGATGACCAGCAAGCTGCTGGAGCCTGGTGAGAGGGGTCGCTCTATCTCAAACTCAGAGCGTTCGGTCGTCGAGCTTCAGTTAGTTTGATCTTTTTTTTAAGGAAACTTTAGTTTACGTCATTGTTTTCAGTTCAGCACTTGACCCCCACAAAGACTCATATGAGGACTGAATTACTTCTGGATGCTGCCTCAAGTGGACATTAGAGAAACTGCAGTTTTTGTATTTTGACCTCTTTGTCAGCCCCAGAGGTCACTGCGTAGCCTTCTGTAAGGCCACAGAGGCGAGCTGGAAGGTTGGACGGCTGAAAATGACAGCCCGGTGATGTCATTTTACCATGATGTCAGCAGTGTTATCTCACTGATCCAGAGTCTAAATGCAGGCACACTGATACAGATGTGAGGCTGGCTTATCGTCATAGTAACACCTGAGCCTCAGCTTTGGTGCAGAACAACTTTTTATCAGTTCAGATGTGAAGTGAGGAGCAGAAATCCATGTTTCTGTGTCAGAATCTGTTTTCTTATCATCAGTCCTGTGTGTGTGTGTGCGTGTGTAGGTTTTCTGGTGTATGTGGCGTTGGTGTTGGTGCTGTGTGCGGTGCTCGTGCTGTATTGCTGTCCTCGCTTCGGTCAGTCCAACATCCTCGTCTACATCGGCATCTGCTCGCTGCTCGGCGCGTTCACTGTCTCCTCGGTGAAAGGCCTCGGCATCGCCATCAACACAGGTAAGTGAGAGAGAAGCGGTCGTGCCCGTGCTGCAGAGAAAAGCGCTTTTCCTGCTCTGTGGAAGACAATGCTGATGTTCTGATTTTCTGCTTCTTTTCTTTGCATTTTATTTGTTTCCTTTGAGTCACACGGCTCATTCTCAGGAAAATCAATTCAACTTTTTAAAACCCCTCCCTCATCCACTGTCTTAAAGATGAATACACAGTATCACGCCTCATACACACATGAACAAGGATGTCTCCAAATTCAGACTTTTTTTTCTGGATCTGTATTTTATAGAAAAATATCACTGTTTAAATAAAATGTCTCCTTTGTAAGGCTGCTGCTGTGATTAAATCACGTGTGCGTTCTCTCTTTATCTTCAGTGTTTTATGATCTTTCCGTCCTTGCTAATCCTCTCACCTGGATCCTGCTGGCAACGCTTATCGTCTCCATAGTAACACAGGTAAGTTTCACAGGTCTGTTCGTCCGGCCCTTATCTCTGTTTCTCAGCTGTATTATTGTTTAACGGTAAAGCACGCAGTGATGAATGGCTGGGCCGGAGATGTTTGGGCTTCAGCTTCGTCCTCCCTTTAGATGGATGCCTGTTAATCTGTGTTTCCACAAAACAAACTGTTAATCTGAATGGACTCTTCAGCATTTGGGCAGAAATCTGTAACTTTTTGGCTGAATACACATGAAGTAACTTTCCATCAGATATCAGCTCACATCCAAGGCAGAATGCAGGATTTCTAGTGTTTGCATAATGAAGAAAGTGAGTAACAGCTAACAGCGTCATCTCCATAGAAATGTATACATAAAGAAACGCCAGCAGAGAAAATGACCCTGAAGTGATCAAACACCCACTGAAGGACACCAAATAACTACACACACAACATAAACACAAGTGAAAAGAACCTAAACATCCACACACACACCCTGTCCATGATATATTGAAAAACAGAAATTTCCCACCCTTCAGTGTGTTCTCAGAGGCATCGCTGACATGTATGGATCCCAGGACGAACACAAACATGCTTTATGTTGTTGTTCTGCCACAGGACTTGTGTGACTTCCCTGTCCTTGTGCCTGTCTCCAGGTAAACTACCTGAACAAGTCTCTGGATATCTTCAACACCCTGCTGGTTTATCCCATCTACTACGTCCTCTTCACCTCCGTGGTTCTATCCACCTCCATCATCCTCTTCCAGGAGTGGAGAAGCATGTCAACCATCGACATCGTTACAAGTCTGGGATCCTTTGTGGTCATCGTGGTGGGCGTGGCCATGCTGCACCTTTTCAGAGAGCTGCAGGTCGGTGGTCCGTCTGCATTATTGTTAAAATTCCGATCATCTCGGTGAGATTTTGAACAGCTCCTTCTTCAGAGGACCTGTCACACATTGAATGCGTCCTGCAGCTCTGCTCTGCTTTGACGGCGATGTTCTCACTTTGGAACTGTAACTCAATAAAATGTGCATAAAAAGGACTGCAGTGTTGAGTTTGTCAGTGTCAGAAACCTGGCAAACATGGATGGCATACATATGATATGTGTGCCATATGTTGCCTCAACTGAAAAAACATGAAATGGGACCAACTGATTGTTCAGTACATGAAAAACGAACACAGACCCCTCAGTCTGAGTCTTACATCATTAGCGTTCTGTAGCAAATGTTTCGATGCTAAGACTACAAGACGTATGACGAGTGTACAAGACATACAGCTGCAGATCAAGTCCACCACTGACCTTTGACCTAAGCTGATACCTGCTTCCCTTACAGCCACCTTATTGTCGAGCAGCTAATCTGTGATGACACATTCTGGGCAGCTACATGATCACGCCTATGAAACAGGAAGTTGGGGTTCCTGAGTATTCAGAAATTTTCTGTTGGTAAACACGTTAGCGAGGCTGATGTTAGCATTTAGATGCAGTAACACTTTTACATGTTTCAGCCTCAAAGGGTTGTTGAGGTCACTCAAATACTTTGTCTTTTGATGCAGATGACGATGAAGGAGCTGACCATTCAGCTCTCACAGCCAGTGGAGAGGGAGGAGCTTAACCAGCAGGTTGTAACCAATGGAGGAGGAGGAAGGAGTAAAAAAGAAGACAAGTACGGGCTGATGGACAACATGGTGATCGAGAGCCTTCCCCCAATGAGAGAGGAGGGACCGAGAGTCTTCATCATCAGCTAAGGAAGAGGAGGAGGAGACCCAGGTTCAGACTTCGCTCTGACTGTTACTGTAATGATCTGCACTTTAAAGAACGTTCTAAAACGGCCTCCAGTCTGACGGCGATCCAGCTCACACTAAACTCACTGTTACTCTTCAGATTATCACAAACTTGACGTTTAGATAAATATGAAAGATCATTACTGAAAACAGAAGCTGACTTTTAGTCCATTCCACCTCTCTTTGCATTAGCAGAGTCGCTTTAAATACAAAGTGCCACAAAATGCAAAAAGATGCAAAACAGCGGCTGAGATACAAAAAGCAGTATAAATACTGCAGACTGCCCACAGACATGTAAAAAGTACTCTGAGCAGCTGTTTCTCTGCTGCTTAGTGTTGAGTAAATGAAGGTCAATCAATGAAGTTACTGCATATCAGAAACAATATTTTTCTGCATTTACGGTCAACTTCAGCATCTGAAAACTTGAATGGTGCCTTTGTGCAGGCGTTACGGTGGGTGTTGTTGTTTTTTGCAAACAAATCCATGAAAAGAGGAAAACCGGCCATCTGTGAGACGCTCCTCGTTTTAAAGCTCAGCGCCCGAGCTGGTCATCGCCTCTCAGGTGTTTATGTTGTGGACGTGTGATCTGACACCGAGCTCTGAATAAGTGATGACACACACAGAGCAGGCTGAAGTGTGGCGTGTGAGAGAATCTGTTTTTATTAAATATGAAACGTTGGGCGTGTCTTCATCAGAAATTATTTACTTAGAGATCAACACACTCAAGGAGATTCTCAGAATCAGAGCAGCTGTTCTGTGAGTTCTGGCCTCTGAGTCTAATCATATACATTCTGTATTCACAGGAAATTTCTAAATTTGATCCTGATGTCAGATGTTTGTGTGTTTCTGAGTTTCTGTTGCTCCCAAACAAAAAACCTCTTATTGCATCAAGTAAATCATGAGAAACATTTCATCAGAAGCACATAATCCATGTTGTTCACCCGTCTGTGGCTGTGATGCTGCACAAACCACCGTCTCCCCCTCCTGGCACTGACAGTAATTGCACAAACACTGCTTCTACTTTTTTTTTTTTTCCCCTTCTGAATACCAAGAACTCCGCCCACACGCTGTTCAGAGAAATATTGTAAAGGGTGAGTAACCGTGGCAATGATATGTCCACGTCATTTTATTCACTCTTTTAAAAACTCAATTTTAGACAGTTAAAAATTACACATTTAAAATGTAATGATGATTAAACATCTGCTCACATGTTAAAGCTGTCTGAATGTTTCCACCACTTTTATTTTTTTCTTTTTATCTCCCGTTGTCATCCGGTCGTTAAGTCTGACGTCACTAGCCGTGTCTGGGCCTAAACTGCCGCTGCAGGTCCATATATCAAACGAGCACTATGGCATTACTGAGAGTTGAAAAACTGTCTAAAGTCTTTCATCTTTAATAAAATGATCAGCGTTCTGCTCTACCAGGTGTAACAATTGAGTTTAACATCCAGGCATCCATGAAAACGGAATTTATGACATTTAACGGAGTTAGAAGTTAGCAGGAAGTTAGCTCGCTAGCTTCTATGTAAATACAATATAGCATGTCCTGACTGCGGGGTTTTGGAAACAAATTAAAATGTACAGCTCTGTTATCACTTCCAACATAAATGAAGACAGAAAACTAAACAGCAGTGACGTTTGTAGGGTTACTGAAGTTTGGCTAGCTGGTATATAATGATGTGCTACGTGACCGCTAGCGACACAGCTATGTTAGCATAATATAAACAAGCTAACTTTTTTCCACTCGATAAAAGTTAACGTGAGTGTTCTCGGTGGTCAGGAACAAATGTAATCGCATGGCAGGATGCTGTAAAAGGACCAAACTTCAGCCAGGAGAACAACTGAGATAATCCATCCACAATACCAGGTTAGTCATTCATATACTGCTGCATGGGCTGGGCTGTAGTTACATCCTAAGGTTTTAAAAACTGAGCTTAAATAAATGATTAGCGGTAATAAAAGCCGAGGGAGGTCAACAGTGATCACTGACTGTTTTAGGAGCTTTTTGAGATCAAATAGAAGAAAATACAAAACATTAAACATGTTAACAACACAAAAGCCATATTAAACGCAGACTACTTTAGGTCCGGAAGTAGGATTCGTCACGTCATCACTTAACGACCGGATTGTTAGTGAGCGGAAGGGTTTCGCTCTTTTGTTTGATGGAAGATTTTCTGACTGAGTGCTGGATCCTGTCAGACTAAAGGCCTCTGAAACCAGAGAGACTTTTGTTGTTTTGTATAAATGTCTTTTTTTTTTTAAATATTGAAGTAGAAACAACTCCTAATGTTAGCCGGGTCGCTCCTCTGCAGGGCGACATGTGCTCTCTGGTTTTGAACTCCTCTCTGCTGACGGCTGATGTCAATGAAGCAAACAAACAAGGTGTTTGCGACTGTCACTCAGTGTGTGCTTTAACTTTAACGTGGCGTGCTGTCATTCAGTAACCCCAGCGTTTAGTTCTCCTCCTGTGGGTTAAACTTCTGAGGTGTCCTTGAATGCCTCGTCACAGGCGTTGTGCACACACTGCCTGATCCGTGAAGCTCTTGCTGCTGAAGACGTTTCAGCTCGTGATGCTCAGAAGAACAAATATCCAAACGCTCTGAGTGTTCAGATACATGAACTCTGATAAAGGGACACACCACTGCTTTTTATAATCAGGTTTTATTGTTTGTATTTATTGATTGTTTTACTATGAATACACTTTTTTTTTATTGTTTTTGTGTTCTCTGAACATTTCAATAAAGAACTGTGACCAAATGATCGCTTTTTTTCCTTCACCACGATGTTAATTTATCATCCAGACTCAGGGTTGGTGAGTGTGTCCTCATGTTGGATCAGAGCTTCAGATTGTGTAAATATACAAGGAAACGATGCCATTCATGCTTGATGGGCGTGTTTGAGTCCAGCGACCTGCCGTGACATTGTCTCACCAACCACTGGTCATGTTTTGGAGAGTAGATGTGAAGACTGAGACTACTCTCATGTCTGCAGTCTCCCGTTAATAAATGAGCGTCATGTTGGATTAAAGTGAAACTACAGATCGAGGCCATGAACTCATCATCAAAGGGTGTAACGAGTAAAACATGGCTCAGCTGTACAAAAGTAGATTTAGCATTTGATTAAGTTAGTTTCTGTAACTGTGTCACTTTGGAGAAGCACATGTGGATCCTCTGAAGCTGCAGTCCAATGTTATTGGACCTGTTATTCAGGAATACAGAGTTTGGAGTCCTGCGTCACTCCTGAGACCACCGTGGACCACCCGAAGCTTCAGTGCCATCGCTGAACATCACATGAGCAGGGAACGGAACGGATTTCATTTGTTTTCCTGTGATGTGTCATTAATAACTGTTAAAAAAATTTAAAAATTGCATTTCAGGTCATTTTTTTAAACTAAACTGCAAAAGTTGTTTAACTCAAACCTTTCCCCTATGAAGGCCTGGTTCTCTGAGCAGCAGCACAGAGTCACCAACACTCACGAGAGATATTCGTGAGTGTTGGATCCCTTTCCATGCCTGTAAATTAAACAGGCCCAGCTTTACTTTAGAATGATTTCTAAAGGACTTTTTTACATTTTCAGTTTGGTTTTACGGGTTAAAACATGTCACATCATTTATTTATTAACTATTTATTATAGTTTGTCTTTCAGAAGATAGTTTCCAGATAAGGGGGGGCAGCCGTGTTTCAGTGCATGAAGCTAAATCCTGGAGTCACTGCTAAATGTTACATTGTGTAACTATAACCATAGAAAACAGCTGAGAGGCTGAGGCTGTTTTTACTTCTTTGAGTGTGATGTGGGGAAAATGTCTTAGACAGTTTGTGGTTAGTGTTGTGCTTTTAAGGTTAAACCATCTATAGCTGCTCTGTAAACTGTTGCAATGGATTCGAAATGAGACGTTGAGTCATTATGAGCACAGAGGGAAGGTAAAGCCTGCTGAGGAAATCTGGGAGGAACCGGAAGAAAGTCAAGAGTTGAGGACAGCAGCACACACACTGGTAAAACATTGCCCCCTAGTGGTGACAGTTATGCAGTGGGTTATAAAAGCATCTTAAGTTCAGCCTCTAAACTCATTTATTTAAATTCATAATATCAGTTCACATGAAGACAAAGTGCCCCTGTGTGTTTTATACTCATCCTTTAATCGCATGATCGATGCTGAATCCATCACCTGGTGTGTAAACAGGCCTCCTCCACATGATGCTGCTCCTGTGGGAAAACGTCAGCGAGGGCGCAGCGGCTATTTTGTCTGTAACCTCCGTGGACCAGTTATCCCACACCAGGAGGACCACACAGGAAGCCAGCCACCTGCAGTCAGCGCGCTCCTCGCTCGTCCTCGCTGAAGCTGCACAGGAATTTAAATTGCAGAGCAGAAGCTCAGGTTTTATGATGCTGATAGATCAACGTGTGCATGTTTATACTGACAAGAATTAATTTATTATTTAGCAGGATTTCTAAAAATGTAATTTTATTTATTTATTTTTTGATTTGAGCAATTTTCTTTTTCCAAATAATCACTTTGAGCTGTTTCAAAGGGAAAGTGTCATAGAATTTCTGAGAGTCTGTATAATATTATAAATGATAAAACAAATAAATTAATGCAAAAAAAAAAAAAAGGATTAACAGTTATTACGGGGAAAAAAATGCAAAGAGACAAAATTTAAAAAGCAATAAAATTTAGTTGAACCAGAGAATATTTAAAAAAAAAAAAAAAAAGAAACATTTAAACAATGCATCAAAAAGATTAAATGATCAAAGTTTGTGTAAAAAAAACCCCTCAAAGTTCTTTTTTTTAACCTGTAAAATAACTTTTAGAGTGAAGCTGTTTTAATTGTGCAGGCCTGTGTTAACCTGCTTAACCAGTGTTTTAACTCTTTGTTAAATGGGGCTTAATTCTCTCAAGCGTGAAATACATTTATGTGCATCAGCAATGCATACAGCTCTGTTAAAAAAGGTAACGGCACTGAGGCAGGGAAAAGCCTGAAATCCCATTAAATAATAATAATGATGAAATATCTCTGCTGGTTCCTGCTGGGAGATCCACGTGCAACAGGACCAGGACAGCAGAGCGTCCAGAACTCTGGAACGTTTAGAAGTCATATAGTCCTGGCTTCTTTCTGTATTTATTTATTTATTAAATATCATCATGTTAATGTGTCTCAGGGTAGGATTGTGAGGATTTTTTTTGCCTTTTTTTTTTTTTTGCCTTTTTTCCATCCATTCCAACCATGTCCACTTGGTGTCGCTGTGGTACAAACTATGAGCCTTAGGCAGGCGGCTGGGAAGAACACAGCAGTGTTTGAGCATTCAAATGAGTTTTAATCACAAAGCCTTTCTGAAATTTCTCTCTCATTCTTACGCACACGCACACACACACACACACACCTGAGCTGCAGCACTGTTAGAAACACACACTTTAGATTAGTGAGAGCTTGTTTTATCTCCTGCTGCTGCTCGCGGCTAATTAGTATTCAGAAATTGAATAAAGGGAAAATGTGTTTTACCTGGATTCACCTCATCACTGAACGCTGACCTGAATATTCAGCAGCCTCCCCAAGAAGCTTTTTGTCTGCTCCATAGTAAATGTTGGAAATGTTTTGTGGCTCTGAATTCGTCACATCTGCATGAAGAGTTGGCGGGAACTGTACATCACTGATGATCACGACACAAACTATTAAAGCACAACAGAGAGCTGCTGCGGGCCTGACGTGCTCCTTCATCGCCACAACCACATGCACTGACAAAGACTCACCGCAGCACCTAATGTGGATAAATCTACCTCTGAAAATAGTTCCAAAGAAAAACGGTGGCCGGTACTCATCAGCCTGTGGACGTTTCTGAGTCCTGATTTTTACTGTAGAATGTAAACATCTTTGCGTTGTGTCGTGGTTTGATGTTATAAGACGATAAGAAGATTCGTAAAGGACTCAGAATCAGAAGCTCTCCGTCATCAGTATGACGGAGGATGGAAGATTTTTAAAAGAGTGAATCATAGCAGGAAACCCATCACATTAGAAAGCTTACACAACCATCAGTAAAACCCTGTTTAAAGTGGTGACGGTGCTTAGTGCTGTGGTTTAGAACTGCACTGAGAGATGCTGGGCGCCAGGACAGCTCGCCATCACTGGTGGAGCATTGAATTCAGAACATTTGTCACTGGACGAAAATGTGAGTCATGCAACAAGAAAATGATGCAAAGCACAAAAGGAGTTCTGCCAAAAACTCTGATTAAAGAAGAATAAAGTCCATGTTTGGAGTCTGGACCTGAATCCAACAGAAATGCTGTAAAACGGCCCGAAGCGAGTGGTCTGTGGGAGAAAAACCACCAACGTCCTGGAGTGGAAGCTTTTCAGGGTTTGGAGGTGTGGAGCGAGGAGTGGATCTGACGGAGAAACGCCGCCTGTTCATACTTGACAGAGGATAAACATTGTGCTGTTTGACATAAATGAACAAAATGTTGTTTTATCTAAGACTGAGACCAGAGACAGCAAAGTGTTTACTGAGCACATAAAAAGAACTTTAAACTATGTCACTGACGTGTAAACAGTCAGACCAGATGAGTCACCCCCTAGTTTGTCTTTACTTTTTGGACCCCGACTGCCTCCATCAGGTTTTCTTCATTGCTTATTGTATGTGTACGTTCTATATACTCATATAGGTAAAAACAACGTACGTTTTATCATTTTAACAATATTACACTGATAATTTCAGCAATTCAGGCAGTTATGAAGTGAAAAAAATCTCCTGCATCCCTCCGCGAATCGCTACCTTATCATGGTGGAGGGGTTTGTGTGTCCCAGGGATCCCATGTTGTCTGGGGGCTTTTTCCCCTTGGTAGGGTCTCCCTTGGCAAATTGGTCCTGGGTGAGGGACCAGACAAAGAGCGATTCAGAAGACCTCTATGAAAAGACCATCGAGGGAGCAGTTCACCCTGCCGGGGATACGGTTACCGGGGTCCCTCCCTGGAGCCAGGCTCGGGGAGGGTGCGCAAGGGCGAGCGTATGGTGGCCGGGCCTTAGTCCATGGAGCCCGGCCGGGCACAGCTTGAAAAAGGGACATGGGCCCATGTTACAAAACACATATAGTACATATAATCTAGAAACAGGCCTGAGCAAAGGCCTGAAACTAGTCAGCAACCTGTGGCGTTTGAGTTTGTTTAGTAACAGGTGACAGAAGATGTGCCAAAAAGAAGACAAGTCCCTGGGGACCTTCAGGGCCTGAATTCATCACCATATTTGGAAGAAGATGCTAGAGAGGGGAACTTCGGTGTCTGCATTTATCTCTAAGAATTGATCATTGTCTGTAAAAGATGCAAATAATGTTCTTGTAAAACGCGAGAAGGGGCATCAAACCCTGACATTATAAAAGCAATTGCTTGTGTATTTTTGGGTGGAGATCTATGCTGATTGTGTGCAGTATCCATCTCCCCTCGCGTGTGTTCAATAAAATCATTGTTTGACCAGACTCTTCGGGACCAGTGTTATTTTGTTTTCCTCCTCAGTATTTTCGAGTTCGGGACAAGCGGTACCGGCTAGATATAGTCGGGCTCACCTCAACACATGGCCTGGGCTCTGGAACCAGTCTCCTGGAGAGGGGCTGGAGTTGCCCCTGGTGAGAGGCGTCGGGCTGAGGTGGGTATCTTGGTATCCCCTCAGCTTGCTGCTGGTATGTTGGGGTTTCTGCCAGTGGACTAGAGGGTTTGATCCCTTCGCCTTTGGGTCAGGGAACAAGTCCTGACTGTCATCTGTGCTTATGCCCCAAGCGGCAGTTCAGAGTACCCAGCCTTATTGGAGTCCCTGAGTGGGGCACTGGAGGGTGCTCCTCCTGGGGACTCTGTTGTCCTACTGGGAGACTTTAATGCTCACGTGGGCAACGACAGTGAGACCTGGAAGGGCATGATTGGGAGGAACGGCCTCCCGGATCTGAACCCAAATGGTGTTTTGTTATTGGACTACTGTGCAAACCACAGTTTGGCCACAATGAGCACCATGTTCGAACATAAGAGTGTCCATAAGTGCACATGGCACCAGGACACTCTAGGCCACAGGTCGATGATCGATTTTGTTATCGTATCACCAGACCTGAGGCCATATGTTTTGGACACTCAGGTAAAGACAGGGGCTGAGCTGTCAACTGATCACCACCTGGTGGTGAGTTAGATCAGGTGGCGAGGGAGGACACTGGACAGACCTGGCGCACCCAAACATACAGTGAGGGTGTGCTGGGAATGTCTAGCAGAGGCTCCGGTCCGCGAGATCTTCAATGCACACCTCCGGCAGAGCTTCAATAGCATTCTGAGGGAGACTGGGGACACTGAGTCTGAATGGACCATGTTCAGCACCTCCATTGCCAAAGCCGCTGCACGGAGCTCTGGCCACAAGGTACTTGGTGCCTGTTGTGGTAGTAACCCCCGAAATGGTGGACACCTGAGGTGAGGGGAGCCACCGGGCTGAAGAAGGAGTCCTACCAGGCTTGGTTAACCTGTGGGACTCCGGAGGCAGCTGATAGGTACCGACAGGCCAAGCAGAATGCGGCGCGGGTGGTGGCAGAAGCAAAAACTTGGGTGTGGGAGGAGTTCGGAGAGGCCATGGAATAAGACTTTCGAACTGCCTCAAAGAGATTCTGGCAAAACGTCAGGCGACTTAGGAGGGGAAAGCAGTGTTCTACCTGCACTGTGTATAGTGCGGGTGGAGTGCTGCTGACTTCGACGGAGAAAATCATCAGGCGGTGGAAGGAATATTTCGAGGACCTCCTCAATCCCACTGGCACGTCTTCCGTGGCGGAAGCAGAGTCTGGGGACGAAGGGGATGACCCGTTAATCTCTGGGGGCAAGGTCACTGAAGCAGTTAAACAACTCCTTGGTGGCAGAGCCCCTGGGGTGGACGAGGTCTGCCCCGAGTTCCTGAAGGCTCTGGATGTTGTAGGGTTGTCCTGGTTGATACGTCTCTGGAATGTTGTGTGGAGATCAGGGGCAGACCGGGTTGGTGGTCCCCATCTTTAAGAGAGGGGACCGGAGGGTGTGTTCCAGCTACAGGGGAATCACACTCCTCAGCCTCCCTGGGAAAGTCTATGCCAGGGTGCTGGAGAGGAGAGTTCGTCCGTTAGTTGAACCTCAGATACAGGAGGAACAATGCAGATTTCGTCCTGGTCGTGGAACACTGGACCAGCTCTTCATCCTCTCGAGGATACTCAAGGGCGCATGGGAGTTTGCCCAACCAGTCTACATGTGTTTTGTGGACTTGGAGAAGGCATTCGACCGTGTCCCTCTGGGGGTCCTGTGGGGGGTGCTCCGGGAGTATGGGGTGTCTGGCCCATTGCTACGGGCCATTCAGTCCTTATGAGACCGTTGCAAGAGCTTGGTCCGCAAAGCCGGCAATTACTCGGACTCGTTCCTAGTGGGTGATGGGCTCCACCAGGGATGCCCTTTGTCACCAATTCTGTTCATAATTTTTATGGACAGAATTTCTAAGCGTAGCCAAGTGGCAGAAGGCTTTCACTTCGGTGGTCTCAGGATCTCATCTCTGCTTTTCGCAGATGATGGGGTCCTGTTGGCTTCATCAGGTGATGGCCTCCAGCTCGCCTTGGAACGGTTCGCAGCCGAGTGTGAAGCGGTGGGAATGAGAATCAGCTCCAAATCTGAGGCTATGGTCCTCAGCCGGAAAAAGGTGGAATACCCACACCCCAAGTGGAGGAGTTTAAGTATCTCGGGGTCTTGTTCACGAGTGATGGGAGAAGGGAGCGGGAGATCGACAGACGGATTGGTGCAGCGACTGCAGTGATGCGGACGCTGTACCGGTCTATTGTGGTGACAGGGACTAGAAGGAGAGAGCATATTTCTCCTGTTTTGGCTTCCCTTCATTGGCTTCCTGTTAAGTCCAGAATTGAATTCAAAATCCTGTTCCTCACATACAAGGTCTTAAATAATCAGGCCCCATCTTATCTTAATGACCTTGTAGTACCATATCACCCTATTAGAGCACTTCGCTCTCGCTCTGCAGGCCTACTTGTTGTTCCTAGAGTATTTAAAAGTAGAATGGGAGGCAGAGCCTTCAGTTTTCAGGCCCCTCTTCAATTCAATTCAATTCAATTTTATTTATATAGCGCCAAATCACAACAAAAGTCGCCTCAAGGCGCTTCATAGATACAGAGAAAAACCCAACAATCATATGACCTATGAGCAAGCACTTTGGCGACAGTGGGAAGGAAAAACTCCCTTTTAACAGGAAGAAACCTCCGGCAGAACCAGGCTCAGGGAGGGGCGGCCATCTGCTGCGACCGGTTGGGGTGAGAGAAGGAAGACAGGATAAAAGACATGCTGTGGAAGAGAGACAGAGGTTAATAACAGATATGATTCAATGCAGAGAGGTCTATTAATACATAGTGAGTGAGAAAGGTGACTGGAAAGGAAAAACTCAATGCATCATGGGAATCCCCCGGCAGCCTACGTCTATTGCAGCATAACTAAGGGAGGATTCAGGGTCACCTGGTCCAGCCCTAACTATATGCTTTAGCAAAAAGGAAAGTTTGAAGCCTAATCTTAAAAGTAGAGATAGTTTCTGTCTCCCGAATCCAAACTGGAAGCTGGTTCCACAGAAGAGGGGCCTGAAAACTGAAGGCTCTGCCTCCCATTCTACTTTTAAATACTCTAGGAACAACAAGTAGGCCTGCAGAGCGAGAGCGAAGTGCTCTAATAGGGTGATATGGTACTACAAGGTCATTAAGATAAGATGGGGCCTGATTATTTAAGACCTTGTATGTGAGGAGCAGGATTTTGAATTCAATTCTGGACTTAACAGGAAGCCAATGAAGGGAAGCCAAAACAGGAGAAATATGCTCTCTCCTTCTAGTCCCTGTCAGTACTCTTGCTGCAGCATTTTGGATTAGCTGAAGGCTTTTCAGTGAGTTTTTTTGGACATCCTGATAATAATGAATTACAGTAGTCCAGCCTGGAAGTAATAAATGCATGAACTAGTTTTTCAGCGTCACTCTGAGACAGGATATTTCTAATTTTAGAGATGTTGCGCAAATGGAAGAAAGCAGTCTTACATATTTGTTTAATATGTGCTTGGAAGGACATGTCCTGGTCAAAAATGACTCCAAGGTTCCTCACAGCGTTACTGGAGGCCAAGGTAATGCCATCCAGAGTAAGAATCTGGTTAGATACCATATTTCTAAGATTTTCAGGGCCGAGTACAATAACCTCAGTTTTATCTGAATTAAGAAGCAGAAAGTTAGCGGCCATCCAGGTCTTTATGTCTTTAAGACATTCCTGCAGTTTAACTAATTGGTGTGTGTTATCTGGCTTCATGGACAGATAGAGCTGGGTGTCATCTGCATAGCAGTGAAAATGTATGCTATGTCTTCTAATGATGCTGCCTAAGGGAAGCATGTATAATGTAAACAGAATTGGTCCTAGCACTGAACCCTGTGGAACTCCATAATTAACCTCAGTGTGTGAAGAGGACTCTCCATTTACATGCACAAATTGGAGTCTATTAGATAGATATGATACAAAC
This sequence comes from Perissodus microlepis, assembly GCF_051167445.1. Classification (NCBI taxonomy): domain Eukaryota; kingdom Metazoa; phylum Chordata; class Actinopteri; order Cichliformes; family Cichlidae; genus Perissodus; species Perissodus microlepis. The sequence goes on along the minus strand of NC_140470.1, from coordinate 32,023,977 downwards.
CACTGCAGTGCAGTACCTGTAATACCTACAGCATGTTCTAATCGCTCTAATAGGATATTATGGTCAACAGTATCGAACGCTGCACTGAGGTCTAGCAGGACAAGCACAGAGATGAGTCCACTGTCAGAGGCCATAAGAAGATCATTTGTAACCTTCACTAAAGCTGTTTCTGTGCTGTGATGAGCTCTGAAACCTGACTGAAACTCTTCAAATAAACCATTCCTCTGCAGATGATCTGTTAGCTGTTTGACAACTACTCTTTCAAGGATTTTTGATATGAAAGGAAGGTTGGAGATTGGCCTATAATTAGCTAAGACTGCTGGGTCTAGAGATGGCTTTTTGAGTAAAGGTTTAACTACAGCCAGCTTGAAGGCCTGTGGTACATAGCCGATTATTAGAGATAGGTTGATCATATTTAAGATCGAAGAATTAATTAATGGCAGGACTTCTTTGAGCAGTTTTGTAGGAATGGGGTCTAAAAGACACGTTGATGGTTTGGAGGAAGTAATTATTGAAGTTCTGTGGAACCAGCTTCCAGTTTGGATTCGGGAGACAGAAACTATCTCTACTTTTAAGATTAGGCTTCAAACTTTCCTTTTTGCTAAAGCATATAGTTAGGGCTGGACCAGGTGACCCTGAATCCTCCCTTAGTTATGCTGCAATAGACGTAGGCTGCCGGGGGATTCCCATGATGCATTGAGTTTTTCCTTTCCAGTCACCTTTCTCACTCACTATGTATTAATAGACCTCTCTGCATTGAATCATATCTGTTATTAACCTCTGTCTCTCTTCCACAGCATGTCTTTTATCCTGTCTTCCTTCTCTCACCCCAACCGGTCGCAGCAGATTGCCCCGCCCCTCCCTGAGCCTGGTTCTGCCGGAGGTTTCTTCCTGTTAAAAGGGAGTTTTTCCTTCCCACTGTCGCCAAAGTGCTTGCTCATAGGGGGTCATATGATTGTTGGGTTTTTCTCTGTATCTATGAAGCGCCTTGAGGCGACTTTTGTTGTGATTTGGCGCTATATAAATAAAATTGAATTGAATTGAATTGAATTGAATTGAATTGAATTGAATTGAATTGAAGAGAGAGCTGAGTGTAAAAGCGAAGCTCTCAATTTACCAGTCGATCTACACCCCTACCCTCACCTACGGTCACGAGCTGTGGGTAGTGACAGAAAGAACGAGATTGCGAATACAAGCAGCGGAAATGGGTTCCCTCCGAAGGGTGGCTGGCCTCTCCCTTAGAGATAGGGTGAGAAGTTTGGCCATTCGGAAGAGGCTCAGAGTAGAGCTGCTGCTCCTCCACATCGAAAGGAGCCAGTTGAAGTGGTTCGGGCATCTGACAAGGATGCCTCCTGGGCGAGGTTTTCCGGGCATGTCCCACTGGGAGGAGGCCTTGGCTTTCCCCCAGATAAGCTGGAGGAGGTGGCTGGGGAGAGGGAGGTCTGGGCTTCTCTCCTTGGGCTGCTGCCCCCGCAACCTGGCCCCGGATAAGCGGAAGAAGATGGATAGATGGATGGATGGAAAAAATCTCCTGCATGGATAAATAATGGGGGCATTTACTGAGAATGTGGGGTAAAAATATGCTTCAGACTACACAAGAAGAGAAGATCAAATGCCTGATTTCTAGCGTCCTCCGATCACACTGCTCTTCCATCATCTCTGCAGCGCAGTAATTACTTATTCAGCACACGGCGATAAGAGTAATAATCACAGCTCTATCTGCTGCAGCTGATAAAATTTCCCACTGTAACAAACTCTGTAAACCCAGAGCCATAATTACATCGTCCACACTTTGACTGTCTTTTTGTTAATTCCCTGACAACCAATCAGCTCGCCTCCTCTGTCTGAGTTGTTAAACTTGCGTCCATGTTTTATGTTTGATGGTCATTTTAAAGCCACATAATCCTCTCTGAGCGTGTGAACCAGCTGCCTTGCAGACGCAGCCGTCAGCCGTGCGACAGCTTCACCGTTGCTTCTGCACTTTTCTTCTTATCTGACAGACTTCAGCAGATGTTCGTCGGTAATTCCTCCATAAATCGTCCATCTGCTTCCATCACTTTTCCTTACGTTGAGTCGTGTGTGATTTTCTGGATCCGTCAACACGAAGCAGAGCATCATCACTGAGCTGTTGTGTCTGTCCGCCAGATACGGATGAGTGCTTTTGTGCTCCATACTGAAGAACATGGACTCAGTTGGAGAACCTCGTCTTATTATTTTAACCCTGTCCTAAAATCCTCACATGCTCATATTAAATTTCTGTAACCAGTTATTCTTCCTCAAAAGGGCTTTAACTGTAGAAAGCCAACGCTATCCTCTTTAGGGCCTGCTGTTAATAATTGCACAAACTAGTGGGTTACACATAGAAAAATCCCAGATTAATCGTTGTGTGATGAAGGGCCGCTGATATAAAACAGTATAATCTGATACTACAGATCACAATGTTGTGTGCAAACATCAGGTCCACAGAGACTCCAGCCTGAGCCCATCTGTCAGCCGCACACCTCACCACTGCCTCGCTGTTCTCGTGCAATGAAAAAACACTCTACAGCAAATAATCAGAGCAAAATATACTTAAAGTGGAAGCAAAAGTATTTGAACAAATCAGTCATATTCATAGTGTGATTAATAAACACGGAGCTCAGACATTTAATAGCTGACAGGTAAAAGCACAATGCTTCATACTGAATAATATAATTACTGCCTTTAGACTCCTGTTTCTTTGGTCTTATTTCTGATATCTCTGTTGTCTCCCATTGTGTCAGGCTATGTTTCCTCATTGTCTGCAGACCAATGAGAGTAAAGTGAAGCTCCCGTCACGCCACCGAAACGCTGCCCTCTTAGTGTCTCTTGTGATTTCACACTGGCTGCAAAATGAAAGGTAGGAGGATCCTGGTTTGGCTCCACTTATAACAGCATATCCACCCATTTAAACCCCATAGGGGGGCCGGGTTGTTTTGATTCGAGCGCAGCCACTATTTCCCCAGAAGGCAAACTGTGACAGAAGTTACTAGAAACTGACAGAGATCCTGGCTTGAGGGGGTGTAATGTGTCTAAGCCTCCTAAAAATGCCCGGCTTTGTGCAGACAGAGACGCCCGAGGAGGCAGACGATGGGAATCAGTTTCTGCAGGGCGTGCTTTTTTAATTTGAATTTAAACCCACCAAACGTTAATCATATTTCTTCAGATCTTCCTCCTACAGTCCTGGGCTGTGAACCTAGAGAGAGTTTGAGAATGGAGACATGAATATAATTTATTATTATCATCATTCATTGTTATTTAGTCTATTTGTCAATGAGCGCATTGACATTCTCTGCAAGAAGTTAACAGATGTGGTCTCACTGAGAGTTACACCCGCTCTTATTCTGTAACAAAACTCATCATCAACAATTTAGTGCGTTACTTTCTAATTTCTCTGATTCTCTGAGCCTGTCAGCTCCAACCACAGTGGAGAAGAATTACGACAAAGCTCTCAAATAACAGGGAATATTTTCAGTGGTGGATTAATACAGCTTTGATGCTGTAGTGTGGATGGTGTATGTGGGACTGAGAGTTTACTACAGTTGGACATCACAGTGGTTGAGCGGTTAGCACTATTATTAAAAATACATCAAAAGTCACCAACAAAAAGGTAGAAAATTCCAATTCTGCTACTAGAATCCACAGTTAACTGACAGCTTTTAACAGTTACTTGGTCGTTTTCTGGTTTACATCCACAAACATTTCTCAGAGCTATAATATCTCAGCATGTGCACTAAGTTTTAAGTGCTGCTGTGTGAACCTTGATAACCTGCTGAACTGGGTAAGTTGAGGCCCACACATCCTGATAATGATTGCCAAATTTGGATAAATATTTCTGGTGACTGGATTTACATCAGTGAGGACTGAAAATTGAGGAATCTCACCAACTACAAGTCATGAAATCAAATTGATTAAAAAAAAAAAAAAGCTGTCCTGGTTCAGTTTAAGCCAGTAACTCAGGCTAATTCTGGACTTAGCTCATAAAAAGTGCTCCACAGACACCAAAAGCACAAACACAGACCATTTCAGTGACACCAATTGGTGGAGAGAGCAGCTCGCAGACTAGTAGGAGCCACCTGTTAATTAAACTAGATGCTAATTTTAGGCATTTACAAAATCCAAACTGTGACAAATAAATAAACTTGTCATGGTGAAATTAAGCTATTGCTTTCTTTGTAACCTTATTTCTTCCTACATTTCTGTAGCAGGTTTCAGGGTGTTGGGTCAGAGCCAACGCCATGAGTTTATTGTTTTTTTGTGACTTTGTTATTTTAATGTTCATAATGTCCTCCCGATTTCCACACACCTGTGGTCCTCAGGGGTCAAAAATGTCCCCACTTCATTTGAGTGTTTTTTAAAGTATAAAGTATAAATTGTCAATAAATTCAGTGTTACACCTGAGTTTTACTTAAGACCAACACATTAACACAAAATTTAGCCTACATTTTACATTTTAGGGCCACCAGACCTTGTTTACATAAAGTACACTGTGTTTTTGAGCGAAAATAAAACAAGACAATAAAATATTTAAATGTTTAGATTATTTTGACTATCTGACTAACTACAGAGTGCTGTATGTTGATTTTTAGTGACAATGGTTTTTTTTTTTTTGGAAGCATTTATACATTTTAAATGGCAGCACATAATCACAGCTGTGGTCCTCAGGGGTCAAAAATGTCCCCATCAGGTTTGATTGATACTTAATTAATATGAAGTGGATTTTTCCCCCACTTTTAATTAAAACTTAATTCAAACATTTTGACACTATTTCTTTATTCCATTTCAAATTTATGTCTGATAAAACCTCATTTACACGAAATGTTTCTTTGTTTTCGGGTAAAAAATAAATTAAATCATCAGTTATTGTGATTATCGTTTCACAACCAGCGTCGGTTGCTTTAATAGATGATCACAGACGGGTATATGTCAAAGTTAATTTAGGAAACTGTTTTTAAGTTTTTTACTGGCAGCAAATAATCACATCTGTTGTCCTCTGGGCTCAAAAATTGCCCCGTTTACTTTGACTGTTTATAAAGCAATAAGTATAAAATATCATCCATCTCTGTGTTTCAAGGTTTTATTCAACTTTATTCCAACTCATTACCTGACAGTTTTCTGTATTTTGACATGGTAGGACACCAGGGCATGGGTCTGAGTGAAGGCAAACTTTCATCAGAACAAAGACGTGTCCATATTTGACACAAGTGCAGGAGGAAGCTCAGGTTCATTCCTCTGCACTGGTCCCATCATGGACAGCTTTCTTTCTGCAGTCGCAGGCCAAGGGTCATATACAGTAAACAAGCTGTTACAGGTGATTGTTTTCTTTTGGAAACCTTCTGCAATGTTAGGGACAACTCGCGTGTCCTGACTGCAGGAGACGGTTTGCCATCGTACATGACGATCATCTATTGTGTCTTTATCAAGAAATTATAACCTTTTTGCGAATCTGTGATTAATCTTGTGTCAGCATGAAAACTTCTCTACCAGACTCAGGATGTCATAAACTGGCCATAACAAACTTTACTGGATGCACGGCAGTAAGAATCAACACACCCACATATGCCTACAGCTGCATTCGGTCCATTTTTCTTCCTCTCGTTGTCCCTCCTTGTTTGTCATTGAGTTGGCTGTAGAGCAGGTCATCTGCTAATTGGATGGTTGTTGGTTCAATTTCTGTGTGCTCTAGTCTGGAGTTCTTACCAAGGTGTCCTTGGGCAAGTTACTGAACCCCAACTTTGTCTCTGATGCATCTATTGGCATGTGAACGTTAAAAAGCTGAATACAAGCAGAATACACTGTGTGTAATGCTTTCAGTGCTCGAGTAGAAAAGCCACTGAAGGAGTATGGGACCTGGCGTATGTGCTTGGACTGTGGTAGATCGTCTTTCTCTGAGGCACATGAGAGAGTCAGGCATCGTCTGACACTGGGAAGGATAGAAGACCAGATCAGTGTTTCCTCACATTACTGCAAATATTCCTCTGTCTCAGCTGACTCCTCTTTCCTGCTTGATTCTTTTCTTCATCATAATTTAAATGGAAGATGTGCAGTCCTCTGACACATCTTCTATTTCAGTTTCACATTCTGAAAATTCAAGAAACTTCAAGAAGCCCAGTCACTTTCTTTCCAAGCTCCTCAGACTACCATGTCCTGGATGCCTGAGAACCTACTTGAACAGAGTTCAGATTCTTCATCACTTTCCTTCACTTCATAGCCTTCTTCCACTTCTGCAGGTGGGTGATGTGCTTTTTCAGAGAAAGGGTAACATGTGATCTAAATATTGACAATATTTTCTTTATCTTCTAACCCTGGATCTTCCTGAACATTGATTCTTCCTCCTCATTATACTAGAGGACAATATGTGCTTCCTTACCTGTTTCTGTCCTTGCATCTCATCTTTTGCCTCCCTGCTCGTTTATCCCCATTGCTATGTCAAGCCCGTGTGTCTTAGGTCTGCATCTCAGTGTTTCCTGTTTTATTTTGATGGTCTTGTGTACCATGTTGAGTGTGTTCAGTTTTGCTTCCTCCTGTCCCATTAAGTCTAATTCATTCCAGCTGTTTTCCCATGTGTTTCCACTTCCACGATTCCCTACTTGTGTGTGTATATATTGTGTAAGTTTCCACTTGTCCTTCATTGGTGCGTCTGTAAATCTCCTGATAGTCCTTCCTTGTGTTTTCTAAGTCCAAGTCATTCTAAGGTATTCCTAGTTTTCCAGGTTTTTTGTTAATTCTAGTTTTCCCAAGTTAAGTGTTTCATGTTTTTTTGTTGTTGTTGTTGTTTTGGATTTCTTGTTTCAGCTCATGTTTTCTGTAATCTGCCTTAAAGATTGGCACGCCCTTAGTTAAATACAGTTGTGTAGAGTTGTGTTCTCTAGCCAGCACAGCATGCTCTGGGCTGCTATTATGTAGTTGTTTATTTTTCCCTTTTCGCTCAGGCACAGCAACACTGCTTGTGCCTATCGTCAAAAGCACTACATACAGCACTCTCAAGGCACTCACACACACAACACAAGTGGAGATCAAACGATCACCGGTGTCACGTCTGCACAGCTGTTTTATACGTGAGCTGTAGGGCGTGGCCAGGCGAGCTGGAGTGTCTTAAAGAAGTATCCACACGCCACGACCAAGGGGGGCGTACCCCGTACATATGGAATATGTAACGGTGTGGAGAGATAGTCTCGATATGCTAGAGAACTATAGTTTTTAACAGCTTCAGTTTCCACCTCAGAGGTTGTTAACTTGGTTTTCAACCTGTGCCCAACAATCAAAACAAAGATTGTCTGTCGGGATCTCAGCCCTGCGAGCTGTTTAAACTGTGCCTCTGTTTCTGAGGAAAATCTGGTGCTTATGAGAAAACTTCTAAATGAGGCTGAAAGCACTTTCATCACATTTCTATTAAGACACTCGAGTCCCCATGAAACAGACCCATAAAAGCCTCTCCTTGCTCCTGTACTTGTTCAATATCTTTCGTGGTCTCTTTGTGGTCGTTTTGCGTCCCGTGGTTATTGAGCAGCCGTTCTTTTTGTGGTTTAGCATCTGTTTATAGTCGTCTTGGGTCTCTTTGCCGACGTGTTTCTTTTCTTGCTCATATATTGTCTGTTTGTAGACTTTTTGAAAATCTTTGTATTTTGCATCTTTGCATACTCATTTTGATTATGATCATATCACGAAGAGCCATATGCGCTGGTGGGTTTTGCCACTTCAGTGTAAATTCGATGACTTAAGCTGTAGTTGTATCAACTAAATGTCAGAACGGTTAAAGCGTGCAGAACATTAAAGACAGTGTGTCCTTATCAGCGCGCTGCAGGCTGTCTCATATTGGGAACAATTGACGACGACTGCATTACTGCCAGGCTTTAAGATGATGATGATGGACTATTGTCTGTTTTTAATATTCATGCTGGACTGTTAGCTTCTGAATGGAGCTGAATCTCACACTAATAAAGAAAATATATTTGTAGCTGCAGTTTCTGTATTTCTAAATGACGACAGCCCGTGTTCACAAACGCAGAGTCCTTCCTCATGAATCAATAATTTGATCAATAACAGCAGAAGGATTTATTGAAGCACAGATTTTTGCCCACATAAATGCAACAGAACACAAATATAAATCAAGCATAATTGTTTAGTTTTCACAGCCAGCGAAGATGTATGATAGGACCCATTAGTTTATTGAATTAAGTATAACAATAAAAGCAAAGCAAACTGTTCTCCATAAAGAATGCAGTGTCTTTTTTTTCTACCCACATAGAGTTTAAAGAGCATCGCCACAAAAAGCATTTAAATCCTCAGTGTTTATTTATTATTTAGTTTTGCCGTTACAGTTACAAACCACCCCAAACAACAAGCACAAAATATGATGAATGATATTACATTTAAAGATAAATATAACTGTGGCAAAGGGATGGAGATGGATAAGAACACCACACCAGGCAGTGGCACTTAAATTCTGGGCCAAGAATATATTTCTCACATCATTCATTCCCCCAGCAGTCTGAACCATGGTTACAGTGAGATGGAGCCTTTCTTCCATGTTTACTTGAGACTCTGTCCCGACCATCCAAATGTTTGAATAGAAATCACATATTTTACTCTCTTCTATTTTCCAGTTTTCATGCGCCTGTGTGAATTGTAGCCTCAGTTTCCTGCTCTTAGCTGACAGGAGTTTTTGCCTCTCTGTGTTTATGCACCAGTTTGGATTTGATCATTATTATTAATATCTTTCTCTCTTCCACAGTGTGTCTTTTGTCCCATCGTTTTCCTCCTCTCGTCCCCAATCAGTCACAGCAGATGGCCACTCCTCCCTGAGCCTGGCTCTAAAGGTTTCTTCCTGTTGCAAAGTGCTTGCTCAAAGTTTGATTGTGCATGATTTATGGTTTCCTTCCTATTAGCTCAAAGGAGTCTCCTTTGACCTTTGGCATTATAACCCAGAGAACTGCCATTCACCGGATATTTTCTCTGTAAGTCCTAGAGATGGTTGTCTGAAGAAATCCCAAGAAATCAGCAGTTTCTGAAACGTAGGAGATGGCTGTAGCTCAGGAGGGCGAGCAGGTCACCTACTGATTGGAAGGTTAGTGGTTCAATCCCTGGCTCCTCCAGTCTGCATGTCAAGTATCTGTGGCAAGATACTAACCCCGAGTTACTCTCTGATTCATCCATCAGAGTGTGAAGGTGTATGAATGTAGTTAGGAAGTGCTCAGTTGAAAGAAAGTTCTTGTGTGACTGGGTGAATGTGGCATATTGTATAGAGTGATTTGAATACTCTGGGAGAGTAGAAAAGCACATCCACAGCTGCTCTTTGCGCAGTGCTTTGTGACTGACAGTTAGTTGCTAGTAGATGTTTCAGGTTTTGGTTGCTTATGTAACCCTATAATGTATTTACCACCACCTCATGTGTCAATCAGCAGTATACTTTTTACTTTTAGCAAGCTAAAATGCTAAGAACAATGTCAACTTCTGAATTTCAAATGTCTCACTATTGGAGCGTGTTAGCATTCTACCATTAACACTGACTTCTAAGCACCTCTATGCAAACACTTGTAGATAGCTAAGTCAACCTCCCAGCTGTGCTCCAGCCTGGACAAGGTTACTAGATCTGGCTAGCTTTCTGTTGTGTTCATCTAGTTTGGTTTGAGAACTGGGAATTCACCTAGGGGTGGCTGTAGCTCAGGTGGCAGAGCAGGTCAGCCACTAATCAGAAGGTCGGTGTTTCGATCCCATGCCAAATATCTTTGGGCAAGATACTAACCCCATGTTTGCCTACTGGTGGTGGTCAGAGGGCCCGGTGGCGCCAGTGTCCGGCAGCCTCGCCTCTGTCAGTGCGCCCCATGGCAGCTGTGGCTACAATAGCTTGCCATTGCCTGTGTGTGAATGACTGAATGTAGTGTAAAGCGCGTTGGGGTCCTTAGGGACTGAGTAAAGCGCTATACAAATGCAGGCCATTTACCATTTATCTGTGGACCATGTATAGGTTAAGTAAATTTTGGTTCATTTTGAGCCAGTGCACTTGGGCCAACTCCGGGCTGTCATTGATACTATCCTTCATCAGAATGGGATTTGGCTGTAGAAGAATCCTGAATCTAAATCTTTGGACAATTTTAGCAAAGGTGACAGTAATCAGCAAAAATTTTCACCATTTTTTAAAAATCAGATTTGATGGTTTAAAATTATATATAGTTACAGTGTTTTGCTCCAGTGACCACCACAACTAATGTAGATGGTGGTTCAAAATAACTCTGTATGTAATGAGATTTACTTCTAAAGGGATTTTGGTACAATCACAAGAGTTTGCTAGCCATTGGAAAAGTTATTTTTGTTTCAGACTGTACCCTACATACACTTGGTAGTATTGCCAGAGTATTGTAGTTCCGTCATTCTGTGTAAAAAGGGGTTAAAACGAAGCAAATATAAACAGCTTTTGTTGCATTTTCATTCAGAGGACTCCTTTTCTTCTTCTTCAGCTCATTTGCACTTGTGTTGTTTTATTTCAAACTCCTTTATTTGTCTCCAGTGAAGGATGTGCAGTTTTGCCAGCAGCCCCTCAGGGAACCAGTCCTCCTCCGCCTCGCAGGTCTTCCAGAAGTTTCCACAAGGGTGCACAGTGAAAGGTAATGGGCCACAAACTCCTAATCATGGGTCTTTCTGGGGCTAATTGTCGGCTCCTTCTGTCTCATCCTCCCTCGCAGCAGGGAGAGTAATGAGGTGTTACGTGATATGATGTACCCCTCAGGACAACAAACCATTCATTGAGAAGTCCTCAGAGATCAGAAAAGAGCTAATGGAGAGAAAACAAGGACAAGAGATAAAATCATAGGAAGAACAATGGGGTAGAAAAACAGGTTAGAGATAGTAGTGGGTGTTTGTACAGGAAAGGCAAAGAAAAGTTACACTTACAGAGAGAAGAGGACCAAGAGACGATCGATAGAGCAAAGAAATAAAAAAATAATCCAGAGAGAAGAAAAGGTGAAAGAGCCAAAGGGGACTGACTCTGCAGGACACCAAGAGAACCAGAGGCAAAGATAAACGCACTCCATTTACTGAAGTTTCTTGTATGAACCACTTAATTTTAAGCAGCCTGAGGTTTGCCTCCAACTTTAAAAACTCCACAAAGAAATTCTCCTGCAGCCTCGTTTTCTCCTATAAACTCAAGAAACATTTCAGCAATTAAACACCTTCTGTTTTCCACATCTTCTGTCATCTTTTATAGTGTGCAAATGTGAGATTCATTCCGAGTGAGTGTCTGAAGGCGAACGTCTGCCATCGGACCTTTTCTTTGTGCAGATGGGAATATTATTGTCAAAGCAGCATTTAGAAAGGTGACTTCTTGGAATAAAATCAGTTCATTTTATAGCTTTGAAGTTTGATCTGCCAAATGTTGTGTTGATCGATCTTAGCTTAAATCAAAGATAAATTAGTTGTCCTGTTTGTTTCAAGACGATGTTCTTTGATTAGTTTCTGTCAGGTATTTACAGGCTGCAATAATTATGTTTAGATTTGAGTTTCTGATAATGTAATGCTTTGAAGAAGCTACACACAATCATATCCCTTCACTGATAAGGTTTAAGGTTTGCAAGAAAAACACAGTGTAAAACTCTACTGTATGAAATGATTTCTTATCACTTCTGCCACCATAATAGTTTTTGGGATATTTGTCTTGTATTGATTTACTTTATCATAGTTTTAGGTTTTACTTTGAGTTCATTTTCAAGTTTATGCCTATGTGGATATGTAGTATTCCAATATTCATGGTGTGGAAGCTATGGTAGCACGAACATCCTGGTTCCTGCATATTGTGTGAGCCAGTGATATCTGTCATTTCAGTAACTGATCATCTTAAGATTTGAATGGCAGGTGGGCGGGGCTTCTATGCATGAGAATACCATATTGGAAATCCCTTTTTTCTACATCACAAAAGGGTGAGAGAAAAAAAATTCTGTTGTCTGATGTCTTTAGCTTACAAGGGTTACTTGTACATATACTGACCTCATTATTAGAAACTTTGGCCATGTCTAATATGAAAATCCACCACTGCAAGACTTTTTATGAGACAGGAAATAAAAGCATACAATGTTCCCTTTGATAGACATCGGCTTCAGGTAGCTTATAACGAGTCTGGTATGTTTGTAAAATGGATTGTTCAGATGCCTCGTGCATCGAGCAGAGGGCCTGCTGTTCTAGTTTCCTGAGTTGCTGTCAAATCTTTGAAAACAAGCTTTCTGTGTCTCACATTTAGTATTGATTGTGCTGGTGAGTTGTGCTTTCTGCAGGGTGATTTTCCTCAGAAATGTCCTGTGAAGTGACGCCTTATTGAGCCTCTCTGGTCACATTATCACTTCATCCCAGAGTGACATTCCTCTGATCTGCCTCTGCTGTCAGCCAGCTACAGTGGATTTTGGAGTGTTGGTCATCAGAGTATCTCCTGCTGTCTAATTTCATCACAAAATGTTTTTTGGCATTTTTTTATTTTCAGAGCCTGATGTCTTTACAGCGGCTCAGTTACCACATTACAACATTACAGCTGCTTGTGGATATTTCTGCAGAACGCATACAACTGTCATTCTACCAATTGGTCATGCCAGATAATGGGAGATAATTAAAGTGAAGAGAGGCTTGATATCACATTCCTTCATCTAACAGACACATACCCGCCTATAGAAAGAATACATACTATAAAAAGACACAAGATTAAGAGTTTCAAAGAGCCTCATGTTGAGCGGGAAATAGGACTCTCGATCTGATTTAACCTCCCATCTGGCATTGCCCTGTGGCTTCAGAGTATCAACAAATTATTTCATAATGTTCTATAACATGATAGATGAGGAAAATAGTCCCCACTCAAGCCGCAAAAAATCGTTTTTTTCTTTAGCGGCAAAACTCTGCTGGGTGTAAGTCAGGTCTTAATTTTAGCACCATCACCAAACAACACAGTTTCAGCAGAAAACCAAACACAGACACGCTCAATAAAATACATTAACCATATATATATATACATATATGAGAATATTACAGTTTATGTTGGCTGAATGATGCTAATGATAATAAGAGCTAGTTGAATTCTGTAAATACAAAGAAAGGATGCTTCAGGCCTTCCTTTATTACCTCCTTCAACAAAGGATACAACCAAAGATCCTTTTTAAAAAGAAAAGAGATGATGCGTTCACATATTACACAGGACATGTCAACAGGTTTTCAAAGGGTGGGAAAAACCAAAGGTCTGAGAGAAAACCTGCCCAGGCACGTAAAGAACATACAAACCAGTCACACTCAATGCAAGCCACTGTGAACCCACAGTATTAACCACTCAGCTTCTCCCACAATTGACTCAGTCAACCATCTAAACAAAGATGCTCTGATCTGCCTCTCTCACTTTTAAAAACCAACATTCAGTGCTAATTGACCAAGTTCTTGAACTTGTCTGTAAGGCTGAGCTCAAAAACTCTTTGGAGAAAGCTCATTTCTGCTGTTTTTCAGTCACCACCCACAGCTCATAGCCACAGGTGAGGGCAGGAATATAGATTGACCAGTAAATCAATAGCTTCACCTTCAAGCCCTCTCTTCACCACATACAGGTATACCATCTACATCACTGCAGATGATGCATCAATCCATCATGAAAACCAAACTGAGATACTCAAACTCCCCCACTATAGGGAACAACTCCTCAAATCAGAGTGGGCATTCCACCCTTAATACCATGGAGGTGTCAAGGGTGGTTTTCAAATCAAAGTCATTAAAGAATCTTAGAAAATTGAAACGACTTGATGATGAACAAGCTGTTGAAAATCATGCAATGTAGTTTAAAGCAAGCACTTTGACATTCAGTAAAAATCTTTAATCAAGCGTGAACCCATGGATTTAATTGATTTGCCAAGACCTAAATGAAAAAGTGTAAAGTGCCAGAACAAGCAGGCAAATTAGTCCTGCAGAGACTTGGATCTGTTATCATTTCAACTCAAAAGTGGGAAAAAAAGGAAAACTTCAACAGTCAAGCTCATAATGTAAGTTTTTATTAAATAGGATTAGTGACAAAAATCAAAAGATTATAAATTCCAAAATAAATGAAAAAGATTATGCAGACAAACAGGCGAAGCTCGGCACAGTATCATTCATATACAACTGTGAACACCTGATTTTTCAGTTTCAGAGTATAAAACATTTTGCTGCGGTGCTGCTTGATTGCTCGTGTAGTCCAGAAAACACTGGGGAGGAAATCCAGGAGTAATGTGAGGAAACAACCTCCAAATCAAACCGAGTTGTCACAAGTTTCCTCTTTCTCAGGATTCCTGATCAGAGAGAAATGTTGAGCAAACTGAAGGAAAACTCAGCTTCTTTATAACACAGAACACACTGAACACCTTTCACATGACCCTAACACCGATCAACATCAAGTCCTGAAATTATGTGAGTATATGAGATTGTTGACATTTATGGGAGAGTTTAGTGGATACTTAAAGTAACTGTAAGATCCAGTATTATAACTCACAGCATACTGGTCACAGTCTTGTTTCTCTTGTATTTAATTTCGAGAGCTGAATGACTTTTGGTTTGTGTCCAATAGTCCAGTGGATACAGGTGATGTTGTTCATTTCCACTAGTTAGAAATTTTGTTCTGATTGGTCCCTTTGATGGTGCCTGTTTCCACATGATTGACTACACCAAACGTAGGAGTGTAGCTAAAGCCCAGCAGAAACTTCCATGTGTACAGGAGAAGCAGCTGGTTGTGTTGGCTGAAGGTGGTGCTGTCAGGAGGCTACTGCTACAAACTCTCTGCTGTGTGTGTGAGTGAAATCAAAATGGTGACTCTAATACTCACAGAAAAGTATTTTACTGCATTCCTAACCTGTAAAAAATGAGCTACATCTATTCTTTCGATGGCTTCTATCTATAACAGAACGTTTTATCCAGAAAATGGTAATTCTGGTTGACCATAAAAAAAGATCTTCCATAGCTGATCAGATGGTTCATGGTGTCTGCTGGTTTGGGACACATGTTACAGTTTGCATACTGGAGTTACTGTCTGGGACAATTCTAGGTCATATCTTGACTTATGGCATCATATTTTTGGATCTTAGATGTTGTTTTTTCCTGTAGCACATATTACTGGCACCTGATTTAACCCCTTGACATCCTCCAGGTCACCAGTGAAGCCCTTGGAATTATGGCTGCACTTTAGCCACATGCTAAATGTGGATAGTTGTTACCTTTCAAATTAACTGTGTTAAAAGCATGTTGGCCTTTCAGTTCTTCTGTTATATTAGTTCCATTTGCATATGACACACAGGTGAAAATTCTGTACAAAGGGGTAGACCCGAACTCAAAATGGATTACTGGTGACTTGCTGGATGTTAAGAGGGTAAATTTATATTTGAGTATATTAAAAGACTGGAAAGGGGGGAAAATCTTTTAAACCAAAGGTAAAATATTGGAAAAAAAAAACACTCACTTAAAAATTTTATGTGTGTCACATCAAGAAAGGTTCAGTGTAAATTTACCACAAAACACATTTTCAGTGAGTGTGCTTACATGGATATGTAGCGTCCTGCTATTAATGATATGGAAACTATGATAATACGAGCATCCTGGTTTCTGCATATTGTTCAAGCTGGTGATATCTGACATTTCAATAACTGATCGTCATAAATTCCACCGTTGACCAATTTGCTGCAGGTGGGGTTTTTGACAGTAAGGGAGTTTGGAAATTGCTTTGGAAGTTCAGGGCAATGATTGTTTGTGGACATTTTTAGGCAGCAAACAGAACAGATTAGAAACTTGTCATTCTTGCATCCTTGTCAGGTGCTTGAAAAAACTCAACTGCCTCCTTTCGATGTGGAGCTCCTCACCTTGTCGCTAAGGTTGAGGCCAGCTACCCTTCATAAAAAGATTATTTCTACTGCCTACTGTCCACTAGCCAGAGTTTGTGACGTCTTTATACATTTTCTGGAACCCTAAATGAATGCAAGTAAATTCCTGTGACATTGCGGCGCACCATTAGTGCTGCTGCAACTAGAAATCAGGACTTCTTTCACTGGCAGCAGTTATGTATGATGAGGTTTGTTTGTGTCACCTTCATAGCAGAAAAAAACACTCTTTAATAAGCTTGAAATAATTTGCTGACTGATTAAGCCTGCTTCATATTGAAGACGCTCTGAATTTTTGAAATTTTAGTGTCAATAGCAGGACACTTAAACATAACCAGTAAACTTATCTCCACATAAACACGCTCACAATTTCAAAGCATATGACACATCAGTCTGTATTCCTAAACTGCATTAATATGAATATAACTCTTGGGGCAGATCACAGATCAGAGCGCTGTCAGCTGTTCTTCCGCACATCCATCCGCTTCCGCTTCTCCTTTTCAGGGTCGCGGGGGGCACTGGGGCCTATCCTAGTTGTCATATGGCGAGAGGCGGGGTTCACAGTCTGTCGCAGGGCTAACACACAGGGACAGACAACCATTCGCGCTCACATTCACACCTATGGGCAATTTGGATTAACCAATTAACCTATCCCCACTAACTGCATGTCTTTGGACGGTGGGAGGAAGCCGGAGTACCCGGAGGGGACCCACGCAAACACGCGGAGAACATGCAAACTCCACACAGAAAGACCCCGGCCTGATGGTGGAATTGAACTCAGGACCTTCTTGCTGTGCGGCAACAGTGCTAACCACCGTGCTCCTGCTCTTCAGCACATGTTCCTGAAAAAGGTCTTCATGCTCAAACTCTGATCTGGACATGGAGTTCTGTGTGAATGTGACGAAGCACAAAGGAAGAGGAGGGGACTGGAGTGAAGGTCAAGAAGAGGTTTAAAAAAGTTATCCCCCCCAACCAAAACACTGGTCAACCCCCTCTGCTGCTTCAGTTTAAGACAGTGCTCATAGAAAAAGTAATTCCAGTTCATTTAGTTAGAGTTTGTTAAGCCCCGCTGCTTGTCTTGATTTCTCTCAGGTGTTTTGTTCAGGTGCTCTCTGTTCAGAGTTCTACAGTATTCAGTCATTCACGGTGAACATGAACACTTCTCCTTCTGCCTGCCAAATCCCTCTTAATCTTTTTCTTTTCTCTTCTGAATTCAACACTTTTCCCATTCATCCATTTTTATAGTTCTTCCTCCCCTTTTTTCACTTCCCTTGCCACCCGACATTTCATCCTTATTCTTCTTTTATGCTTCCCTTTTTCTCTTTACTTTGTACCTTCTATTTCTCTCCTCACCAACAGACTGACAAACAGGTAGATGGATAGAAGCGTCTTGTCCAATAACGAGTCTTGGCTAGGATCACATGCCTGTGGAGGAGAGTCCCAGGCCGGCTGCTTTGCTCATGCAGGGTAAACCCTGAGCTCCGGCTTTTGGGAAATCGTGGGCCACCACGCGGCCATTCTCCCCTCCAAGTCCTGACGGTCCAACTCCTAACCCACCAGCAACCGCTCCTCCTCCTGCCACCGCTATCCCGCCAAGGCTGGTGCTCATCATGGCGGCATCAATAAGCTCCTGCAAGACAGGGAGAGATGAGACAAAAGTTATTTAAGCACACAGACTCACACAAAGACAAGTCTTTATTAAATTCAGTTTAAATAGTTAAATTGTTTGGCAAAGAGGAAAAATATCCCAATACTCTTTCATTTAGCAGATGAAAATCCTTCTAATAGTTTCAACAGTGAGTTTTTCTCTTGACCTCAGTTTCCAGTTAACAGAATTAATATTACCTTTTTAAGGCCAGAATTAATCAGCCACATTTCACGTGGATTTACCTTGGATATCCATAATGTAGATATTTTTATTTCCATCCATAACCAGATAGCAAAAAGTCTATTTGGATCTTATCGACAAATTCTTCGAGTCCATGTTGTTTCTTTTATTTATTCCGTTTTTATATTTCATATGTTGAAAACTTTACTTTTTGCCAGTGTACTTTCCAGACTCTTTGCTCTATGTGAAAGATGTTCTTTCTGCACAAATCAAAAAGATGTGATGTTCATGCTCCCAGCATGAATAATAACAATCACCAAATATCAGCATAGAAATGTATTCTACTAATCACTTACCTTGATTAATTTGATTAATGGAGGGATATTCTTGTTGTTTTTGGCTTTCACATCCACCAACACAGAGTGGAAACCTGGTGGATGCTGAGGAAGTTCATGAGGTATCAATAATAAATGTGTGTGTGTGTGTGTGTGTGTGTGTGTGTGGGGGGGGTGGGGGGGTGGGGGTGGGGGGTGTTTTTAAAATGATGTTTTAACAAATTAACAACAGTAAACATTGCCTAGCGGAAGAGGATGGATGGAGGAAGTATTACCTCCTATTACACTAGATGGCTTTTCCACTGAGGTTCTTTAGTTTCTTTATTCCTCAGATTTCTAGTTTGATTCATAGACATTCAGTCGGCTGAAGTCAGAAATAATGACGCACTTTATATATGTTAATATTGTTCACAGAGTTATGACTCTGAGAAGTAAGACTTTTGGCATAAACTACAGTGATCTGGTTGAAGGCTCCTAATTGCCTCCATGAGTTGTTTCACAGCTGCACATCCAGTTTTTGGATAAATGATGCTTGAATGAGTGTGTACCGCAGTAGACCGTGTGTGTGTGTGTGTGTGTGTGTGTGTGTGTGTGTGTGTGTGTGTGTGTGTGTCTGTAAAAGAGTCATCACCAAAAGTGATCAGAGTAGAAGTTGTTTTTCAGTAGCAGAATGAAGCTCTTTCCCTCAGCCTCACCTCTCAGTAAAACTAATGATGTGGATCCAAAGTTAATATCCTGCATCGGGCCTCTGAGGCTCCCACGCTCCCTCTCTGTTTGCTGCAGAGTGCCGACAGTCGTCAGGCAGATTGGTACAAATAAATCCTGGATTTATTCACTTACTGAAGCAGCTTGGAGCGAGCGTACTTACGTCTGAACGCCCGACACCGAGCACCATGGGCATCTCCCCTCATGTCTCTGCATCTCCTGCCCATCTTTTTCGTTTTGATAGAAGGTTTTATTATGATAGCAGCTCTACATATGATGTCAACAACAAAACAGCATCTGTCCCTGCAGAATCAGACCATCACTGCTGTTGCCTGCAGATAATAATAGCCACCTGTTAAACCATCGTGAAGCAGACCAGAGATATTTGTGTCCTGAATATGAAAATGTCTCCTTCCAACACTGTGGCCCCAATGACAGCCCTGTTGAAGCTAAAACTGAATTTTAAGTATCACTTGTCGATTTGGCCAGTTTTTAAGTACAAAAAGTAAGAATCTGATGATAAGTAAAAGACATTATAGAACTTACAGGGGCATTTTCATGTAGAGACTTAATTCAAAATAAGTCTCAATGTGAAGAAAAGTAATAAAGCCACTGAGTAATAGGTGGAAAAACTTAAAGCTGGTGTTAAACAGGTGGAAAGTTTCAAACAGATGAATGCAAACAGGTTGGCATATAGGTGGGAAGGATTCCTTTTTTGGAGACCATGAACTTTTCTAATCTAATACACAGTTGTTGTTATGATATCTTAACTGTCATAAAGTGAATGTACAAACTTGACTGGACATGCATGTCTTTGGACTGTAGCAGGAAGCTCGAAAATCTTGAGAAAACTCTTGCAGCAACACAGAGAGCATGCAAACTCCAGGAAGAATCATCTGTCCCAGGAAGATTAATCCTGATGTCCCTCTAGCAGGTCCGGTTCCACTTCTATGTGACAAATTAGTATCAAGGTTTGCACAGATGTTACTAATGAAGAACAAAGAACTTTAGTGATCTGCAGCCTCATTAGGACAGGAAGTTGTGTCAGAATGTGAGCATGGAGCATAAGGTTTATACTGATCATATGCAATTAAGCCACAAAGCATCTCACGCCACTTAATGCAAAAGTAATGGAACAACTTACTTTGTCCAGGAAATAAATGACAAGTAACGTGTAATGCATTTCTTTTCTTGAATAAACATCCCAACACATGGCAGATATTTGGAGGGATTAGAAAACACAAAGTGTCATGTATGGATTTAACACGATCAGTATCTCTGCTTCTAGCGCGTTCTCATCCCTCGGGTATTAATTAATGCAGTTTTGTCGCTGTCGTGTCTCTGTTGAGCACAGGGTGTCCTTTAGTTTCTGTGCCTTGACACAGTAGGTTATGAGATCAGTGCGACGGGTCTGTCCTCAAATCTCATCATTAGTGAGTGTGTGGGTTATTGTTGTGAGCTGTGTAACCCAAGCCACAATCTTCTCGTAAACCTAACTGCAGTTTTCAGAAACCTGAAAACTAGAACTACTTCACAGCACCTAAATTTAACCACTATTATATGAAATATAAATAAATAAACCATTTGAGTCCTTTGACTAGACCTAACTAGTCCTGATCTTTGTCACGTATACCCCCAACCGTTCATTTTCAAGTGCAGGATGCTTCTTAAACCCAAACCACAATCTCTTCCTCAAGTCCATCAAGTACTTGTTAGTGCTTCAGTCTAACAAAGTTCTTTTCAGCTTCTAAACCTAATCCCGAACGTTTTAGTGTTTAAACTTAACGAGTTACTTTTGAGCACATAAACCTGACCAAGAAGTTTGAGTTCTTAGAAATAACCAACAAGTGAAAACTAAAGGAAAATGGGACACAGACTATCTAGACCTCTAATATGGGACCATTATCTCTCAGTATCAGCTAATGCCACAATGACAAAGAACGTCTCGCATCTAAGAAAAAGCCATTATATAATGGGCTGGGGTAAGAAAGTGCTGGTGCCTTAGACGATGGTCAATCTAATCGCAACTTGGCACCAAAGTTATGTTGGAGCACAAAGACACATGCAAACAACCTTAAATAAAAAGAAAAGCTACAGCTGCAAAGACCAGAACAGCTTCACAATCCAAACGTTTAGTGAAGTTAAAAACCCTTGCTTCTCTGTTACGGGAGACTATGATGCAATATTAACAGCCTAGTTTCAACAATGTATCAGAAGAGAATGCATTATGGATATTCCTTTATTGATTATCAGTCCCGTGTGTGCTGTCGTGCTCCTTCACATGAATTCCTCTGCAGCAGGTAACCGTTGTGTAACCTTGCTCCGTATGTGCCCCCATCTGCTCTTACTGATGAAATCTTGGCCACATGTTGTGTCACCACTGCAGAGTTTTTTAAGTCCTCTCTTTGTGCTCAGACAGAAATGTGACGTGAATGCAAAGTCCAGCGGAGAGAAGACCTGACACACTGGTGCCTCTGCTGTGGAAAAACGACTCTAATGACTTGTTTGTTCCTTCTGAGCAGCCCATCAAAGTCTCAGTATTAACCAGCACAGTCAGTAATGAGGCGACCGCAGTTTCATCACATACGGACGCCGGCGATAAAGAGGAGCTCGAGACCCGAGTGGCAGATGAGCAGAGTTCAGTTGATGTACTTTGAAATGGCAGAAGTGTTTTTGCTCCTGCCCTGTGGCTCCATGCAGAAAAGGGCAGCAGCTCATGCACATGATTAAAAATAAAACTGCACCCACGAATGAACGAACTTTGGTGTAAAAGAAACATGCACTAAAATTATGTTTATCTATTTGACCAGGCTTAAAACATCCACTTAGCTGGAACGAAGGTTATATATCACCTACAGAGATGTTGTACTACTACTACAAAAAACAAAAACAAAACTAGTACAAAATATACAGGAAATGTCTGTAATTTTGGTCACATTTGAGACTGGGATGTTTTCATGACTGAAAGTTCTAAAATCTTTTAAATCTATTCAGAAATTCTGAAGCCATCATAATTAACCCTATAGACAGAAAACTGAACTACCACAGAAACCAGTAAGTACTACACCAAACTGAAACAGTGGAAACTAAACTTGACTAAAGCAAACCTGAATCTGTTGCACTACCCTAAATATATGGCTAAAATACTCTTTCCTTTCTGTTAAGTACCACCTTTGATTTGTGGTGGTCTGACTGGGGTTCTATTCTTTTTTCTGTCCCTTGGATCCATATAGACACATGAGCCGTGCACTAATAATATTCAGATATACCTACTCAGTTCGCCCTTACGTATGTTCTTCAGCATATATTACCCATCTGTCTCCATCACCTTCATTCACTAATATTCCTCTCTATCTCTGGTTGTTGGTGTTGCTTCTGTGAGAACTTTTATGTTATTTTTTTATTCTTCTTAACTTAAATTTGCAAATCAAATCTGTTGCCAGAGCCAGCTTTGTTTCAAAAAACAACCTTGAGAAGGTTATCCGTGCTTTCATCATGCTCAGAATGAATTACTGCATTTTTATGTGGACTCGGGCTCTTCCAAAATGCTCCTGCGACAGTCCTGACTGATGCACACAAACAAGTAAATGAGTACACATCACCATCCTGGCTGCAAAATTCCAACATGTGTTTGCTCCCAAGTGCTAATCACACTTGTTTCATGTACCATGCTACTCATTTAGATCACATCACCAGCAGCTGTTTAAACCACCAGATTGTATTCAACAGATAAATTTCAAGCTGAAGCTCAGAAATGATCTGGAGGAGAGGTTGTTCTCCTCCAGATCATCTACCTCTGTAACAGTTAACAAATCAGTGCACAAGTGCAAGAAACAAGGTCTGTAAAGACATGGACGAGTGAGTTTGGTGTAGTTAATCCTGACTGGCCTGCACAGAGTCCTGACCTCAACCTGAAAGAACACCTTTGGACTGAATTAGAGCAGAGACTGTGAGCCAGACCTTCTCATCCAACATCCGTGCCTGACCTGGCAAATGTGCTACTAGAGAATGATCAGAAATTTCCATAAAGACACTCCTAAACTTTCTGGAAAGCCTTCTTTAAAGAGTTGAAGCTAATATAGTTGCAAAGTTTTAAGCATATGAATAAAAGTGGGATGTCACTAAAGTTCATATGTGAGTGAAGGCAGACGAGCACTGCAGACTGATACTTTTGGCAATATATATTGTATGTTCATGCTGGCCAGGACAGCCCAACTTCTGAGAGCTATGTAATAGACATTTGTGCTTCATTTGGATCAAAAGAAGCTAAAAAAAGTACGGCAACATCAGATATGTGCAATATCCAGCTAAAACATTTCAGGCTCAGCGTTTAAAAGCAAAAATCGCAGACTTGTTTTTACAATTTTACCATTTCTCTGTTCTCACCTTCATCCTTCTTGACTCAATCCGAGACTTGTAGCAGAACTCGACCAGAGCCACCAGCATGGCCAGGCCCAGCCCACCAATCAGGATGTAGAAAACTCCAGCTACATTGCTCAGACTGAGCGCGCTAGTTTTGTCCTATCAGCACAGAGAAGTGAGGTTAGAGACACCGAATCATGGTGCACAGAGGCATGACATCACTATGGTTTGAATCCAACTGTAAGCAAAAGGACAAAATTATTTTTAAAAAGTTTAAAATGGTCTAAAATCCCAAAGCTAAATACAAGTTTCTAACTAAGAAGACCATTATGCAGCGTTCAAAGGCTGTGATATTCTGACAAATGGAAATATAAATCCCCTCAGAGAATGTCTGAGATCCCCTGAATTATGGAATTTAATATGAAATTACTTTTGGGCGACATCCACTCAAATTTGAAATTTGAAATTTACTGCCTAACTGATAATTTTGTAGTTTCCATTCAAAGCATAAAACCTAATCGGTGACACCTGCCAGGAAAGTAAGTTTTAATTGTGCTTTGATGTTTTTGTACATCAGAGTCTATTTTGAGATATGAACAAACTCCTCTTTGTAAAAAATCATCACTTTTTGCTAGCTAATCACAATAAGGAAACAGTTAAACTAGTTAATAAATGCTAACAAATGTTAACAAATAACAAACATTTATCCATTAAAACTAATTAAAATGAGAGTGTGTCACTCCAAGAGTCTAATTCAACCATCTAGTCTTTAGCCCAATATTATCTGATATATAAATGTATCTAAAAGTCCAAATGTATCTGACCCTTTTACTTAATACCCCTACTGAACAGGGCAAAGACCCTGCTGATGCTCATCTCCTCATGAAAAAAATGACCCTCCATTGCCTCAATCATAGCCTTTGAACATCCACATCTATTGATCTGTCACATGCAGCTTCATGCACGAAAATGCAAACAAAATGAGGGAAAAAAATTATCTTGAAATTCTTAAAAAAAAAGGTCTTATACTTCAATTCAGAGGTTCATTATATCTGTGCTGGTCTTCACGGTCATAGAAATGTGTCATTTATGAAAAATAGCTTTATATCACAATCTTTTAAAACACAGGCTCAGTTGGCGAACTCTTGTATTTTGCACGTTCTTTCCTCACATGCATCGCTTGGTTTTTGGTGGGTGTGACTTAGCTTTTTCATCCAATAGCATGCAGCCTGTTAGAAAAAAAGAAAGGAGGAAATAGTGGGCGGGGCCTCCCTTCAACAGTAGGAAGTGCTGTGAGCCTATCAGTGGGATTTCCTCTCCACACTGTCATGTTAACCTCAACCAATCAGCTTCTGGGAAATCCCAGCAAAAGACACTAAAAAAGTCAGACTTCTTAAAAACAAAGTCATCTGAATTTGTATGTAACATCTGATGTAATAGTATTGTTCATTGATGCTTTATAGTTGTTAACCAGTTAGCTAAGAGATCATGTGAATGATAGTAGAAATCAGCTTGTTAACAGAGATCTTTTAACCAAATACACTGATTAGATACCAGGTAGGTTAAATTTTCTTTTAAGAATTGTTTCTGGGAATAAACAGTCATGGGTCATTTTTAAAGTTGTCCCTGCCATCACCCTTGTATTTACAGGTGTTTTACAGACTGCATAAATAAGATCAACAGCCTTTATAGGGACTTTTCTTTGTTCGTGAGACTTGTACATAATCTGTTGTCCTATGTAGTGGTGTTAAAGTATAGTAGTATATTATGTTACTGAAAAAACCCAGCAGCTGAGCTCAGTGAGCTGTGAAGCATGATCACTGCACAAAGTGTAAACAAAATGTTACACAGCAAGTCAGATAAACTCCAGAATTAATCATGTCACATTAAACGTTTTGAAAACTTGAGGGCATTTTGTTTTTTTTTTACATAATGCGAAAGCCTTCTGAATACAGCTTCTGATATGAATGGCTTCAATAAAGAGATGACAAAGATCAATTTTAGTAAATGAATCTCTATTAGTGGACACATCTTATCATCTCTGTATATTTTTGTTATGGAAAGTTCTCTCTACACTAAACTAATCCAAAGGGAAGGTGGAAATACACCAATCATCGGCATGACTCTCAGTGCTGCACTTTCAGTCTGACATTAAAAGTGTCTTTTCTCAACAGATTGATGAACGCTTTTCCACCATTTGTTAGTCACGGTCTGTTACTCAGCGAGTTCAGAAGAAGCAGGAGGTACATGACAGATTGGAGACAAAAACATCAGCATTTGTGTGTGGGAAGGAAAGGGGAGGAGGGAGGATGGGTGGGGGCAAAGCTGTGGTCATTTGCTTCAATTTAATCAAAGTTGGTCAGCAGCCATAAACAGAGAGAGAGAGAGAGAGAGAGAGAGAGAGAGAGAGACTCAAAGAGCGAGAGAGGAAGAAACAGGCAAATATATCTGCATTTATAAAAATCTGACATTTTACATCTGACCTGTGTGAAGGGAACGCAAACCTGCTTCAATCTGGAGCTTATCTTCCGGGCCTGATTATGTCTGTTTGACGGCTTCTTCTTTCCTTTTTAGCAGACAAAGTGTCTTTTTCAAAACTCTGTGACACTGTACAGCCACGAGCAGAGACTAAAAATACACATGTAAAAGTGGCACCCAAAGGCAGTTGGATGTGCGATTAAAAGTGATGTAAAAGGTCACATTTTTCAGCAGAGTCACTCGTCCGTCTGTCTGCGGCTGCTTCCATTGAACTGTGCTGACCACCGAATATTCTGGAGAACAGAAGGAAGGCTGAGCAGAGAAAAGCCTCTGAAGAAATCTGATGGATTTCCACTGATCTGGACTCATGAAAACCCCTTATCTCCAAAAAATGTCTGCTTTGTCAGAAATGGCTGAAGCCCCGCTCATTTGCCTCCCAATTTGCATAAATTTGTCTTCGAGCTTGAAGCACGTTTGGTAGGAAAGAAGTTCATAAAAAATACTCAGCACATTTCAGCGGCCTCTCAGTTTAAGTCAGGAGTACAAATTGGAGTTGTGGGGTTTACACATGCCATCAGGATATTAAAATGTTTTCATGTTTTAATATGTTTATCTTTCAGTTCTTCAGAATGGTCAACTGAGTAGCAGCGATACACTGTAAAAGCAAAAACAAAAATCCTCAATAAACCAAAAAAATAATCAATTAAAAAATGACTTTATGACCTTGAATGAAAAGTTTGTCACTTTGCGACCTGCTTTCATACTTATAGGTGAGAAGAGACCGTTCATGTTTAACCTTCTGAGGCTTCAGTCACAGGACATACCATTATTCCTCAACCAGTTGGTGAGTAGTTGCTGGCAGTCACTGGTTTGGTTTCAAATAGGTCTACAGTGATGCGCCAAAAACTTTGTTGCAAATGCTTTAGCCACTTGCAGGTTGCTGTAATCACACATAGATTGTATGAATTTGTTGGGAAACAAACAGAAGCTGTTTCTGTTCAGTGTGAAATATGTGCCTTTTGAAATGTGTTGGCACAACTTTTGTTGGCAGCACCATCTTTGTGAATGATTTCACCCAGGAACAGTTAGCAAACTACAGCACTACTTGCCAAATCATTGGAAAATACATATTTTTCCCTGTCAAACAAGGTTTTCCAGGGCAGGTCCCTTGGCCTGTATTACTGAGGCCTTACTTTAAGGACTTGAGACACTTTGTGAAGGGGTAACAAAATATACCCAATGAGCACCTTAAATCTCACTAAAACATTTACTCTACTGAAAACACGTTTCCTGTTGTGTCCACTGGTCATTGTTTACAAGTGTAGTTTTATTGGAAGATCTAATAGAGCAACTTTTCCATTAGGACCTACTCGGATCGAGTCGTCACAGTTCGCCATGGTTTTCAGGGTTTTCCATTAGGTCATAGTGAGAGTACCTGGTACCAGGATCCCTTTTAGCTTAAAGCATACCAGTCAATAAAAATGTGGAAAAAAGGATCAAAAATATGAATTAGATCAACTTTTTTTGTTTTTACAGTGTAGCTGCTGGAGTTTCAGAAACTAATAAGGGAAGGGGGGAGGGGATTGGGTGGGGTGGTGTAGGGGGTTAACCAACACATGACCTTGGGACCAGGCCTCAAGAACTGACCTTTCTGCCGGAGTCCTTGTGTCCACACTCCCCCTTGTCATACCACCACTTGTTTTTCAACTTGTCTAAGACGGCTTGTTCATTGAGCTTCAGTACTGCTAGGTTTACTGGGATTCTTCAAAGAACCATAAGAGGAAGGGAGGGGAATTGGAAATAACATAAATAACATTATGCACCTCCATGTTATCTTATGTTATTGTTCAGCTGCACAGCAACAGGGCTGCGATAGCTACAGCAGCAGCAGTGGTGGTGGCAGCAACGTTTTTAGCAAAAGTGACTTTAGCAGTACAGTAGCTGTGGAACACTACAGAAAACACCTCAAAAACAGCAGAAAGAAAAACAAACAAACAAACAAAAACAGGCACAATCACACGGAAAACTCTGGAAAATGTCAGCATCAAAGTGATATGCATTAATACTCCATCTAGCTTGGTTTAGCCTGACTCCCTACGTGCGAGATGTGTATTACTATATCACTTTGGGTAACCGGCAAGGGCTGAAAACACTCCGGGAACTTTGGGTTTTCTGAGCAAGAATGCGTCATAAGCTGTCTAAAAAAACAGACTGCATACTATAAACTGTAGTCTCTAGGCGAGTAAGGCTGAACAGCTTTTTCTGGAATAAGATTGAACTGACAAAACTGACTGAAGGGGTATTTTACTAAGTCGGCTTAGTACTTATCAATTCATTGCTAGTTAGCCAGGATTTATTTTCTTCAACTCCATGAACAGACTAGATTTGTATGCTGAACCAATCAGCCACAACCTTTGAACCTTTGGTCACTAAAAGGCATTTATTGTCTTACAATTCAGTGTTGTTCCAGGAAACCCCGGGTCCTAGAATGGCTTTCCTCCGCTTTCATCAGCCCGACAACCTGTACTGCCACACTACAAAAACCACTCCAGAAAGCCTTAAGAAACCCAGACAGACATTGTCTAGGCAAGTCTAGATCCCAACTCAATCCAGCATCTAAACCAGGCATATAAACATGTTGAATCTGGGGAAGTCCCATCTTGCAACTTTTGAGTACTCTAATTATATACTGCCTGACGCCACAGACAACCTTCTGCCCATATGACATGTCACAGCAACCAGAGGTAGAACCACAAAAGTTGGTTTTAATGTCAGGCTGTATATTTATACAGGTAAAACAGTCCACCTTCCTATCTCTGAAATATTGTTCTTATCCATATTACACTTGAAACACCTAAGACAGACGGTTGGGACGTATTTCACCAATCTTTTACTTTTGTAAATAAATTTACAGATAAATGTCCTATAGTAGTATGAAACACTACAGTATTTAAGCAATCAACTCCTAGACTTTAAATATGTAAATCAAGTTTTGCTGGTTCCTCTGGTATAAATGCAGGTAGACAACCTGAGTTTCCCAAAGGGTTCTAAAGCCCCATTCACCTATAAAGTGGCTGGGTTCATTGTTTCTCAAGGCTGGTCACTGGTCCAGTCTCTGGTTGCCTAAGTCACTTCTTTTGTTCAAGTCCAGGGTCGAAAACCTTTCTGTCACTGTGTAAACCTGGAGAAAATCACCATCTTCCTTCTACATGACTAAAAGTACTAAAAAGTACTGAAAGTAAGGTGGATGTTAGTCTTTTAGTAATGAAAGATTTTCTTTTGTAAAATACCCCATCGATCAGAAAGTAAGAATTCAAAAATGTCTTAGACAAAGAAGGTCACAGTTTTGATGGCTCTATCACCTCCTGCTTATCTGTAATAATTTTATGAGAAAGACACCAAATAGAAGGTTCCTGTAGCATTTCATTGGTGCCATCCGGAGTGTTTTAGTTAGGTAGCGAATTCTGGGTTATTGCCGGTTACCCTGGTGTGCCATTGCCTGTCGTTACCCG
This sequence comes from Perissodus microlepis, assembly GCF_051167445.1. Classification (NCBI taxonomy): domain Eukaryota; kingdom Metazoa; phylum Chordata; class Actinopteri; order Cichliformes; family Cichlidae; genus Perissodus; species Perissodus microlepis. The sequence continues at coordinate 31,994,885 of NC_140470.1, read as the reverse complement.
TTGGGGTTACGGTGATCTGACCTTGGAGTCCCCTCCCCCGGTGCCGCACTCTCCCTTGTCATACCACCATCTGTTTTTCAATTTGTCCAACAGGCCCTGCTCGTTCAGTTTTAACACTGCCAAGTTAACAGGGTTTCTACGGGGATGATAGTAACAATAAGGGATAAAAGGGAACCTGGTGTTAATGAACAGACGACTGCCACAGTGAAGATAGCAACATTAATACACATGTGTACCTATGACAGGCATGATATTATTAATGAATGGTACATAAAAACAACAGATTCACTGCTATTCAGCCCAGACCTTGTAACATGCTGTTTTCCTGCATCTTCCTCCTGCATTGTGAACATTACAATGCAAGTAGACCAAATACTTACAGTTAGAGAAAAATGCCATCATTTTTTTTTTTTATCAAATTTTCTGAACTGGGAAAATCTTCAGGTAATGCACACTAGTGACTGTCTGTCTGTCTACTTTACAGGACTCATGCAGTCTCTTTTGAATCTCCGAACACTGTGGTCTTTAAATGGAGAAACACCGCTGTCAAACTCAATTAAAGGTGTGATGCCCATTTAAATGTAATTAGTTATTAACCTCTGTCTCTCTTCCACAGCATGTCTTTATCCTGTCTTCCTTCTCTCACCCCAACCAATCACAGCAGATGGCCCCGCCCCTCCCTAAGCCTGGTTCTGCTGGAGGTTTCTTCCTGTTAAAAGGGAGTTTTTCCTTCCCACTGTCGCCAAAGTGCTTGCTCACAGGGGGTCATATGATTGTTGGGTTTTTCTCTGTATGTATTATTGTAGGGTCCATCTTACAATATAAAGGGCAGCTGTGGCTACAACTGTAGCTGCCTCCACCAGTGTGTGAATGTGAGAGTGAATGAATAGTGGAATTGTAAAAGCGCTTTGGGTTCCTTGAAAAGCACTATATAAATGCAATCCATTATTATTATTATTATTATTATTATTATTATTACAAAGCGCCTTGAGGGCACTGTAGTTGTGATTTGGTGCTGTATAAATAAAACTGAATTGAATTAAATGTCATAAATAAGTATACAATACTGAATGGAATATCAGTGCAGTGGTCTATAATACAAGAATCATTTAGACTTTTAAAGTAAATAACAATCAATAGTAAATGTTTGACAAACACCTTAATTTCTGTCTCTAATTATAAGTAAAACTGGTAAAAATTCCTGTTTGTGAGCATATTTTCAGTGGTAGCATATGTTGACAATGGTCTCACTGGTTGGGTCCCAATTCTCCAAAACAAGGCTAATCACTGCATTCATTATTTTATGAAACAATGGCACTACGCCGATGCCAATATAGCATCAGCTTCTCGGTTTAATTTGCATTGTCTATAGCTCATTCTTGGCTCTGACTTGTAAATGGCTGGCTTGATTCACTCATTCAACAATTGCTTCAGTGGATTGTGTTAAACTCAGCCATTAGTTGTAGCAGAATGGCAAGTTTCCCAAAACCAAAGGAAAGGTAAACTGCACTTTAATATTGTCTGGGTCGAAAAAACAGAAAATGATTCCATTTTACTACTGTGCAGCAAAGCGTCACTTGCATTTACTTCTAGTCAATACCTGATAAATAAAGGCGGAACACCAGTCAAGTATTCAGGTGTAAATCAGTTCAAATTAAAGGGTAAATGTCTTTTAAATATAAATTTTGTGTCATTGTACATGTCCTTGTTGTTCCCCTTTACATACCATAAATGATCAAAACTATAGTGTGGCAGAAGGCAGCAGATGATGTTGAACGGTACATGGTAAATCAATAAAATGATCAATGAGCAGCAGTAATTCAGTTTGAAATGTCAATAACAGATGATGTGATGAGTGTGAAAGCAGCAGAAGAGTTTTGTTCTAAAGTGCATAATTTAATTTAAAAAAAGATCTGTATAAATTCAGTGTGAAAAAACTCAGATTAAATTCAGATTAAAAATGTTTGTGAATCAGATGCTGAAAATAGTAATTTTACAAATTTGACATATCAGGAGAATCACTTACGCTGGGTTCAGACTAGAGAATACTTGTTTTTTATTTTGAAAAATCGTTGCTTTTCATGACTGAGACAGACTAAACATTGTTTCCGGATCATGAATGCTACCTTACTTTCAAGGCATGCGTAATGGAAGGAAGGGATACAGTGCTGATAGCTGTATGTCTTGAGTAATGGTGTGTGTCCACAGGAGCTACCCATTCTGCTAATTAATGACTTGTGGAGCTAGCTGTGCAAAGCTGAAAACTAGCTGTTGACTATCTAAATGAATACATATTTACTCCTCCCCTCAAATGTTTTCAGGAAAATGTATGTATTTTTTCGAGGTTTTAACCTCTCTATTTGGTATGGTCTCATCATTCCCAGTGGCCAGAACAAAGTTTATCTTTTATTCTGATGTGGTCAGAACAAAATCAAAAAGTCTGAACCCGGCGTAACTCTTCACAGAAGTGATGCTTGTGTTCACACTGAGAAGATTCCTGCTAAATTACATTTCATGTCTTCACACAGCTATGTTTGGTCAGATTGGTGGTATTCCTAATTGTTCAGGATTATCTCAGTTGGGATATCAAAGAAGCCAGTCCTACAATCCAGAAATGAGTTAGTATTTGTGCACTTCCAATTCCCTTGTCGCAGTCAGCAGGAATTTTGAATGGGACTGTGGTTGATATGAACTTCAGAGATTTTTATGTTTTGTTCTACAACATCAAGTACATAAGTAAATATTCATTTCATAAATTTTGAAGGTTTTACTTTAAGTCTTTGAAGCCTATGGACCTCATTATGCCCAACAAAATGTGTAAGTATCCAAAACTTTTATTTCCCACGGAGCTTATTTAATAGTCTAACTCAAAAATCAAAATCTGTTTTGCTTTGTAGCAAAGGAATCAGGGTGACGCTAACTTCCAAGTCAGCCTACAAAAACCCATCATCCCCGTGGCACTTTATTGAAGAAAATCACCATTTTGGCACAAAAAACTACCATTTGTTTGAATCCTATCAACCAGATTCTGTGAAAACTGTGAGAATGTCATTTGGAACAAATCTTGCAGAAACACAGTCATGGTTAAGGCTCAGAAACAGTGGCTGGGAAACAGCAGAAGGATGATGAACAGAAAGCAGACTGAATGAAGTCGACTGATGATTTTTTTATTGTCATCTGTTCGTACTAAGAGCCGGTCAACCCAGAGAGAGAGAGAGCAGACTGCTCACAGAGAACTCAAGAGCTCATTTTTTTGATGTGTAAAGTTGATTATACAATATGCTCAGCATTCAATGGGTTTAACACAACTGTGTTGCTAAGCAACTGATGACAAAAACTCAACCCTTTATATTTTTTTAAAAAAATGTTGATTTGGTGCTTCCTGCATCTACAGCAGGGAGCAGAGGTAAATACATACCACCTTCTCTATGCAAGCTGCATTTCAAAGTGACTTATTGATCCATCGATTGATTGAGTCGGATCCTACACACAGATTATTTTTAGGGATTAAATAGATTCAAAACTCAAAGGGAAAAAAATATCACATTCCACATGGTGCAGTCTTTGTTCTTCTAGTTCGTCTGCCTTTCTCTGACTCTGGGTTGGCCGTAAATTGCTGACATGAAGCAGAGAGAATGAGAACAAGATGTTCTTTCACTGAACATCTGATAAAAACATGGACTGAGTTCATTCATGTATGAAACAAAGAAAAAGGAAGAACGTGACTTTATGCTGCTGTCAGGTATAATTAAAACTCACCAACTCCACCTCAGGTTATATTTTTCAGCTCAATTTCTGTTTTGTTTTCCTCTTCTGTGGACAAAAGCCATGTTTTTCAATTCACCTTAAATGGCACTAAACCAACAACTCATCTGTTATCAAATGTAACATTTATATGGGAAAAAATTCATTAAAATTTTACATGTCAGGTTGGGCTCATTTGTTCAAGAGTATTGCTTGTTTTCCTATTTATGTATTGATGTATTCTTTACTCCAATCAGCCTCACAGCTGTAGCCCTGCTGTGCTACAGTAGTGACACCATCTTGCAGTTCAAACAGCACACGTCACTTGGGTCTCTTTCCTTGATACTCTTTGTGCCTGGGGACCCAGCTCTCCTATGGGAATTACACAAAACACATCTGGGACTCTGCTCTCTAGCAACAGTAATCTCACTGTAATACAGGAGTGATAAAACCTCACATCTGGGACCCAGATCACTGGGGGAGGGAATATTTTGATTTCTATCACAAAATTAGGCAGTGATGCTCCTTATGGATGGGAATCCCATTGCCCAGAACAGAAGAATCACCACAGCCCTACTTTCTAATAGATGTGATGCTCTTCATCTATAGGAATTATGCTCATCTGCAGGAGTGACAAACCTCAAGCCTACAAAGACCACTCTCTGACAGGAGTGATGATGTCCTCCCTGATTGCTACACCTTACATCATGCTTTGCAGTGGAAGTGACACTTCTGACAGTCTGTAATGAAAGTGAGGAAGCCCAGCTCTAGGAGCAGCCGTGTCTGATGTGAGTATGGCTCTTCATGCTCAGAAATACTGGTCTGCAACAGGAGTGATACACCTCACACACTGTAATGGGAGCGATGCCCTTGATAGACAGGAATTCCACCCTTTAGCAGGACGGATGCTAGTGGGGGTGACAAACGTCAGAGACTAGAATGTATGTGACTCCCTGCATGATGCTAAAGAGTAAATGGAGTAATTCTTTAATAGCACCTTTCTACTCTTATACACAGGCCTATTTTTCAAGCATGGGAACTCTACAGTCTTACAGGAATAATACGACTTACATCATGCAAGGATCTTGCTTTCTAGTGGACGTCAAGTAAAACTTTTAAGTGTAAGAATACTGGTTTGTAAGGGGAGACAATCCAAACCAAATGCAAAACTTTAAACTGTTCATAGTTCAATATGGGACTTCAATTCCAGAATAATCATTATTTACTTCAGTGATCGTCAGCAAACTGCCATATCTGATAAATAAACATGAATGAGGTTCATCGAAGTGTTTATCTTAAAGCAGCGTTTTACCTGACAGCAGCAAAGCTCAAAGACTGATCGACAGACACAGAATGAGATTCATTAGGATGTTACTTTAGATGTCAGGATTCTGGTGAATGTAGAAGACGGGCAGGTAGGCAGTCGGACGGGCATAACAAATGACAACAGACAGCAAAAAGGCCGACAGGGCAGCATCAGGCAGACAAACACAGATACTGACAAAGACAAACAAAAAGAGAGAGACAAGACAGACAAAAAGACAGATTAAGAGACAGACAGACACACAGACACACACAGACAGACAGTAAACAAGTCTAAAAGTCTAAAAAGCTGTTCTCTGGGGGTTAGATTAGTTTTCATGTTCCAATCATGAATACCAATTTTGACATTTAATTTTCATGTCTAAACACCTGGATCTGTTCTGTTAATGCCAGCCAGTCATCAGGTTTCTGCAAAAACAGCATCCAGGTTGATGAGTTTGAAACAGCGCTCTGTGCTGTGCAGAAGTCATTTTTTCCCCAAGTCTCCTCAGTTTCAGTTCCTAAGAGTAAATTATAAAGTAATTCCACTGATTATATAACACCAATATAGCCATTTATTTTTATTTCCCTCTTCTGTAAAACTTCTACTTAGCCATACTTCAGAGTCAAACATTGACATTTCAGTCCCACTATATGTATCACAAGCTTGTAAAATTAACACATTACAAAGATTGAAGCAGAAGCTCCCAAGCTTTTAAGCTTGTGACCCGAAGACAATAACATAAGATGTATGAAAGTTGTTCCATGAAGAAGCTATTCTTCTGCTTGCATTGTTTCATTTAAATAGCCGTGCGACGTTCAAAAAGGATAAATTATCCAGTGATTCACAACACAAGCAGAAGGTAAAAGTTCTTTACTCTCCAATTAATCATTTCACAATCCCTCAGATTAATCTTGTGACCCTCTAAGCAGGGCTGAACTCTTGATAAGTAGCTCACTTTATACAAACTAATTAAAAGTAGCTCCAAACTGAGAAACTGTCACAGAAAAATCTATTGTGTGCTTATAGTCAGTCAGCAAACTATAAATAAATCCTTTAGTGGACATCTTCCAAGTTCTTCCACCTCTGATACACTTAGTGGGTTTTGCTTATAATTCTATAAGACTTTGACAAAATTGTCTATTATTGTGACATTCCTCATGTACTTACAGTACTACTGGATGTCAATCAGACAAAAGCAGCCCTGCTAAATTATTTTAGCTATAAAACAAAACTTTAACGCAAACTTCAGTTTTCCTGCCCTTTTTATTTTTCCCAGAGGAACTAGACATGCCGGCATCCACACACCAGAGGGCGCTGGAAAGACTGGCTGAAAGTTTTTAATAGTAGTAATTTGTATTTACTACATTCCAATATTATGAGACCATGATATATAATGCATATGTTTTTAAATATACACCCCAGTGTGATACGTTTGCATGCAGTGACCTAGTTTCCCCACAAAAAAAGCAGACAGAACAAGACACCGACATTAGTCCCGCACAGACTATCCTCTATCTGGAGATTCAGAGTCTACCTGAGGGGGGATCCTTTAGGCGTGGCCACTCCATAGCCTTTAGAGTCCAGGTTGCCTCCTACTTTCATGGTGTCACAGGGCTTCCTCTGCTCGATGTACTCATTCATGGAGGACTCCAGCAGGTAGGCATATTTCCCTTTTGACTTTCTGACCCGTATCACGCCTTCACTAGTGCTCTTGACGAAGACCGATGGGTCTGCACTCCGCATGTACGACCACATCTTCTCGAACACTGCAATCTTTGACCGCTGGTGGAGGAGCAGAGAATATCTATGTGTTATTGTGCTTGCAGAAAAACATTCCTTCTCAGACTGCTGCCTTGACTACAACGTCTGCACTTCTAGAAATGTGTCCCCACCCTGAAGAATTCTTTAGTGGAGCCTCCATCCAAGGTACCATAGGCAATCTCTGTTTGCTTGGCCAGGTCCTCTGCACTCTCTATGGGGGACACCATCCTCTCTACGGTGAGGAAGGCTGCCAGGTTGGCTGTGTAGGAAGAGATGATGATGAGGGTGAAAAACCACCAAACTCCTCCGACAATTCGACCTGAGAGAGACCTGGAGAAGACAAGAAGGGGAAGAAGAGCAAGGAAGATAAATTTTCCATTTCAGGCACAGCAGGCAGGGTTAAGGGGGTGTACTGGGGATATTTCAGCGTCCTTCCCATTTTCTTCAATTATATTTACTGTGACTGAACCAGGAACAAAGCCGACTATTCACTGAATTTTCAGAAAATGCAATAATAAGTGATTCTGCTTCCACCTCACTCTGTTTTCCAAATCTGTTATAACAAATCATTTCAGTTATGTAGATGATACACAAATTGTGTCTCCTAATAACATTATCAATAGCAATTGCGCACTGCTGGCACGGTCTCTGCGCAGAAAAAATCTGTGTTGTGCACAAAAAAAATAAAATCTAACCTGAAATGAAATTAAAATAAATACGTTAACAATTCTGTTTTGCAGTGTTAGTCAGTGACTGGCTGCTCCTGTATGGGATCAGAACGATGCCACCTTATCCCATAGTCCAGCCAATAATGCGTATATGCGCAGCCAATCAACGTGGCTGACAGGCTATGACAGCGTCCTTATGTGCCGACACCGGTGTTTTAGCAAAGCGGCTGATGTGGAGTGAAGCCACGTTAATGACAACGTGTACAACCATTGGAGATGTGAGCAGGACAGACGGAACAACTGACGGACAAAGTGTGGACTTTATACCAGTTTTTAAATTGTGTTGATCGGCCACATAAAACCAGAGTTATGATAAAAATATCTGCAATGTTTGGTTTTCTTCCTGAATACTATCATTGTTTATATTTACTGCGGGAAGAAACGGTAAAAACAGCGTTTTATAAGGAAAACGCTCCAAAGCCTGTGAGCAAAGACAAAACCAAAAAACCCCCAGCCTTTCCTATTGGTCAAAAAATGTACCATGTGGACCAATCAAAAAATGATATGGCAACATGGCATTTAGTTGCTTAGGAAGGGGGAAGTTTTAGGAGTGACGGCGTGTTTGAGATGTGAGAGATTTGCGACGTTTAGCGCAAATCTTGTGTAGTTAGTGTGTAGTGTAGTCAGTAGTTTTGTTGTGTGTGTCAGAACAATGAGGCGACTGCTGAATGTTACAGGTGTTACAGCAGTGATGCATCTGCTGCTGTCAGGCCTGCAGGTATCAGGCTGTTGTTCTCCTTCATCTCATAGTGGACAGAAATTATTTTTTGGAGTGGCACAAATAATTTGTGTGGCATCAGATTTGATGCAGAACAGCTGATTGTTCTGTAAATAGTTTGAAATGTTTATTTAAAAAAACGTCTTGGCTGCATTTTTAGGTAAACAGCTGCAAAAAACTTGTTTGCAAAACTCAGTTACTTTTTTGAAGAAGTAACTATATAATTAATTGCCCAGCATTGGTCATTATTTACTGTATTTTGCAGACAGAGTTACAGACTCTACAGTTGTGTTTTCAAAATTGGAGTTCAAGTTATTTTTACTTCCAATAGTGCTAACATACTACAGGTCATGAACAAGATTTGTTTAAATTTTCATTGTAAGTGGGCTAAAGCAGTTAATTTAAAGTAGTCTAATATAAATGTAAATGCTGTAATTTGATTATTTTAATAAACATGTAACTTGGATGGATTGGATGCTGGCGTGACCACAGTGCACACGTCTGCTGTCGCTCACAGCGGTCCAAGGGACGCTCAGGGAGTTTGTGTGTTTGCTCAGACACGTGAAACATTAGAGGGAACATTGGTTGTAGCTAAACAAAAAAAAGACCATATGGCATAAAAGCTCTTGTCCCAATCCTTTACCGAACCAGACCAGGTTAAAAACACAAAATAAATTGCACTTTAATATATTCTGAACCTTTCAAATCCCAAAGGTAAAGATCAGTTCAATCATTAGCGGATGATAGTTGATGCTTGTCTGATGCATTTAGCAGAAAAATTAAGCCAGACTTTTTCTCATCAGCCTGTGTACACAAAAGCCTGTTTACATGTGATTGTTCCAGTCCAAGTACATGGACTGCAAACCATAAATGCTTCTGGTGAGAATGGCCATCATTTTTTAAAGTTATTAAAGTATAGAAAACAGAGTTTATGTAGCTATTTCTTGTCAGAAACATATATTTTCTCTAGTTTTTACCAGGGCCTGGTGGCTACATTACATTACTGCATTACAAGCCATCTGCAGAATGCAATTCATCAATACTGAAGAACATGCTCCTAGACACTGGTTTGATAAAACATGTATAAAACAAATATGAGAAAGCTCCCAGTAAATATTTAATAGCATAATAATTAATAATAATTAATAGCAATTATAATCATATACAGAATGTACTTATAGAGTCTGGGATTAGGAAACTTGCAGTTACTACAAAGACCCAATCACTTTTAAGTAATCCACCTACTGAATATTGACATTTTTCCAATATTTGGGAATGCATTTTAGTCTTTTTTATTTTTGTTTATTTTATTTATTTCTCTAGTGTTATGTAACACCCATACTAGTACCCGGTTGATCTGCTTTTGGCTTCTCAATTGGTTTACTTTTTTGAGGAAGGTTTCCAGAACCTTGCTGAGTCTATGCCACAGTGATTTGGGTCCATATTGACATGATACCATCACACAGCTGCAGTAGATTTGTAGGCTGGACATCCATGATACAATTCTCATGTTCTCATGAATTGAGCTCTACTGCCTCTGGGGTCCTTTTGAAATGAATTTGCTGTTTTCAAGAACCTAGTTTGAGTTTGAGACCCTGCCATCCTCAAAGTTATTTAGAACACCTTCCATCCTCATTCTGTACAGTTTGAACTTCAGCAGGTTGTTTTGACCATGTCTACATATCTAAATGCACTGAGTTGCTCTCATGTGACTGGCTGATTAGACATTTGTGTTAACGAGCTGGTGAGTGTGTTTATGCATGTTTATGCATTCTCAATCACGACAGTTAAAACGGTCTCTGCACAAACTTTTTCTTCTTTAATCAATAGTATGTACCTCTAGAAAATTGGAAACAAACCCCTGGAGCATAAGTGCCACCAGATGGAATGCCTGTTCTAATTTATCTGTCCATGTGTTTTATATTTATAAAGCTTCTTTCAAATAGTATCTGTCTCTGCATATTCATGACTCATAGCTGGGATCAAAAGTCGGCATTTAAGAGCTGTGTGTAAAACATAACTTGACTGTCAGAGTTAAACAGATGCTGACATGCAAACAAATACTCTAGCTTCAACATTTGCATCACAGATGACAGTCTGGCATAAAAATGCAGGTCAGATGTTTTCTCTCTCTGTGTAACTCTGGCATGCATCACCTTAATGAAACAGACATGAAAAAGAGGAGGGAAGAGGTTCACACATTTCACTTCATAAGCTGAGTCAACAATGGTGAATCAGTGGCAATCTGAGACGTGGAGATATTTGCATGGGTCAGATGACAAAAACTAACTCATGCTGACAACACAAGCAGAAGGTTCAAAGGCATGTGGACCAGGACCGCAGGCCTGCTTACTCCTTGAGAAGTAAGCGGTACCTGGCCCATTGTTGCAACCGTACTAAGAGCTACATCATCATTAGGTTTGTGCCAGGGTTTTCCTTTGATATTAATTCTGTCCATTATTTTTTGGGCCAGTCATAGCCAGGAGGACGGGTCCTTAGAGTCACCTATCTATTTTTTGCAGATGATGTGGTTCTGTTGGTGTCATCTGGTGGTGATCTGCAGCTCACACTGGCACAGGTGAGCAGAGTGTAGAGCAGCAGGAATGAGAATTAGCTTCTCCAGTGTCTACTCGAGATCAAGGATCAGTTTCAGAACAAATCAGTTTAAGCACCTCAGAAAATTGTTCATGAATGAGGGGAGAGAGGAACGGGAGACTGAGAGATGCCGTTCTGTTGTGGTAAAGAGCAAGCTGATTGTAAAAGCAAAGTTGTTGATTTACCGGTCAGTCTACATTCCCACCCTCACCAATAGTCACAGACTGAGACTTAATATGCAAAATAATACTGCATATACAAGCAGAAGTTAGCTTTCTCTCCCATGGAGGTGAGGAGCTTGGCTATTTGGGAAGTCGTTAGAGAAGGGCCACCAGTCCTCTACATCAACAGGAGTCAGTTCAAGTGGTTTGAGCATCTGCTTGGAAATCTCCACTGGGAAGAGGCCCCTGTGCAAATTATATCTCTCAACTTGTTAGGGAATTCAAGGTCTTGGCATGTTTGCTTAGACTGCTGCCTCCACAATCCATAGAATCCAACCCAAGAAGCAAAAGATGGGTGGATGAAACATGAGCAAATGTAATGTGAACAACAGAAGGAGAAAGCTATTTCTAAAATTTATTTTGAGAAATGTCAGCAACTATTTTAAAGCATCAGGTAAGATTCCCCTGACCACTAAAATGAATGTTATGACTCTCTCACCGTTCATTTAGACAGAGGCTTGAATTAAGTAAGGCAAAATAACTCATTAGTGGCGCTGTTAAGATGATTGAACAACAGGATTTCATTGGCAGCCTGGATCCAGAACAGAACTGGTCCTAGAACAGCACAATTACCCACACATATACTGGTATTATGGTATTATTAACGGACATCCAGTGAGAAAGGTCCAGCCCTCTCATAGGTCCATGTACACAGCAAGACATGCTAAAGGTAATGCCAAGAAGAATCGTCACACGCTATGGGGATCATGAGGAAGACAATCACTGTAATGGTCCAAAATACACACACAGTGACACACTTACATACATATGAGGACACGCACAAGCGCACAGACTGTAGCAGATCCAAAACAGAAAGAGCCTCAGGCCTTAATGCAGCGGTAACATACAACAAACCCGGCAGCATGTCACACAGAATCGGCCGCATTTCATGATACATGTGTGCATCAATAATGCAGCTGAGAGTGTATCATAAAGCTGCGTGTGTGTTCTCGTGTTTGCGAGGTCCTCTGTAACAGCACTCATACAGATTTCACAGAACGTCTTTGTTTGGTTCGTTTCAGTTTTTAATTCTAAAAAACGTTGCACTCTCCACTGACACCAGAAAAATAGTAAAGTTGCTCCAGTAAAACAGACACAAACTGCTCCCGTGTGGGATACCTAATTAATAAGTGAAATTAAAATTACAGTGATCATTGAGACCTTTTGGCTGATCATAAAATAAAGTAAAACAAAAATAAAATAAATGTGTAATACAGAAGTTAAGAAAAATGAATTACAGGAAGCGTTTCAAACATTTTGGCTTACAATAAAATTGCATCATTGCATCACAAAATGGCAAAACCCCAATATTTCACAAGAATGTAAGGAGCTAGAAGTCGAGAATAACATGACGAAAATAAGTAATTACCTGGGAGAGATGTCACAGCCCTGCTGCATAAACGCTCCGAGTGAGAACCACAGAGAATTAAAGATGCCAAAGTCATTGGTGTATTCTGGGGTCTCCTTTTCCTTCTGCTGGTTCTGCCCCTGAGCCTGGGAGAACCCTAACAGAGGAAACAATCAAAAATATAAAAGATGAACGTTCGGTTTCTGTTGATACAAGAATAAACGTAAAAAAATATGACATATATGCTGAGATACCTGGAGAGTGGGTATGTTCTGCGGATGAAGAGGCCTGAGCTCTTCGAGAAGAAGAGGGAGCAGTTTCATCTTCATCATCAGACTCCTCACCGTTCCATTCGTAAGGACTGAACCGACTCACCTGTTTAAGATTTAAAAAAAAAAACCCAAAAAACAAGGATCCTCAGTTTAACAGTAAACTTAAAGAATTAGATGTCACTTACTCTTCTAGTCCTAACAGCCTTTGGAGTCATTTCTACAGTATGTGAAGCAATCAAAAAGAATTTTAATGTCACTGACTAGGCTTGCACCAGCTCCGTCCACCCATCCATCCGTCTTTCACAAAGTATCATGTTAGCTAACATTAGTTAAAAGAAAGCTGTCTTTATCCAGTCTGCCCAGTCTCACCAGGAAGAGCACCACGCTGACCCCGATGTAGGCAAAGACGATGCACATCCAGATCTCGTAGGCCAGCGGGTCGAGGAAAGAGAAGACGCCCGGTTTGGACTTGGTAGGTTTCTTGATCATGATGGAGATTCCCAGAGACATGAAGGGTTTTGTGAAGTCGATCACCTGCTCTCGCACCAGAGTGATGGTCAGCGGGGCCACTGCCATGTCCGCCTTCTGCAGGAGGAGAGACACAAAACCCTTTGCTAAAAGAAAAGCATCTGTATGTATGGAAGCACATTATCATATGTCCACAACACATATCCAAATTTGCAGTTTTTCTCGATTGCTTAAACACATTTCTTGAAACTATGCCTCGTATTCCCAAAACAGTAAACACAAATCCATAACGTCTCACCCAATTTCCCAAACGTATTTTCAGGTCAAAATGAAGCTCTACACTTAAAACCAAAAACCATAATGATTAATGTGACATTATGGTTTTTGGCGCAAGAGCCACAATGTCACATTAAACTTAACTCCGAGGCGCTCATGACATAATTTGGTTTTCTGTGTGAATTAATTTGCCAATTGTGGATTGTGGGTTCAAGGTGTTATGGTGAGAAAGTATATTCTATTTTCGCTTAAGGTTTCTGTAACATAATTATAATAGACTTTTTGTAATTATTAGGTGCATGCATACTCACACAGGCCACCTTATTAATACAACTGTGAAATCCAGAATGTGCCATAGGTTTAACTTATACCTGTATATATTGTCAGAAAGGTGATTACTGGACTCACATTAATGCACACTTGAAGAAAAATGAGGTTGTAACCTGTGTGTTGTGGGGTTGCAAATTCAAAACAAACATCTTAGGATCTTTTTAATCCCATAAGATCTGGAAACACAGGTTTTATTTAACAAAACATTACTGATTAACCATGAACAGTGCCTGCTGTTATTTTAAAATAATTTTATGTGATTTCAGATAAAATGCAGCATTCAAGTCCATCCCAGCCATGCCTTTATAGTCAAGGTTTCTGCTTGAGTTTCTCTCTGAAAGTCTGCTGAGAGTGTTTGCAAAGTGATCGGGGGAGCAGGGCACAAAGCTAAAGGATGTAGCTGCCATGATGACAGTAAGAACTTCAAAATTCTTTAACTACAAAGTGTATATGTATTGCATTAGGTCAGTAAAAGATTTTTATGCTGCATCCATTAAAACAGTCAACTATTACCTGTAAGTACAGATTCCACTGAAAGGATGCCATAATTTTCATCATGCATTTATGGCCTACTGTGAGAAATTGATCTTATATATATATATATATATATATATATATATATATATATATATATATATATATATATATATATATATATATATATATATATATATATATATATATATATGATCTGGAAACTATATATCCATAAAGTTCATGTCAAACAGGAACTTTTAATATTGCTTTGGTTAGGCCCTGTAGTCCTCTTTAATAATTTGGCAAAGTGATTCCAGTACTGAGATTAAAACACAAGGTTAGATTTGTCACACAGGGGGTCCAAACACTTCAGTTTTTCTCCATAACCCCCTATTATGAAAGTGGTAAAACCATCCATTTTGATGCCTCTGCCACAAAGTGAAAACCATATTGTTTCTCTTATATTAGGGCAGGGGTGGGAACTCCAGGCCGGTGTCCTGCACGTTTTAGATGTGTCCTTCATCCAACACAGCTGATTTAAATGGCTAAATTACCCCCTCAACATGTCTTGAAGTTCACCAGAGGCCTGGTAGTGAACTCAGCCGCCGGCCCTTGAGGCCCCACCCCCAACCCTGTATTAGGGGTCACATCAGTGTGAAAAAACGTCAAATTTGTCATTCTAGTGAACGAAGGAAAATCCCACCAATATTTACATTAGCTTTTGTTTGAAAAAAAAAAAATGACCAACTGACCAACAGCTATCTAAATTGTGGGGCTGAAAGTCTAAATTCTAACATCTTCTGAGTGACATAACCTGGATTTCTGATGGGCCGGTGTCTTTCTAACAAAAACTAATGTAAAGCATTTGAAAAAATTTTTTTTCTCTCTTAGAAACTCTCTTAGACCATGAATGGCAGCATGGCAGGCCACTCTTTGGCCATAGCTATTTACTATGTTGCTTGCATGGGTTTGAATTACTCTAACATTAGAACTGGTAGATTAAAAAGAGATGAGTTTAAAAAGGAATCTTAAAGAAATGTTTTGTCTTTAACCAGGACATGACTGAGGCCACTGCACTGATTTAGAAAACCACAGTGGGGCATCTATGTCTCCAGAGATGCACCAGGCAATGACTTTTCTGATGTTGGCATCATCATCATCGAGGGTATAGTAGTTCTTCAAGATCGGGATAACGTGACCCTTGCAGTAGCCATGCTGTTTGGACCTTTTTATTCCTTCAACACGAGTTACCCATCACAACTCTGCTACACTTTTGAGGTGATTCAAAGGGTGGTAATGGAGTTGGATGTGACTCAACTCTCAAGAAAAGCTCACAACTAAGACAAGACTGCTCCTGCAAAGAAAGCTCACTGTTCTTATGCATGTGAGGTGATCAGCTCCAGGTGAGAGGACATTTAAATCTCACACTTGCTCTGCTGCATTTTGGAAGCTCAATTCCAGGAACAAGAGATGTAGAGTGAACAGATGTATAGTCTAAATATCCCATCTGGGTCGTGTGAAACAGCATTTTCAGTTTTATTCAGTTGAAGTAAAGAACGTTGAATATTTCTAAGTGTGCTGTTTTGAACCAAGATGTCACAGTATGATCAGTGCTGTGATTTTTGACAGTCACTGTATCAATGTTATTTCTGCGTCTCTTGAATAAAAGTTTTGACCTGCAAGTGCTAATTTATTTTTTAGTAATTGGGGTAAAATGGGTAATGTTAATAGGAAGGTGTTTGCCAATCCAGTAACTTATTTTAATGTTAATGCAAACTAACATTACGTCAATTGGTTTAGTTATAATTGTTGTTTAACTGAATCTTGACGTCAGAGGCCTTAAGCAGAATGTTTTGCATTGTTCTTTCCCAAGATGGTTCCCTGTAACATTTTTCAATAGAAAAAGTCTAATTTCTTTGCTGTGATTGATTCCAGAAAACACCGAAAAACTGATATTACTTAAGTGTTAATTTATATTTCAGTAGAGGAGTAATCTTTACCTACTGTCAATGCAGTGAAATTAGACATTTTGTTTTGAAACAGCAACCATCTTGGAAGAGAACAATACAATCTGTTATAAGGCCTCCATTTGAAAATAGTGGATTTGATACTAGAATATAATAGTAACATGTAATTTGAAGATAACATGATGTATTTAATTGACCAAGTAATATTGGGGTAAAAGTTATTGAATGGTGTTGGGATAAAGTGAGAAAATTGTGCAGGATTAAAATATTCTAAGAGCTCAAATTACTTCATCAAAACATGTTTAAGTCACATTTTATCAACACAAATTGCACAGGTTTATTGAACATGAATAAAGTGTGTTAATTTAACTCAGTTGTTTAAGTTGCTGCCAAAGCAAAACATCTGTGTGCAACAAATGTCCACTACTGAATCAAGTTAATCCGACAACATATTTTTTTCAGTGTGCTGCGTCTCCACCAATAACCAGCAAAAGACACTGTCTGAAGCTGCATAGTACTGGGGGGCATCTGGGCTTATGGCATTGGCAGCTTGCCCATTTGGAAAGGCACCATCAGTGCTGAAAGGTATAGAGCAACATATGCTCAACATGATGATGTAATAAAAGCTGAGAGTTTCAAGCCAAATACAGAAACTGTTACGATATTCAAAAATGTGCTGTTGGTTTGTTAAAAATAAGATAAAAATAAGGAAAAGAAACATTTTAACTGTGGAAACGAGCACTGCTCACACTCACCCCATACACCAGCTCTCCCACCATGCCATTCCACATCTTTGTTTCAGCGTCTCTGGCACCGTACTTGCCGTCACCTACTAGCTCGAGGCGGTACGTGAACCCGACGTGTTTGGCGATCTCCGCGGCGAGCTCGGCACAGTAACCTTCATATTTATCGTTTCCCCAAAACTGCTCGTGGTTCTTCTTTAGCATCATGTAGGGAGCTTCCTGTGAGGAGGCAGAAGTGTGAATGTCACTGCCGCTCTACTCGAGTATGTTTAACTTAGATTATTTTACATTGTGCTTCTCTAGTAAAAAGTGCCTCTTTTTTTCTGAGGAAAATGTGAGAAAACTTCCTAATCAGACTTCCTCGTTTATGTGTTTACTGTTTATTTTGCAGTAGTAGTGCAGTCGTACCTCAGTATTCTAGCATATCCAGACCAACCCGCAGATGCTGCTGCGACATTATGAATGCTAGCTATAGAGAGATAAAGGGCGCAGTCACAGCTTGGAGGCCGTGGTTTGTGTCCCTTTGAGAGCTTTATGTTTTGCTTCTGTTCTGGTTTAATCTTGAGTTAAAATATACCTTTTCACACATTTAATCCTTCCTGGTAAAAAATGCTATGCTGGCAGAGACAGATGGGTAAGTGAGGAAAAACATGATGAAAAACAAAAAAATATATCGTTTTTGAGGAGTGGAGATAATAAATATTGTTTTAAATTTTATAGGAAGGACATGAATGTTGTGGCCAAAGAAAAAACCCACAGCTGATAAGATGATATAAAGTCTGTGCAAACATCTTTACGGAGTGATGTTAAAGTTGAGTGTATGCTGACTGCAGTCGAGCAGCCAGAGCCTGAAGTTCAACAGGTAACAGGAGCAGTCAGAGATTTGTGACTATGTGTGAGAACGTTGCCTAATTTGCACAAAATACTTTACTTTTTCCAAACATAACAAGTAATATATTACTGCACTGTGTGAAATATTTGAACTAATCATCTTGCCTTCCTAAACTTACCAGGATGGTAGTGACGATGTAGGTTTTGTTCTGCACATTGTAAAACTCCTCCTGCATCGGCCTGTAGATGGCAGTGTTCACATAGCCTCTCTTCTCATTCCAGAAGCCGATCTGGACACAAAACAGCACTGTTGGACCACAACTCTGTACTTATGTCATCATTACTGAGCCTCCTGCTTACCTTCCTGCTTATTTAACGTATTTGCTATGCTGATTTTGTAAAATGTTTTTCATTTACATGTTTATTATAACACTTCAATACACTGTGGCCCACTTCACCTGAGAAAGTTTAGTAAAGTGGGACAGCAGATGGTAGCATAAGTGGGATATCACCTTCATGTGTAAAACAGCAGCACGGATCGTTTCTTCTTTATTAAATAACATTCTTTTAATTAATTATGAATGCTATTTATTTATTTAATTTAATTAAATAACAAGCTTTTAATGAATTTAAATAAAAAATCTCTTTCATTGTCACTGCTGTGTTAACTGTACTTTGCAGCAGTCACGATAAATATGAAACATCAGCTAAAAGAACAGAGGGTTGAAATCTAAAAGAAATGTACAAAGAGATCCCAGGGAGAATTTGTGTGTATGAGTTGGGAAGACAGACATTTGCACTTTTGCGTTTCCTTCCTCAACAAAAAGCCTGTCTATGGAAGTCAAAGAAACACAGAACTATTATATGAATGAAAGAGTTATACTTTCAGGACCATGGACAGCGAGCGCACAGTTTTCACAATGATTTTGTGCCTTGTGCTCTAACACGTGGCTCTGACACACACACACACGACTTCCTCATGAAATCTGAAAATCCTTCATTTTTGTTTTTTGTTACTGAATGAAACCAATGTAGAAAATTGTGGTCATAACATTAACAACACCAGTTGCAGAGAATAGAAGTAATTTTTTATCAGGCGGCATTTCCAGTTCAATTTATCCCTTAAAGTTGTCAGTACATAACAGCGTGATGTCAAAATACTGTTGCACTGTTTACTGTCGATTACTGAAAGCTGATTTCATTCTAGTGACTGTGTCTGGCAGACTGACACTGTACACTTAGATTTAACATACGCATTGTGTGACCTTTATTTATGCTTTTCTGGTTACATTTAACAAAGCTGTGCCTCTCCTGCTTGTAAACTACCCACAGCTGATTATCATTTCTCAGTTTGTGACCTTGCACTAAAGTGGATCTCTTAGCAGATTGGGCATGCCGTGTTGAAATGAACTGACTGCTCCTGTGTTTAAAAAATAGCGCTTTTTAAATCACCTTTGAAACTAACCACATCACATGCTATTTTTCATGTAAGTAGCAAATCTGGCCGTTAATGTTTGGTAATGCTGAAAGACCAGAGCACAAAGATCAGCAGAACCTTCACTGCAGCTTTGTAACACGTTAAATGTATTGAACTTTACTGCAGTGGAATTTTTTTTCTCCTGCATTTTCAAAGTTCCTGAAAATGATTTGGGCTAAACACGGCTAACAAAGGTCATTGCATGTTCAGAACCTCAAATTCACCAAGGTCCTTTTCCCATGAACAGACTGTGTGGTAAACCCGCCGTGCTCCCTAATCACCTTTTGCAATCACTGCATTTTGCATCATGCAGTGATTATGTTTAGTCTTTTTTACAGTTTTGTCCTTTAACGAGTTCACTGGACTTTGTCAGACTGACTTTGATTGGCACAAAGCAATCTTAAATTAAAACCAGTCAAGCGTGCAAAAGAACTGGTACTCAAACAAATCTCTTTAACAAACTGCATATGTAAAGGAAATGTCCCCATTGACATATTGCAGTACTGGTCCTCCCTTTTACCTCAGTCACACTTTCTGTCTGAACAGTCTAAACTTTCAGACCTGACCAGCTTTGATTCTTTAAGTTTTCTTTGTTTGAAGTGTTTTCCATCAGAAACTCTGATGTCCCCGTTTGTCCTCAATCAGATGTGTTGAAAATATCCCACAAATGTATGACCGTGAATGGCAGCAAAACTTTAAAGAATGTCATTGGGTGTACATTGAGATTTGTGTGGCCTTTAGTCTTTATATCCCTTCTTGCATCTGTTCAGGTCTCTTTGCATGCCACTGTGAATCTTACATGAATTTGATATCTCTTTTTAGTTGATTACCGCTTCTTTTGTTAATTTCACATCTCGTTCTGCTTTTTCTTTGTCTGTTTTTTGTTAATCTGTTGATCTCATCGGGTCTCTCTCTTTATTTCTGCTTTGCATTTTTCATCTAGTCTTGGTAGCCGGGGATTGGTCCGCCAGGACCTCCGCTCCTGGCTCACATTGCACCCGACCCCTATGGTGCCTCCTGCGGGTGGTAGACAGATTGGTGTAGCGGCTGCAGCGATGCGGACCCTGTACCGGTCTGTTTTGGTGAATAGAGAGCTGAGTGTAAAAGCGAAGCTCTCAATTTACCTACGTCCCTACCCTCACCTATGGTCACGAGCTGTTGGTAGTGACCGAAAAAACGAGATCGCGAATACAAGCGGCGGAAATGGGCTTGCTCTGAAGGGTGGCCGGCCTCTCCCTTAGAGAAAGGGTGAGAAGTTCAGCCATCCGGGAGGGGCTCAGAGTAGAGCCGCTGCTTCTCCACATCGAAAGGAGCCAGTTGAGGTGGTTTGGGCATCTAACAAGGATACCTCCTGGGCGCCTCCTGGGTGAGGTTTTCTGGGTATGTCCCACCGGGAGGAGGCCCCGGGGCAGACCCAGGATACGCTGGAGAGATTATATCTCTCGGCTGGCCTGGGAACGCCTTGCTGTTCCCCCGGATAAGCTGGAAGAGGTGGCTGGGGAGAGGGAGGTCTGGGCTTTTCTGCTTGGGCTGCTGCTCCCGCAACCCGGCCCCAGATAAGGTAAAAAAAATGGATGGATGGATTTTTCATCTACTTAGATGAAGAAGATTTTTTTTACCACTTTTAGTTGATTATAGTTTTTTATGGTGTTTCTTTTCCAGACATTTTGTTTCAAACAGGGTCAAAGGGAGTCAAACAGGTCATCTACCAGTTGGAAGGTCACTGGATCAAACCGCATGCCGAAGTCTCTTTGAGGAAGATTCTGAACCTTGAGGTACCCCCGATAGATGCAGTGCATTTACTGATTATTTTATCATTCTTTTTGTCTCTTTTTTCTGTCATCTTGCATCGGTTCACTTTCTGTCTGGTTTGCATCTTTGTTGCTTGTTCTGAATCCAGCTCTCATTTCTTCCTTCTCCTTCTGCTCACTGTCCATTTACATTTAGTTGTGTTGTCCTCTTTTATCATCTCTTTCTGGCCCTTTTACATCTCACAGAGGTCATGCTGTCATTTTGCCTCAGTTCTGTCTGTTCTTGCCTGGTTTTGCTCTTTTCAGGTTTAACTAACACCACATACATCGTCATGTTTTTGGTAGTGTTTGCTCGAAAGGTTTTGAATGAATTCTGAAGGTGTAGAGCCAGCTCATGTCTACAATCCATTAACCTTTGGAGGTCTTCAAGCTCAAACTTAATCATTTATTGATGGAAAACTGAGAGATAGTTCATAACTTAGAAACTATGATTCTTTAGTGTAATGTGTTTTGTCAACTTATAGAAAGTGCCACATGAAAATCATATTTGACCTCTGACCTCTCCTTCAAAGTGAAAGTGATAATAATGCTATAGAGCTATTTAAAACTGCTCCCTACTTCCATCGTTTGTATTGATAACATAAAGGCATATGGGGATTCTAAATATCTCATTATAGTTTGAAATCAAATATGAGTCACATCTCTAAACTCACTTTTACATTTCATGTCTGCATTTCGCTCAAGTTTTACGGGCCTTTTGAGTCATTTTGTTTAATATAATTTTGTTATATTATGACAATATTTATTTTTTTGCATCGCTTGTGTTGGTTTGTATCAGTTTTGGGTACTATTTTTTTGTAATTTTGCATCCATTTGCTGTTGTTTTGTGCAATTTGGTGTCTTTTGGGTGTTGTACACTATAAAGTTCCAGGAGCCTCCGGCAATTATTGGAAACATTTATGTATTAGTTTCTGCCATAGCGCCCATCAAACTTAAAATATCCCACTCTGATGTCTTGTAAACTACAAAGTAAGCAGAACTAAGCAGCTCATCACAATGATAAGCCGTTGTGTGATGCACTGTTTGACGGAATTTAATAGAAAACTGAGAGTCGGCAGATTTCCGCAGCAAACAAACGCAGCAGAGGCTGATTTCACTGATTATCGCAGCTTTAATCTGAGGAGAGGGAGCTAATTACTGGAAGGAGCTGATGCAGTGAAAACCTGCTGAGTGCAATTCCACACAAAACCCGCCTGAACTGAACAAAACAACAAGCGGCGGGAGCAGCACCTTCCTGGGTCCAATGTGGCTGAGCTCCATCACAGTCAGAGTGTAGTTGGTTCGATGTCCGCGCTCATCGAACTGGACGTGACCCGTCAGCCCCTCCAGACGAACCTGTCAACACAAAGAAAAGAAAAGCAAAAATGAAAAACTGCAGGATTTCATAACCAGAAGAGCTCGGCAGCACTGATGGCGAGAGCCCGTTATTTCTGCTTTTAACACTTACATTGATTTTAAATTCCTCTGTGTTTAAAGTGCTTCACGCTCCGTTTGTCTGACATGTTTTTCGATCTACAGACTAGGACATTTCTGGGACATTTCAGGACAAAACTTTCATTTTTCATTTCCTCTGAGCTGCTGGAGCAGCCTGAGGATCTGAGAACAGCTCGGAGTTAATATTTACTTTCTCAGAGGACCTAAAAATATTGGTGTTTTTAAAGAGGGAGTATTCTCCTCATTCCAACCTCCATATTTCTATACGTGATTTACAGTTCAAAATAATCCTTATTTATCTCCCTTTAAACTAACTTTTCTGATTGGCTGTTTTTCACAAACACAAGCTTTGAACAGCAGGTGGGTGGGGCTTCTGTGGCAGCTGCTTCCTCTGGACCCACTCTCAGTTCTGCCTGTGTGCTGTTTATGCATACCTGCTGCAGGGCTCTCTGGATATCGATGCCCTGTCCCCACGGAGCGGGCGGGTTGGCCAGGCACTCCCCTGCGTTGCCCCGGCGAGAGATGTCGATCCGTTGCCTCCGCAGATTCTGGAATGCCGTTGCCATGACGCTGACACCATCATAGGTCAGAGCTCCTGTGTACTGAGTGGCCAGGCAGGAGGAAAGTGGTTAAAATCCTGATCCTGTTCACAGTTTTATTGGTGACACAATGAGACAAGATTTTGCTTTACATACACAGAAATGTGTTTTTTTTTTTTTTTTTTTGTACTTTCCTTAAATAGATTCAAAATAGAAGTAGAATAGAAGAAACAAGTGGGAATAAAAGCAATGAGGCAGATGGAAAAGTATCTGTGAATGATAGTTTGTGTTTGTGTCACTGCTGCTTTAGCCTGAACAACGCCTGTTAATTCCTTTTGCTTCAGCAGAGTGACGATATTGAAGTGCAGCTACAAATGACCATTTATCTGTCCTCTGGGAAGCAGGAAAAGCTGTGATGAGAGCTAAAATAATTTCTTTCTCATCACTTAAGAAGAAAGAAGAAAACAAAAATGTTCAGGAATTAGAAAAAAACATCAAATCCTTAGAAAAAGCCTATGTGTCCCACCAAGATCAAGAAATATTGAACAAAATACGCAAAACAAAACCAGAATGAAATGAAATTATTAATAAAAAGAATCAATTGTTAGTACAAAGACTTCGGTTCCAAAATTATGAACACGGTAACAAATCCGGACAATTTCTAGCTAACCAGTTGAAAACCAGTTAAAAGAAAAAACAACTATATGGGCTGTTAAAGATTTATCTGGGAATACAATATATGACCTTAAAAAATTAAACAAAATTTTTAGGGATTTCTATGAAACTTTAAATACACCACAAATAAACCCATCTAAAAACAAAATTGATCAATTTCTCGACAACATAACTCTTCCAAAATTATTAGATACCCAAGCAACGGCACTGGATTCGCCACTGACGCCAGGTGAACTCCAGGAAGCTCTGATAAGTATGCCCAATATAAGGCTCCAAGTCCAGATGGCTTTCCTGCAGAATTTTACAAAGAATTCTGGACGATTCTGGCACCTATTTTTCACAGAATGTTGGAGGAAATCAAAGAAAATGGCAGACTACCACCAAATATGAACTCTGCAAATATTAGTCTCTTAGTAAAACCAGGCAAAGACCCTGTATTTCCTTCAAGCTATCATCCAATATCCCTCATAAATGTAGACCTTAAAATAATCTGCAAAGCTCTCTCAAAGAGATTAGAGAAAATAACCCCCCTCTTAATTCATCCTGACCAAACTGGTTTCATAAAAGGTAGGCACTCATCAACAAATACACGTAGACTACTTAATTTAATAGACTACTCATACAGTAAAAACATTGAAACCATAATATTGTCTCTTGATGCAGAAAAAGCATTTGACAGAGTTAACTGGAAATTTCTATTTGCAACTTTACACAAATTTGGTTTTGGAAACTCTTTCGTAAGCTGGTTAAAAATATGATATAACTCCCCAACAGCTTGTGTCAGAACGAATGACCAAACATCCTCCAGCTTCTCTCTTCTGAGGGGCACCAGACAGGGATGCCCACTCTCCCCTTCACTGTTTGCAATTTTTATTGAGCCATTAGCAGCAGCAGTTAGAAAGGCTACAACAAGTACGGGCATAAAATGTAAGAATGTAGAACATAAAATCAGTCTCTATGCTGATGATGTGTTACTTTTTCTCCAAAACTCACAAACCAATCTCTCTGGGGTAACTGCATTGATAAACTCTTTCTCAAGAGTCTCAGATTACTCAATTAACTGGTCAAAATCTACAGTTCTTCTGATTATTTGCTCCTTCCATAATTCTTCATCTACCCGACTGCAATCGGGAAATATTAAATATTTAGGTATCAATATCTCTCCTAAGCTTGCAGAATTAACTAAATTAAACCACATCCCACTTTTAAAGACAGTAGAAGGCGATCTAGCTAGATGGAAATCTCTACCCATGTCACTCATGGGAAGGGTCGCCGCTATAAAAATGATGGTCTTGCCAAAAATAAACAATTTACGGCCCTATGCATTGCCAAGAAAACAGTCCTCATTAACTGGAAAAATAAAAATAATCTTAATTCTAGCCAATATAAAAACCATCTGATAGATCACATTAGTCTTGAGACAGCCTCTGCCATCACATTTGATCAATCCCTCTGGGCTCCTTTGATCGGCTTCATCACCTAGTGGGGGTGGGGGGGGGGTCATAGTTTGGTCCTGCCTTCTCTAGTGTGGTTGATATGGGGGTAGGGACGGCCTTAGGGCGTCTGGGGATTCTCTAGGGACGTTTTCCCAGGAGGGCCTAACGCGGGGGTTGTGGCCATGACCTGGTTAGCGGCTCTGGTGGCTCTTAGATGGTGTTTTCCTTGTGGCTGTGTACAGCGGAGATGGGAGAGGGTCTGTGCTGGCGGACGTTGGTTACTGGCCTGGTAGCCTGGCTGCCCCTGGGTGGGTCCGGGATGGGCGTGGAGGCTTGAGGGTTTGGGGGTGCTCCGCCCCCGGGCTGGGGCTCTGGCTGGGCCTTGGGTCCTGGTTGTTGTGTCGCCAGGGTGGTGGGCGGGTGGGTGCATGGGGGCTCAGCCCCAGTGCGGGGGACCTCTGGTGCATCAGCCCAACTGGAGGGCTCTCTAACTGGTGGGGAGGCTGTTACATCTTTGCAGGAGGTCTCCTCTCTACAGGAGCTCACTCTGCAGGTGGGGGAGAATGACTCAACCTGGGTGTCTATTGTCTTGTGTAGTCTGGGAGAAGATTGGATGATGGGGTGGGTGCAGTTTTCTCTGCGGTGGGGTCGGGTGGGCTGCCCCGGATTCTGTGGGGCCGGGTGGTGCTGCTGCTGTGGGCCCCGGTCCGGATGGGCCTGGGCCCCCTTGCCCTGGTGGGTTCCAGAGTGTGGGGGTGCCTACTGGGGTCAGTGGGAGAGCTGGCCCCAGGGAGGGGCCGCTTGCCCCTCCTTTTCTTCCCTCCCCATCCTCAGCTGCCTCCCTCTTCCCGCTCCACCACACCCACACACAGGCAGGGCTTGGGGTGCAGGTGTGTCACCAGGGTGCAGGGGAGGCACTCCCCCTCTGTCCCCTTCTGGCTGCCTGTGCCTCAATTTAATTCTGCAACCTAGACATCCACATTACTCACACTCTCATAACACATACATATACGGCTTTGAGGGTGGGCACGTTATACAGTGTCCAGAGGATGGTCTGTGTATTCAAACCCACCTTTGGCGCTGGTGCCCTACCCTCAATTTTAAATGCATATAGACACTAAGGGTTTTTGGGAGGAGCCGTGCTGCTCTCTGGCAGGAAGCACCATGCCCTCCTGTGTTTTAAATGCACTTTAGAACAGCACGCAGCAACACTACATATGAGCGGGCGGAGAGAGGTATGGGGTCTTCACTCACCCCCGTTTTGTTAGCCGTCGGGGCTGGGGGGCTGGGAGGAGGTGCTCTGGGGGCAGGGGTACCCGGACCTGGGATTTAGAGTATGTTTGGGGAGTGTGAATGTGTGTACAGTGTCTATTTGTGTCTGTCTCCACATCGGGTGAGTGCAAAGTATTTGTTTGTGTATATGGGGGTGGGAATACACGTTTATGTCTGCGTGCACCTGTTTGTCTGTGTCTATATGTCAGCTTGGGTCTTAGACTCCACCTCGCTGGGAACATCTCAGGCTCTCCGAGGCCTATCTCCCCTCACCACACTCCCCCTGCCAGTGGCTGATGCCCTCAGACGTTGGTGTGTTGGTGGTTCTTGGTGTCTGGGGCTGGGCGCTCATGTATGTACTGACTCACTCCTGCTGGCCGATTGGCGGGACCTGGCGCCTGTGGCCCGGCAGGGCCCCTTCCGGGGGGTGGGGTGCCCTCAGGCCTCTGGGCCTGCTGGCTGCCAGCAGAGCCCGTGGGCACGTCACTGCAACCCCCTCTGGCCTCTGCTCTGTGGCTGCTGGTTGACCTTTTGTTTGAGGCTCTCCTCAGCTCTTCCCAGGAGGGTGGCACAGTTGCCCCCCTGGTGGTCCTCCTTGGCTCCTCGTATTCTGGGGCCTCTGGATGTCTGGGGCCTGGATCTCCTCCATAGCTCCTTCATGCCCTGGGGGACGGGGCTATGACTCCCCACACTCCCTAGCAGATCGTTACATGGAGAAACCTTTTGAATACAAGCGTGCTGATGCAAACAGGTGTACACAGACACAAACGACACCTTTCTTGGCTGCTACCTCAAAGCACAATTTGCGCTGTCGATCTTGTGTGCTGCACAATAACATGTAGTTTATTGTGATGGTGTTGTATTTATTATGTTGCTCTTTTTTGTTTGTTTTCTCTTCTGTTTTTTTTTCTCCATACAGGTGATCCAGGTGTTTTGTTTGTTTTTTTTTCTTCCCCCCTTTCTCACCATCTCTTCTCCCCTCCTCTATTTTTCTCTCTCTCCCTCTCTTTCTTTCATTCTCGATGTCCTATCCCCCAGTCATGTCTGTCCCGTCTGTAACAACCGAGAATCAAATAAAATAAATACTTAAAATAAAGTATTTAATAAAAATAAATGGACCAATATGGCCATGATGATCCAATCGGTAAAGTAAATCCACTTGGCATCTTTCTTGGCCTTCAGACAACAATTCTGACGGCTAAAGATCCAGACGGGACACAAAAAAAACCAAAAAAACAAATGACCATTTATATCACACCTGTAAAAAAACGTCAGAACAACAATGTCAGGATCATTTATACTGGGAGGATACAATTCAGATTTCCTCACAAAGAAAAAATATGAAAACACTGTGTGTGTGTGTGTGTGTGTGTGTGTGTGTGTGTGTGTGTGTGTGTGTGTGTGTGTGTGTGTGTGTACCTTGAGCCTCCTGCGAGCCACTTTGAGGTCTTTGTTGTCGAAGTCCAGCCAGTTCTGATTGATCTTCTGCACAGCTGGATCCGACCGATTCACCAGTTGGAAGCCGGTCACGTTCGGTCCGAGCTTCTGAAATTCTGTGACGTTCAGGTCCAAGAAGCCCTAACACACACACACACACACACACACAAAGGAAAGCAACAGGTTTCACTACCTGAACTTTCACTGCATCCCATAAAACCCTGTCTTCGTTATAAATAAACAATGACATGAACACTTTGGTGATGAAAAATGACATCATTGTCTGGAAGTTATTTGCACTACTCTGTGTTTTGAGTTTAGTTTATTTCTTTAAGTGTTAAAAGAAAGCCTGCATATTTCCAAATGTACTTGGAAATTTCTAGCTCTTTAAACTTATGAACTGAAATGCTGCAGTTCATTTGGAAACAGCTCCACATGCAGACAACAGCGAGCGCTTTCACGTCTCTGGAAAGTTTGTGCAAACTGTTAAAGTCATCTGCATACGTCCTTAACCTCAGCCCTGTGTGTGTGGAAGCTGAGCCTGAACTCACCAGATTGGCAAGGATGTAGTGGTAGTTCTTCAAGTTCCTCTTCTGAGCAGCAATCTGAGCAGGAGCGAGAGGCACAGTAAATGATATGCTAATTACATTTTCCTGATGTTTCTAATGATGATAAAAAGCACCCATCACACATTCATCACAATCATCGCCATGTGTGTGTGTGTCCTCTCAAACAGCTGCTAATTGGAAGACTCAGCTGCTCTTTGAGGAATTAATTGCCCATCTTTGCCATCAGGAGGAGCTGGAAAGAAAGCGAGAGGCTCTCCTCAGATTCATGACTCCACTGACAGACGACAGGAAGGAAGGAAGATGGAGAGAAAGGAGAAAGTTTATGAAGAGGAGGAGGAAGGAGCAGGTGTTGTTTGACGCCTTCCTCTCAGGTCCGGCTTTTAATGAGCGGCAGTCGAAGAGCGTTCGCGAACAGCTGCTCTGCATCACTGGGCACTTCTGGAGGAGGAAGGGAGGAGAACGCTGCTGAAGCGTCCCTCCTCTTAAACCTCCTCCTCTCCTTTTGCTTCCAGCCAACACTTCATTCCTCTGGTTTCTTTTGGTGTTCATTCACAGCAAACACATTCAGCTGATAATAATTTTCATATTGTGATCAAACAAACGTGTACAAAACAGTGAAAGATGCACGTTGCAATTTTACTCAGTCAAAGAATTGAATATCGAACAGCAACACTGTCACCAAAACCTGCAGTTCATCTGATGGCCACAGTCCCCATAGTCTCACCTGTTTAAACTCTTGTACTAGAGTCCCTGACCTGGACCTGTGGACCACATTTGACTTGATGCCCTCCGGAGCTTTTGTAATGCAGTTATCTGCTGTATAGTTAGTGGCACTAACACACCAGGTTTGTCCAATGGAACTTTGCTCTGATTAGCAGAAACATGCATCTGTTAACTGAGCAGGAGCTAACTTAGCCTTCTGTGTGAGCTGCTTTAGTTTAAATGATACGAGTGTTCAGAAAAATCCATCACTAGATGAGGAAAAATGAGAAGAAAATATGACATTTTCCTGAGTTAGTAGGAGTGACAAGTGCTTTTCTGCGTGTTTAGATTTATGGCCTCAGCTTAGAGTTTTTCTCGGTTGTAAAGAAGGTTAGCGTTGACTGCTCAGCTTTGTACTGGGAACACAACACATTACCACACCTGACCTGGACGCACATTATTGAACACCTTCATAACTTCTTAGTATGAAGTTGAGATGATTTTTAACTGGTTTTTACTCAGGTATAGCGATATAACATACAGGCTGTCTGGACTTAAAAAATATTTTTTCAGGAGTAACTTGTTTGTTCTCTCATGTCCAAAATGGTTTTTGAATTATGTTATTGTAAAGTTCACATAATATGACCCTGTCTGTGTGCAGACAGCAGTACACTCTGTATGTTTTGTGCGACTGTGATACCAAAGATCTCCCTAAAGCTCGAGCACGAGTTACGGTCATTTACAGGGTGCTGGTGCAGTGGGCCCACAGCTGGACCACAAGCTTGTGAAAGCTGTCAGTGTTGTGTTGTTGTTGTTGTTATTTTTATCACCTTGTCATTTATTGATTTATCAGTCCCAGTCGGACCGTTATGATCTCCTGACTTTTGCCACGTCGTGGAGCTGAAAGAAAATTGATTTTGTTTATCTGGATGTTGAGTTTTCAGTCGTTGTTATGTGACACATCAGTATCAGCTGCAGTCACCTCAGTGACCGATGAAATGTTTCTCCCACTGAAAACTCTGCGTCCACATGATTAGAATCAACTTTCTGTAAAAATCAGCCTTCCATCTGAAGTCACCGACGTCATCCACTGGAAACTTTCACCCCATCCAGCTGGACTAAATGAACCAATTTGAGCCAAAGCAAGCGCCACCTGATCATTTCAGCCAAACTAAACGGTGATGCTGAAGCCAATGGCTTCATTTCACAGATCCAACAAGCCACCTGATACTTGAGTCTCGTTCAGCCAGCTGGAGCTCAGCAGAAAGAGGAATTTCCCAAATGACAGCTGGTTTCTGGCCAGAGTTCCCACTGAGCACCTTTGGCTTCTCGTCTCTCTCCTGCTGCCCTCTTTCATTCCTCTCTTACAAACTGATCTCAGCTGATACCAAACGTTCCTTCTTCCTGAATTTTGAAGTGTCTCTCTGAAATCAAAGTATTCAACCAAAATCTGGACAGTAAAGCAGCTGCAGCTGAAGACACTGAGCACGAAATCCAGCTGCTCTGAACACCGAGAGGCTCAAACAGAACAACTCTGTGTTTGTGGGGTCTGTGATGAACATGTATGCATGAAAAGATTATAAAACAACATAAGGACACGAGCCACTGACTTCCTGCTTCATAGTTTTGTTCTTTCACTCTGCCGGAGTAGCTCTGCGTGAATCACAGCAAAGCAATCTTTACATATCTCACACTGATTGGCTGCCTCTCGTAAACACAAAGCTCAAAGGGGAGCTAGTTGGGATCAGAGATGACCATATAAGGATTTCCATCCACATGACATCACAGACATTCACGACTGATGAGTTTATAAAACACTCGTTCCATAAAACCAATGAGAAATAATTAACAGGAAAACACAAAGAAATACAACCACAATTAACAGCATCATCATCATCATCATCATCATGTCAATACCCTCAGAGTTATTTATTATCTTTGAAGGAACAATTAGTAAAAAATAAACAGATTGATTAATATAAAATCGTCATGTGCTTGGTGTTATAACCAGCTCTGAGCTTCAGTATTATGGGATGTATCATAACTGCACTAGTGTAACGTCGCTGAAGTAGAGGAACACACGTCGGTTGTCTTTGACTTCTTTTCTGATAAATCACTGCAGGAAACTTCAAAAAGTCCATTTTAGGTAAAACCTCGATCACCATGTCAGAGAGAGAGCTGCTTGAAGCAAGTTAGAACATAAAAAACTTTTTTTTACCTCCATTTAGATGCGAGGCTCACGTTCTAGCTGTGAGTCATTTTCTAAAATATAAACCCGCAGCCTTCGGTGCTTGTTTGAGAACTTTTCCAGTCTGATAGAGTGAAGTTTTTATCCTGCCAGCTGGGACCTGGGCCTGCTTCTGTCACCAGACTGTGAATGATGATGATCTTCGTATATAACGCCCGCCTTTCTATAGTACCAGGAAAATGACTGTGCAGAATCCGTCGGCTACATTACATTTAGAGGGATATCTTTGTCCTTATAATGTAATATTGATTTGTTTGCAGCTTAAACGTGTTTTTCAGTTTCATATTTCTATCTTCTGTGATTAACAAGTTATGAGGCTTTAAAGATGCCAAAAAATCATTTGAAAGCACCAAATTTAATCCACCTCATGTACGCTGAGGCCTGAAGCTCTGAAAGTTTTTACAGTATGAAGATGAAATGCCTGAAGTTAATGTTTTATATATTATTGTGTTTATTTATTAAAGTTATATAAAGAATAATCCACAGATTCTGAAAGAGTCACCTGGGAAATATTTTTACATTTGGTTATTTTATATAAAAGAACCAAAAAGCATAATTATTTCTAAAAGCTGGAATATCTCTGTGGGCAGGAGCTCCGAGCACCGCAGCCAAATCCGGCCTCCCGGAGTCTCCCTGGATAAGCTTTCCCGTCCCCCCGCTCTTTGTGCTCTTATGTGCTGCTATTGGTTGGTACGATCCGTGACACAGGAGTACTGGTTATCACTGAAAACACTTGTACTGTGAAATTTATGACTATAAAATACTTTGTAAATATTGCTAGAAAATTAGAAGATATAATATGGAATTCTGTGGAAAAAGAAAGTTTTGTTTTTTTCTATTTTAGGAACACTAAACCTTCTAAAATATAAATTATTCAAATTTCTCTTTCCCAGGACTTTTTTCTCACAAATGAACCAAAACAGTCGTCAGTGCTGTAACGATGTTAAAGAGGCTCATTAGGAGATCATTTGGGGGACGATTCTGCTCTTTTCCAGTCCCATAATTGAATTCTTCAACACCAGCAGCTGTGTGTGAGTCACAGCGTCAGCAAAAACAAAGACAACTCAGAAGTCGCTGAAGAAATCCTAACCGTGAACCCTTCCACCTTCAGGTTCACACCTATCTGTGGTGCTCTGACGACGCCTCTTCAGACTCTACTGTCGCACTAACACTGGCTCTAATAGGCTCTTAACAGCTGGCAGACAACAGCAGCTTCCCAGAGGGAGCCAAGGGGATGAAAAGAAGCACAGTAACAGTGCCAAGCTGAGCCGAGCCGAGCCAAAACTGTGCCGAGTCTCGGGGAAAAAAGCTGTGCTATGTGGTGAGTTTTAGTCATGCAGAGTGGCACCTAATCCTGCGGCTCCCTCTCCTAACAGCAGACAGGTTGTTGAGCTTTTTAAAGCCTGATATCTGTTGAATATTCCAAACAGAAACTGTCATTAAATTTAATACATGAGGTCTAATTAATCTTTGACTGCCATCTGGTTATTACTTTCTGCGCCACGCTGCCACGCTGAATCTGAAATCTGTTTCTTTTTTACATACAGTCAGTATCAGCTCATCAGGGCCACATTGTTCTGTTCACTTTAGCTCCGCTGCTCGTCGCGTCGAGGGTTTGCTTACACACGAGCTTCTCATTAACCGAGAACGGGATCATCCCAGAAGAGCCTGAGTTAAAGTGAGTTAAAGTGCCGCTGTTATTCTCATTAAAGGGGAAAATACTCTGATTCAATACAATGAAGTTGGTGTCTGTAATCCCTGCAGGCCAAAGCACTCCGGTTTCATAGTATTGGATCTGTATGATGTCATGAGGGGCCAATCAGAAAAATACTGTAACTGTCTTGTTATAGCAGTGGTATGGTTTCTAATCACTAATATGGTAGCAGTGGTTAGAGGGTTGGTGTGTTATATCAGAGTACTGATACAGCAGCTTGGCCTTCAAGCCTGCTCACATCAAATGTTATATACAAAAACATGACATTGGTCCTTGTTGAGTTTTTAATGTCTCTTAGAATCATTAAGTTTCCTTTTTAGACTCCTCCAGGGCCGAAATTTTCCAAAATGAAAAATATGCACATATTGAACAAAATTATTTCCTGTTAGAGTTGGAGTACCATCTGGTACTGGTGTTTGAATTGGATTAGACTATCTACTGATGTTTTGTTTCTGTGGTACAACTTCTGATATTTCACATCCATTCATCCTCTTCCACTTATTGAATTGAATTGAATTGATTGAATGATATACCTTTATTAGTCCCACAAGGGGAAATTTCATAAGGCTGCCGACCTATTGCACGCAATGGCGGCGCCATCTTACCCTCCGACCATACATACATTACACAAAACATCACATGGGGAAGACAGGTCAGAGAGGTATAACAGTGGAAAATGCACCACATGAGGAAAGATAAGGAGAAAAAAATCCTTATCCTTGTCAAATTCATGGTGCTGGAGAATATTTGATATATGAATCTACGATTTCAACACAACCATTCTTTAGCTTTAGACAGTCGAGCTGGAGGCTCATGTTGATTTCAGATGGAATGACTCAACATAAAACTGTTATCATTTTCCAGAGGTGATTAGAGGAAGAAGCTAAAATCATCCAAAATTCAGTTTGTTTCTGCCCTTAAATAACACTTACAT
This sequence comes from Perissodus microlepis, assembly GCF_051167445.1. NCBI lineage: Eukaryota > Metazoa > Chordata > Actinopteri > Cichliformes > Cichlidae > Perissodus > Perissodus microlepis. Next base: position 31,960,852 of record NC_140470.1, on the reverse strand, counting down.
GAAACTATTAATTAAATTTAGACTGACCAGTGGATAAAAAAAAACCTGAAACCACCGGCTTTTAGTTGGGTTCAGCTTCACTGTAAAGGCAGGCTTACAGAAAAAAAACCAATCGGGGATTTTCCCCAAATAATTGAAGATGGTGAAGAGCGAGGGTGAAACCAAAAGAGCTTGGAGACTTGGGGAAAGCTCCAAGGCAATATTCAGTTGGCTGTATTTCCACAAGATCAGGAAGAAACATTACCTGCACAGTTATTAGTGCTGCCACTCAGCAGCTATTTGAGAAGTTATTTACAAGAACTTTTTTATTATATGAATGGAGAGGGAACCATCCATCCATGCACTTTCCGAACTGTTCATCCAGTTTAGGGTTGCTGGAGGGCTAGAGCCTCTCCCAGGTACCACAGGGCGGGAGGAGTTTTTGTACTTAACAAAACAAATTATCTACTAAAAATAAAAATACAGAAATTATAATAATAGTTATACAATCAGCATTTCTGACTTCTCACACCAGAGCGCTGATAAAATTTCATGCTAATTCACAATATCATTACTGTAGGCCATCAGAAGTATCAGGCAGTAATTCTTATGCAGACAGAGTGGAGGCCACTGGTTTTGGTTTCAGAGTGTTTTACCAGGTTGAGGATGTAGTTGAGGCGTTTCAGCTCGCAGTCGATGATGATCTGGAAGTCCTTCTTGTAGTCGAGGTCAGCCAGCAGCTTGATGAAGGCCGGCTCTGTGAGACTGTCCAGGTTAACCGAGGTGACCTGCCAACTTCGTTCTGCCGCCGTGTCCAGGATCCTCTGCAACACTGCCAAACCTGAGGGAGAGCAAAGTAAGACGGGAGCCGCCTCAGCTGCATTTAGTCATAGACAAGATGACATGATTTAAATTTGGATAATCTAATTTGTTTTTATAAAATCTGTATTCATTATAAGCTTTATTAAGCTTAACTTAACATCAGCGTCCAAAAGCTATTTCACCTGACACAGTCCCAGTGACTGATCAGGTGGACTCAGGTAACCCCCATCATCATCTAGTATTCATTTAAACTTCTTTAAACTGGATCTTGGTTACTTTCAGTTTACCATTTACCAACAATCAGCTATGGTCAGCAATCGTATCCAATCATTCATCTATAACAGCTGGCTTATTAATCCAACCATGAAGCCACTGTTTTTAGCTTCTACTTCCTTTAACAGCTATTCACTGTTACATGACCAACATTAAAACTAGAACGGACACAGGAAGTCATTTTGAGTTGATCCTGTTTAACTGACAGCTTTTCATCATTTAATATTTATGTACTTAACAGATTTATTTTGGGATTTTTTTCATGCCCATCTGTGCTTCATCACTTTCAACTGCTAAGCTATATTTTAAGTTTCAGAATAACCATTTTGCGCTGCTAAATATTCCAGTAAGAATAAGTCATTTTTATTTCAGCTCTTTATTATACTTTTTCAAATAGATTTGGTTAGCTGTAATGTTCCTTGAACTGTTCCTGTATTATAACATTTTTAGCTGTTTTAACTATTTTGTTTCTCAGCTATCTGGGGGAAGTATAATTTCTCTTTTGAATCTCTATTTTCACTCCTCCTCCATGACTTTTAACTAACTTAACTTTTCTGCTAAACCTGTTCAGGTTCATTAACTTTAAAGTTTCAGTGTTTCTCAGATTGGTTAGGCTAATCTTTTGCATACTCCGTGACTACTGTACAAGTGACTCTTGGGCTATTTACTGCCGATTGGGAATCACCAAATCCGGGGTTTTCACAAGGCAGAAATTGTTTTGACCATCAAACTGATTTTCAGCTTCACAACTTGCAGACCTGCAGCCTGAAAAGTAGACGAGTAACAGACGTTTGAGGTAGTGATTAAGATCAGCGGACTCATTGAAAACTGTCTCTGACTTTTACAACTTTAAGTCAGAGCAAGACAATAAAACGTATTTTTCATTAGCGCGTTGTATGTCGTAATTATGACTAAGAAGTTTTTTACTTTTTTTTGAGAGCCAGGTCTCAAAAACAAAACTTATAACGAGAAATATTATGAGAAAAGTTTGAGTGAGTGGGAGGATTTAGTTTGTTCTTCTTTTGAGTGAGTGGGAGATATCATCACTGAGTCAATTGTTTGAAATGTTATCAGCTCATTGAATGAGCCTCATTATTTGTTATCTATCCCATATGTTTAGCTGCTGGTAGGCAGTTATCACTGAATTACAACGGTGACCCAGCTAAAAGGAAGTACAGAGTGTTTCCGGATTCAGACTGTATCAAAAGTCCACATTAACTCGAATCTCAATCAAGTATGATTATTCTGAAGAGGATTTGTTGAGTATGTTTTCATTTTGATATGAGATACAGTGTTTATGACCTTCAGAATAATTGTCCTACGTTGAATACAATATATTTGTGTAAACCTGCAGCAGTCCAACAGTTTACCCGGAGAGTCTGACTCTGAAACTCATCCCAGCTGTATTATAGAGTGACCTTTCTCTTTACTTAGAAATGATCTCTGCTTCCTTTGATCTTTGTTGGCAGATATCTTTTCTCCAGCTCTTGTTGCCATTTGTCAGCCTGACTGATTACTTTTCAAAGACGCTTTGCTCCAAACTGCCGAAGGAAAGCAGAGATATGTTTTCATGTCAGCTGCTGAGGACTGGATTTGAAGAGGCAGTGGCTCCTCTGACTGAATGTCAAGCTGTTTTGTAGTTTTTTTGGGGGGGAGGGGAGGTGTGTGTGTGTGTGTGTGTGTGTGTGTGTGTGGGGGGGGGGGGGTGTTAGCGGAATCAGCCTCATGTGATGTCTGCTGTAGGGCTGCCACAAACATTATTTTGATAGTCGACTAGTCAGATCATCATCCATTGGACGTAAAACGTACAGCTTACTGCACCAGCAGCATCTGCTCTTATATAACTATCATTAGCTTACAGCTTTAAGTGTTTAAGGTGCTAACTAAAAATAAAGACAAGATGGTAGTTTATTAAATTTTAATGAAATTTGCAGATTGTTTCGGTGAAGTTTAATAAACTCCTTGCTATCTAAAATATAACAGGACACCGGAGTAAATTCTCGAGCATCTCACACTTCTGATAATCAGCTGTCTGCTTGACGTTTATTCAGCTGTGTAAAAACTATAACTTTAATCTCAGCCAAACCGATTTACTCAGGAACAAATAAAATACTGAAAAAAACCAAACAATATCATTTTTAAGTTATCTAAGTGACTTATGCATGTTTAACCTGAGTAGCGAAAGATGGTGGTGGGTTTGAAAACGATTTGCCGGGAGTCCGGTGTTCTCACGGCTCTAGTGAGCCTTGCCCCCGGCTAGCTATCGAGCTAGTGGGTAACAGACGTCTCCGAAAACGTCGGAGCGCTTTTGAAAATATGTGGTGTCTTGATAAACTGAGCAGATATTTGAGGTTTACACAGCTACATTCTCGCTTGAAAATATGTTAAACGTTTATTTTGTGACCCAGAAAGAATAATAAGAGTAACATTAAAACTAACTAGCTGCCGCCATTGTTGGAAACTGAGCTTGGCTGCGCTATGAATTCTGGGACGCTGCTTCTTCTTCTTCGGGGTTTAACGGCAGCTGGCATCCTTGTACATGCAGTGCTGCCATCTTCTGTTTCAGTCCGTTATTACACTCTTAAATCCTACTACTTATTCCTGCGTCTTTTGGGATCTTACAAAGCTTCAAACGACGTGTCGACTATTAAATTAGTCGTTGACGATTTTGATAGTCGACGTAATCGTCGACTAATCGTGGCAGCCCTAGTCTGCTGTCTGCCTCAAGCTGGACTTGACCCATGTGCCACTCCAAAAAGCTGCTTCACATGGAGATGCCACAGACACGATTTTATTTTTGTTTAAGAGATCGCATTTGACTGAGAACATAAATCAATGTCTGTGATGGTGTTGAAGTATCCAGGATAATACCTGAGAAGCTTATTCAGAGCAGCACAGACTCTCTTATCTCTCACACTGCTTCATCTTCTGTGCTGTGATATATTATTTAAGCAGAGAAGCCTGACCTTAAACAGTCAATGGTCAAAGAAACATGATACACCAGCTGGCCTCAGGATCAAACCTGGAAGATACATACTGGATGTGATTTTCAATTCAATGACATTTTAGAAATATAGTGGTAAATCACAAAAGCAGTCGCCTCAGTGCACGTAGTAAAGACTACAATAATACAGAGAAAGCTCCAACAATCAGACAACTTTCCCCCTTAAATCCAGGCTCAGGGACAGTTGGGTTGATGGGAGAGAGGCAGGACAAACACTTGCTAGTACTCATTCTATTGTAATTCAACTAAGTGCTGGAAATATTCCTTCTAGATTTTGCTCCATATTGATATAAAAACCTCATATATTTGCTACAGATCTGATCTTCATAACACTGAAGATCAACCACAGAAGGTTGGTCCACTGTGGTCACAAAGGGCTGGACAGAAATGGTACTCAGGCTGTGGTTTTTAATGATGCTCAGTTGCTACTAATGATCCCAGAGTGTGCAAATAAATTATCCCCATAATGACAATTGCTTAGCTGACAGGAATGGCACCCAGTGTGGTCTTTTGCTGCTGCCCACCAGCTTCAAGGTTTGATGTGTTGTGCTCTCAGAGATGCTCTTCTGCATACTTTGGCTATATTTAGTTATTTGAGTCTCCATTGGCCTGTTCTCTAACACCATTATGGCATTTTGTCACAGACAACTGCAGCTCACTGCAAAGTTTCTCATTTCTAACATTCTCTGTAAACCGTAGAGATGGTCATGATACCCAGACCAGCCCACTGGGTGCTGCAATCCACCAGGGCTGCCCTTTGTGAATAGTTTTGGTCATACATTTACACAGGAACTGAAGACTGGGACATAATTTGTGAGCGTAGCAAAGCTATCCCATGATTCTGTTTTTAATCCCAGACTCAGGAATATCTGAATCCCAGTGTTTTCTCATATTTGCTGCACAGTTTTACAAAGTCTCTGAGAAACTGCTTTATAACACCGTTATTAAAGATGATGGTTTGGAAGAAAGTCTTGACGGTAATGCTAAGCTGTTTGGACTTTATAATCACATCAGACTCAGTTCGATATTGATTGATTTCTTCTTTCTCGTCTGTGCTTCATCAGTGTCTGCCGGGAATCAGCTGGTCAAATCAACTGGTGTGAAAACAGGTATGTGTGAAAATGTCCTGGGCGAGAGAATCAATGAGTAAAATAGGTTTCCTGCAGTCGCTTAGATTCTTGTATATATATATGAACGTATTGTGTACATATATAATATTTACACATCACCACATTTAAACTGTATGTTAACAGGAAACAGGATCACCTTCAGCTTTGTTACCTGTTTGTATTCTGGTTCTTACCTGTGTGAGCGTCAGCGTCCATGCACGTGATGCTCACAGCCATAAGTATAGTGGATTGAATGCTTGCCACAGCTTGCTACTAAATGTTTTTGCACCTATTTCTGCCCCGTGACCTACTTTTTCAACATCCCCTTTAAACCTTTCAGGGTCTTGAAAGGATAGAACAATTTCAGGAGAACAAGCCTGTGATTTTGCCCACAGCACAAAGCAGAAAATGATCCAGTTCTAATCAACTGTGGTTAAGGTGAGGGAGCTGCCTGGATGGCGAGTGCAGGAGGCAGCACTCAGGACTACTGCAGTAGGAGGCTGGCAGGCGAAAAAGCTGCTACTGTACAGTCTCACAGTAGCAGTAAACCCAGCACAGGGCTGCAGTGCACGTGTGAAAAATGCTCTGGGGTGTATTCGATGTGAAGCTAGCATCCCCTTTTCAAATGGAGGGAAAGGTATTAGATGACTGTGCTGGTTTTCCTGCTCAAAAGAATCAAAACCTTTTCTATATCACTGCACTTTTCCTACCAGTGACCCTGTTACTGCTTACTCACCCCCCGGCTCCTCTGCCTCTCAGCCGGCAAAAATAAAATCATTCAAATTCTTCACATGTCTTGTAGTGTGTTTCTACAACCTAACAGGGAGTTTTCTGAGTCAACACGCAGAGTAATCACATCAGCATTTTACAGTACACACACACACACACACACACACACACACACACACAGTGTTCAAAAGACAAGTCAGCAGAATTCAGATAGACTTCAAAGAGCAGAGAGAGACACACTGAAAAAGAGACTTCAAAGATACTGTGACACGCGCGCAGCAACACCTCCTCCAGCGTTATTACCTCAGTGTCTCACACTCAGAGCAGAAGATTAGACATCGTTACAATCAGCAGACTCGCTCTGTGTGTGTGTGTGTGTGTGTGAGATACATGGGAACATTAGTTTCAACATAGGGACAAAAGGCAATTCAGTGCTAACATCTGATGGCTGAAGATCAAGTGCTGAGCTCCAAAACTTCTCTAGTCCTCTTTGACTCAGCAGGTTAGATAATGTCAGTTTTAATTGCTTTCAAACTGGGTTCTGCAAAGTAAACACCAACACTTTCCCAACAATATTTTTACACACCTACATACTTTAAGAATAAAACTCTTATAAATTAAATAACCGATTTAAACTGGCTCAAACTGCAGGACACCTAAAGTTTCAGGCATGGAAAAAAAAAGAAAAGAGAAATACAAAATATCTTCCAGAGGAAGATTATTGATCTGACACATGTCATGACAAACATGAATAAATCCATCCATCAATCCCACTTAATGCTTGGTTTGCATGGGACTAAATCCCTGCTGTTGGAGCAGCACTTCCATGCCTCTTGATCCCAGAAATGATTTCATCATAGCTTCAGCTACACCATTAGATAATCATCCATGATGGAAGCGCTGGACCAGTGGAATAACACCAGGGTAACCGGTGACCTAAGATACCAATAAACAATACCAGGCCAACTGAGGAATACAAAGGCACCACCAAGGGAAAATATTAGGCAAACCAAGGTCGAACAATAAAATATATATATATATATATTAAAACTAACATGAGTTAATATAGGGCCAACAAATGAATAACAAGCAAGGGGTGAGTACCGGCTGAACAAAGGGCCAAAACCAGGCTATGAAATCAACACAAGGCCAACCAGGGGCTGGAGTCAGGCTTACTACTGATAGCCAACAACATACCAACAACTGGAGACATCCAAGAGTCACAAACAAGGCTAAAAAAATCAATACCAGCCTGTCCTACTTCAGGAAACAGTAAATTCCTGCCAACACATCAATGTATCAGTATTAATACTGAAATAATTCATAGCTTCCTGCAGAATAACTACTGTCAGAGAGCCTTCCTATTGTGTTCTTGCCTGTTTTACTTAAATAAAGGACCCAAATGTTTCTTTCACTTCACCTCTTCCTCATAGGGATGTGTTAAAAATGGACATCAGCAGATATGTTGACCATAATTGCTACTATCTGAAAGGAATTATGCATCTCCTCTGAAAGGTAGCTGTTCATTAAAGCCCATACGCTGTCAGTGTTTACAGCTGCTGCACAGGCTCAGCTCCGCAAGTGAAGTGTGTTAATGATAATGTACAACCTTCAATTAGACATACAGCAAGACACCCACGCTGACAGGCCAAGTGTCAGTCACTACTGAGGACGGAGAGAGAACAATAGTGAGAGACAGAAGACTCAAATAAAAGAGTGAACGAAAGGAGGGATAAAAACAGGTGTAATGCTTTTTAAAATCATAGACTCTAATCTTTTATAATGTGATGCCTGCATATCATTTACCTCTAAACAAGTGATAAACAGGAAATAAAGATGAGGACAGAAAGAATAAAACCAGGTGATGGAGAAAGATGAGGTGAGAAAATATGAGGAAAGCAAAACCAGATATTTCAGAAGAAAAACTCAGGAATAGAAAAAAACAAAGAAGAGAGAGGGGAGGAGCAAAAACGGAACCAATCCAGGGATAAAACACCCGCCCTACCATCATCACACAGCCCCTAACCCAAAATTAAGGTGCAGTATTCTCCTGAACTATAGCTGGCGCCACTCAGACAATCCTGGCAGATAATAAGAGCTGATACAGCAAGAGAAGAACTCAAAATGTTTCGTGTTTAGTTTTCAAACGACTGCAACATCTGTTTGTCATTTAAACCAACACGATTAGGGATGGGTATCGTTTAGGTTTTATCCGATACCGGTGCGAAACCGGTACTTTTGAAACGGTGCCGGTTCTCAAACCGGTGCCTAAAGAATGGAGAACACAAAATTGGTCCAAAAACCTCTCATGTTCGGCTGTTTTTTTGTAAAAAGATAACAATGTTAGCCTTTTCTGCAGCTATAGGGCATATATGGTATCACTCTTGGCTGGAAGCAGTGCTTAAACAATGGAAAAAACACAAACTTTGTCCAAAAACCTCTCATGTTTAACTGTTTTCCACTTTTTCTTTGGTCATTTTAGCCTTTTTGGCCAGGGTGAAGGGAGTATCTGCCATCAAACAAGAAGACAGCTGCATGTAACTACGACGGTGTTTGCTAGTTCACCTTACATGCATTAATGTAATAACGTGGTTAGCCTACTCAACGTAAATTACACACGAACAACATTAAGCTACTCACGCAGAGAAGAACGGCTGCTGCTGCATCATCATCCTCATCATTTCTGCTACACTGGCAGGGCTAGGGGCCAGGACTCTCCTCTTCGGGTTCTTGGGGGATGTTGCTAACTCCGGGTCCGATAACAGGCACCACACCCGCAGTAGATGTGCTCGATGTGAGGTCTCGCAGCAAGCTATCAAATACGGCGCATTTCTCGGCTTTTAAAAAAACGCTATGCGTCGCCAGGTGTTTCATCGGATTTGAGGTGTTACCTCCTTTGACAGTATCACAGTATCAGCTTAAAGCACTTGTTGCTGCTGAGTTTGCATATTTTGCTGTGAAGTACAGCCAGACTTTTGACCACTTCGCCTTGGGCGTTTTTAATCTGTAGCTCTGCTCTAAAAGAACGGACGTACCTGGACCCGCCTACTATCCTCGGAAACGTAAAATGATTGGCTAGAATCTAAAGTGTATCACAGCTGAGGAAAAAAAAAAAGCACCGAAATAAAGCACCGAAATGTGCGCTGCTTTTCGGTCTGGTTACTACCGTTTATACCGGTACCCATCCCTAAACACGATTGTACGCTCCTGTCTCCAACCCAGGTCTGGTGGCTGCGGTGGAAAATCGAGCCGACGAAAGAGCCACAAATACTGGCTGTGCTCTGGAGCACAAATACACAATCACATGAATGATGAAGTTCTGCAGTCTGGTTATGTCAAACAAGTCTTAGCTAACACTAACCAACAAAACTGGAAGGCTAGCTTGAGGTCAACACTGTGCTAACAGCTGCTCCACTCTGAGGAAACAACAGGAAGTAAGACAGAAATATTTTAGTTTAAGAATAAATGCGACTGCATGACTCAGCATTACTGTCTGCTTGGTGCTCACTACCAAGTGTTAACATCTGTTGGCTGTCACAGTCTGAACTCTCTGCGCTCGTCTCTCTCTCTCAGTTTGCAAAAGTAGATAAAAAAAAAAGGCTGTCATAAAAACACTTATTTTTACTCCAGCAGAGAAGAAGAAGCAGCGCTCTCTTTCTCTGCTGCCTCAGCCTGTAATGTGTGTGCTGGTGCATGAAAGTGCACATATTTGTGTGTGTGTTGGATATTAAACTGGCGATGCGGCAACAGTTATGTCAACGACACACAGACACACACAGTTTCATGTTCAATTACACAGAGACTGCTCATTTCCTCTCCCTGGTTTATTTCCTTTACAGCTGCTGCCCGTCCATATGTCCAGCTTTTTTTTTCTTTTAATAAGTGGACGGAGCTCTCTGCCGTCCGCTTTAACCACGTCGTTGGTGAGCAAAAAGATGAGAAAATAGAAAGAAATAAGGAAGCAGCACAAGATGAAAGGAACATGTAAAAGCTTTCTTGATCCTCTGGACAGTTCAGAGAACACAGGAGAGGAAACATTTATTGTCTCAGGTCAAGGATTTTTACCTTGAATGAGCCCACAGGAAAAAAATGGTCTCAGTGAGAGGACCCGAATATTAACCGACCATCTCCACCGGAGTGCAACAATCACATCCATCCACTTTCTGCTCCTCGCCAAGGAGATGTTTGGTTCCGTGCCCGAACCATGTCGACTGACTCCTTTCAATGTGGAGGAGCAGCAGCTCTACTGCGAGTCCCTCAAATGGCCGAGGTCCTCACCCTATCTCTGAGGGAGAGCCCAGCCCTCCTTCAAAAGAAACCCGTTTCTACTGTCAGTATCTGCGACTTCATTCCTCAAGTTTTTATATCTGACACATCAACTTCTTCCAGTTTAGCTGGCGCTCTGTTTTTGACTTATCAGAAAAAGTACTTATCATCTGTATAATCTAACAGTGAAACAATATTTAACAGAACTAAGTGTGTGTGTTTAGAAACTATCAACAGGGATCAAATAAAAAGAAAATTGAATCAAATGTTCTGCTGGAGGAGAAATGAAGGAACAAAGAAGGACGGACAGCTGTGCAGTCGCAACTCTTTCTTCTCCACAGTCTCAGCAGCGTTTTCCACATGGAAAAGATTTATATAAATCCTATAAAGTTTGTTTCTGTCTTGTGTGAAACTTGCATGAAAAGCATACAAGAGTGAAAACAGATATAAGAATCCTTGAAAAATTATATAAAGGAAACTTGTATGTTTTTGGATACTTGGGGCGACCGTGGCGCTGGGGGTTGGGAAGCGCATCTGTAACCGGAAGGTTGCCAGGTCGATCCCCAGGCTCTCTGTCCTGGTCGTTGGGTCCTTGGGCAAGATACTTTACCTTACTGGTGATGGCCAGAGGGGCCGATGGCGCGATATGGCAGCCTCGCTTCTGTCAGTCTGCCCCAGGGCTACAACTGCAGCTGCCTCCACCAGTGTGTGAATGAATAGTGGAATTGTAAAGCGCTTTGGGTGCCTTGAAAAGCGCTATATAAATGCAATCCATTATTATTATTATTACTTACTAAAACAATATATGAAAGTAATGAGAAAGTGGCCACTTTCATGAGTAAATCGTATAAGCCTTCTATGGTTCACTATATGAAGTAGGCCACATCTGATGCAAGTCTTTTATAAGTTTTTTCTATTTCTTTTCCATGTGGGTTACTCTGATCAGCTTATTGAAGTTCTCTCAGACATTTAAAACATGTTCACTCATGCTGTATCAAACTAACTAAATAACATTCTACTGTGTATGGTTACATGTGGCCATCAAATCAAATCAGCCCTGTATGAGATCAGCGGCTGTGATTGGTCCTTCGCCAGCGAGGGCGGGTGGAAATCTGTCTAAATGGAAGGAGTGCAGGTCGGACTCTGCAGAGCTACAGCTCATAGATCTTTGTGGTTTTCCTCACTAGAAAAAAGTGAAAACATCTTCAGATCCTCGACAGAGACAAAGAAAACATTCCTAAAAATCCTTCAAATGAGAGTGAAAAAAAACCTTTACAACATGGAAGGACAGGAAATGTCAGACTGAAGGAGGAAAAGGTGAAAGGAGATGAGGAGGGCAGGGCTCAGAGGAGGATGAAATGATGGAGGGCTGAAAACACTTCACTGTAACTACTCTGTTTTCAGCAGGCTTTCACGTCTGTAAGTCTGTATCCATGGCAACAACACAGAGAGACAATTATGGGATGAGTCAGGTTTGATAACTTTTTATCTGTCCGTGTGTTGAATAAGGTTCGAACACGCCGGCAAGTTCATTTATGTAATAAATGGCGAGGTTAGTGAAGTCGTACACATGTGTTTGTGGTGTACACACACACACACACACACACACACACACACACACACACACACACTAAATAGGCAGAGCTGAGCCTGTGGCTGTGAGCCGTCCACCAGCAGCCAAGCAGAAAATAGGCTCTCAACACTGCGTTTACTGAGAGGTACAAGCTGAGAGTACAGAGAGGAGGAACAGAAGAAGAGACGGAGTAATGAGAAGTAACAAGACGACAATGAGAGGAAAGGAAGAGGAAAGAACGAGGCAGGAAAAATAGGGAGAAGGAGAGCACGCTTGCACAGAAGCTTTTTCTCTCATGTGAAAGGTCATTCCAGTTTTCTCACATAACTTTACTCCAGTCCAACTTTTTAAATTCAGTCTTTACCTTAGTCCAGATTTCTTATAACATAAAATCCAACTTTTCCTCTCTAACCTTTCTTTTCAGTTTTTCTGTCACATGAATTTGAATTAGTCAGAACCATTTCAGTCCACTGCTGCTTAGCCATCCATTTTCTTCTGCTTTTTCAATTCTGGGTTGTCATGGTTGGGGAGGGGTGGAGCTTATCCCAGCTGGCATGGAGTGAGAGGTGGGGTAGACCCTGGACAGGCCCCGGCCTGTCGCAGGGCTTTGTAGTATTTAAATCTGTATTTTATGGAAAAGGCTGGTTAAGTCATTCGTTTCAGACACTTTGAGAATTCTTCCAGTTGCAGTGTCCTGTCCTTCAGTCTGATTCTCCTCTTTTTCACACATTTCTAAAGAGTAAATAATTGAGCCTGAAGTCAAAAAGAAATGAACGAGTGAATTCGGATTTCTGAAAACCATTTTTATTTCTAACTACTTAAACTATTACTGCAGTCTGACTGAAGCCTGACTGTTGATTGACTGTTCCATTTCATCCCCAGCAGGGACCCTCCTGTTTGTGCAGACGCTGAGAGTGGACGTAAATCAGAGCTGAGCTGGAGGCGCTCGGCCTCAGGAAATCCCCTCTGCCTCCAACAGACAGCCAGTGTCCTCAGCAGATGTCGAGGAGCAATAACATCAGACAGACTGCACTGCCGAGGCAGACAGCCATGCACTATTACACCACATAGACTTCCAATAACACTTCCCGGGTAGATGTGAAAGAGGCAATAAGATTAGACAGTCTGCTGCCGACTGCCAAATGGACTATAACAGATCACGGGCAGCGGGGGGACACTCGGCCCGGCGCAGGAGGAGGGAGGCCGACCTTTTTTGGTCAATTCTCCAAAGGTTGTTGTTTGCTTGAACCAAAGAGCTGGAGGTGAAGTTTTCAGGACACAATCCAAAGTTTGTGTCTGCACAAGTGAATCTTTCAGTAGTCAGACAAACACTGAGGCACTGAGTTCATATGCAGCAGCCTGAAGTCAACCACAGAGACGTGTCCTTTTTTTGCAGCTCGTTATGATCAGCTGAAATTGCACACGTGGCAGACGTTGTTCACTGTTGTCACGTCTACAGTTTCAGATGGTCTAAAGTTTTTGTCTGTATGAATGCAGAGCCTGAGGACGAGGCTGCAAGCATCTGCAGTGATCTTCTCCTAAAACCGCACGCAGCTGCAGCTAGAAGGCGGAGTGTGAAACTGTGTCACACATCAGAAGAAGCCATCGGAGCGACACGCTGATTTACTGGAATACACATCTGTAATTACAGCCAGAGCGCCGCGTGCCTCGATGATAGCGCCGTGAAAGCGATTAGCCTATTAGCTTTCATTGAGCACACTGAGCTCTTTCCTTCCTGACTGTTAAAAATAAAATGCCGTACAACACTTTCCTCGTCACGCACACTCACACACTGCTGCTTTGACTGTTGATGTTTCACATATTTTCCTAATATCACAGATTGATCTTCTTTTATAAAATCTGCTGCCAGTGGACCCGTCCGTGTTTGCGTTTGGTCAGAACGATAAGGTCTGCGTTAATTCATCGAGTTGACAACCAGCTTCTTCTTGTTTCTTTATCCTGGTTGTGCTGACCCTGAATGCTTCAGTGTCAGACCAACCAGACATATTTGCCCCTTTTTCTGTTTGCTGACATGAGAAAACTTCAGACTTACTGCAATGTTACCGTAACTCATTGTTTGTCATTTCTAAAGCTTTGGTTTTGTAATGAAATAAAATAATCTTCCAGATATCTATTTTTGTTTTTATACCCACCAAGAGCATCACGTTAACATTAGAACAAATTGATTTCTAAATCCAGGTTTCTCTTACTTTCAGTTCTCCACTCAGACTAAAGAGTCTGAGAACATCGAGAATGAACAAACACGTGCTCTTTAACCCCGCCCCCTCCTCAGACCCACACACTTTGCTCAGGAGTAATGTTGCACTGCTTGCTGAACAGGCACTCCAACACGAAGCTTGATACAGAGAAACCATTTGTGCTGCATGCTGGCGTCCTCACCTGATTCAGAGCTGTACATGTAGACGAACCTGGTCCAGTAGAAGTGTTCGAGCAGGGCCATGAGGGGCTCCTGCAGCTGGGGCCGCAGCTGCAGGACGAACTGGTTGTTGGTCTGCACGGGGAAGGACGGCGTGACGAAGCAGACGTGCAGAGACCCGCAGAAGGACATCAGCATGTTGACCGTTCGCCGGTCGTACAGACCCATGATGGCGTACACTCCCTTAGAGAACTGTGAGCAGACTGGTACAGAAACACAGAACAAGAGGGTTTCATTAATGTTTATTTAGATCATTTTTGAATGCTTTGGTCCATCTGCCATTTGGAGCCAAACTAACAAATCCCAACATCTACTGGAACAAAGTGTCCACAAGTGTGTTTATTACATGTCTGACAAAATAAATCTTTACAGCTCATATAACTGAAGTAACATTAAACACATAGACGTGGTTAGATATGACTCCAACATACTGATGATGTTTAATATACCAAGATCTGAAAAGGGGAACAAATTTGACTCAGACCATGGGCCTTGGAAGGGTTATTGCCCCAACACCCCACTCCCACATCTTTTCTTTTCTTTTCTTTAATGAAACTAAACGTTGCTCAAAACATGTGACCTGATTTAGACTTCTGTGGGAAATTTACCCTTAACCTTCCACAGAACCTGACGTGCACCTCCTGAGAAATATGACCACACATCAGGTCAACGTGGTCGCCATGGAAGGTAACGGCGTATGCGGTAAAGGGGTTACATGTAGTTACATGATAACTAAGAATGTAGAGTTTCTGCAGAATAATCAGTCGCAAGTGATCATGTCATTGTCGTTAGCATTTCTCTTCCTTTTTGTTGCTGAATATTAATCATTGGACTCTTATTGTTATCCTCAGTGCCCCAGCATTTGTGTCTTTTCTGACACATTTACTCAAAAATAAAACAGGCCATTATTCCATTATTTACATCACCAACTACAACAACAAAACTGTGTTGCTAGCTAACATCAGAGGAAATTAATAATGTTTACATCCTGTCACATGGTCACAGCCACGAGTCTTTCGTTAGACGTAGTAACAGAAACGTTTCTCAGCAGAAGGAAAAACCTTCTAACACGACGCTGCTCCTGAAGGTTTATGGAGTTTGTTTTTTTTACTTACTGGGTCACGATTTCTGGAAAGAGACAGCAACGCTGCCATTTTTAATTTTCGTCCCACAAAGCAATACCATTTAGTTCAATTACATTCAAGAGAAGACAGACATCTCTGACAAACTGGGCATCTCACATCAAAACAATCCAGAATAAACAGAAGTGAATGAAAAACACTACAGACCAGAGTGTTTTGGGGTGAACTGTCCCTTTAAAGGCCAGCTGTCTCTCTCGTCCCACATCTGCTTCATTTTGCTTCTGTGCCTTCGGCCGGAGGTTACAGAGTGCCGGTGCTCATAGTAATGCCTACCTTCCTGTGACCTGTGAGTTCACTGGCTGTTTGCAAACCAGTGTGACATCAACAGTAAAAACCTCGTCATCTGCCTCCATCCTCTGTCACTAGGAGTCCCTCCATCCTCTGTCACTAGGAGTCCCTTCATCTTCTGTCACTAGGAGTCCCTCCATCCTCTGTCACTAGGAGTCCCTCCATCCTCTGGCCTCTCGTTCACCTCCCGTTCTCTTCCCTCGCACTTACTCTCTCTCTCTCTCTAATAATGCCATTTGTCTCATTGTCTGTCTTGTTTTTAAGTTCCAGTTGTCCATAAATCCAGGTCAGCAAACAATCCACGAGTAAAATCTAGCTCGTACACTTTATTATGACTCCTCAGTCACACTGTGCTTCATTTTGACTTAATGGTGCAAAACCGTGACAGCTTTTTTTCCTTCTTCTTAGCGTTATCTTGTCACATTCGGGTCGCCTTTCTTTGGCATTTTTAACAAAGTCTTCTTCAAGAAAACATGAACACTTCTGAATATGCTGAACTCTGCCATTTTTCATGCATGTTTATTGTTTTATTGGCGCTTCCAGTGGGTTTTCTTCCCCCCATCAACACAGAACAGCCCAATCTCCATGTGGTAATAAGCTAACAGATGATAAAGTGTCCTTATCTTCATGGTAAACAGACATCATCTCTGCAGCTGACTTATCTGCCGCTGTGTAGCTGATGAAGAGCAGCTTCCTGTTTCACACAAAGCGCTCCCACATGCTAAATCCCCGTACACACAATAGCTCTAATCAAATTACTCTGAGATCCTTCACAGTCAGGGATTAAGTCTTAAGACAAACTAATACTCACTGCTGAGGCTCCAAAAGTCATTCTGTAAATCACTGGCTCATTTTATGGTCCTCCCGGATTTAGACTGATGAAAACATGTCCATATTTGTGTGTCATCACCCAGAAAAATCCCCATTTAGGCTAAAACAAGTGAAACCTGAGAGGAAAGAAGGAAAGAAGGAGGCATCTACACCAGTGAGCAGCAATATTAAAACCACCTGTGCCAATGTTTTGTAACACCCCCTCTCTTGCTGCCAGATCAGTCCTGATCTGCAAAGGTACAGACTGCACAAAACTGCGAATGCATCATGACCCCTTTTGTACCAGCTTGGTGGTGGACCTTTGGTTGCCTCCATAGTTCAGGCTTGTTCATATGCATCCCTTTGAGGCCTGATTTGATTGGAATCTGGGGAGGTGGAAGGCTTTGGACACTAATCGGGAGAGAGACCACTGCCATCGGGGAGTGCTGCTGCTAACAGGGCGTGTAACTCAGCAGATTTACAATCTAAGTTAGGTCTGCAAGAAGCTCAGTGCTATTCACTTCTCACTTATTTTAATGTTTTGGCTCATTCACAAAGCGTAACTGCCAGTACACTCAACTTCAAGCTAGGCACTTGGACCCAGTACTTGGTCTTCCTACATTGGTAGCTATAGAGGTGCTTTAGGTGTGATGGTTATTAACTTCAAGCTTTCTTCCTGACATGACTGTTTGTCAGAGCTGGAGAGTATTTAATCATTAAAGGCTTTTGTCTATGGAGCTGACACTGATCAAGTGAAAACCTGAGACCCAAATGCATAAATATTGAACCCTGTATGACATTCAGCTTCTCCAAGTGCAAAAGGAAACCATCTGACCTATCAGTTGATTGGGGCTACAGCATTTGGCCAATCTACTGTTTGAGTTTGAGCTGAACTTTGTTGCCATGCTGGTTCCTCTGGTAGTGGTTCATTGATGTCATGTGTCAAAGTTAAAAACAGTGAGAGTTCAAAAGTTCATACACGGCAACAGACATCTGTTTGTAATTCAGTAACCTATTTTTTAGTGTTGGCCTTTTTCTAAACAGTTTACGATGATGACCTTCCAGATGGTTCTGCATAACAAACATCTGGTGCGTCAGGTTAGTGAAACATCAACCCCTCTTTCGGCAGTAATTGACCTATAAGCTTGTGTAATTGCTATACATGTCATGTTCCTGGGTCTGTTGACCCAGTTTTAAGTTTTAGTTTATTTGGATGTTGTTTATGTTTAAGTTCATTAGATTAGCGAAGTTCATTTGGTTATTAGACTCCTATTAGTTTCTCTCACCCTTTGTGTTTCATGCTGCGTGTCTTATGTTATCAAGTTTGTATTATCATGTCTGTCTCATGTTTCCTGTTTTATTTTGAAGGAGTTGTGTGTTCTTTGTTCATTGTATTTAGTTTCACTTCCCTTGTCCTGTCATTAGGCTCATGTCAGTCAGCTGTTCCTCCATGTGTTCCCACTTCCCCTAATCACCTCCTGTGTATTTAAGTCCTCTGTTTTCAGTGTGTCATGGTCGGGTCGTCTGTTGTCCACGCCATGTTTCCTATGCCATGCTTCCAAGTTTCTTGTCTAGGTTTTTCTTATTGTTTGTTTAGATTTCCCAGTTTAGGTTTGTGTTAATTTTGCTTCAGTTTGCCTTGCCCTTTGTTTGTACCTTTTTTACCAGCCATATTAAACGGCTCGCTTTTTGTTAACATTTCAAGTTCTGTTCCCTGTTCCTTGGAGTCTGCGTTTTGGGTCCTTTTGTCAACCCCTACAGTCTGCCCTCGCCAGACTGTGACAATACATTTACAGATATAAAGCAAATATGGTTAAATCTCCAGGTTGTCTCACCCACCCACACTGGAAGTAAAGCTATTCGGGTGCATTCAAATTCAGAGAACAACTGTTAATTGATAGGTTCTTCAGTTTTTCTTCCAGCCGTGGAGCTGTTGATTTAATATGCTTTTGTTTCTCCAGAGAAAACTTCTTAATAAATGGTCCACAGACTGACCAAAACTCAAAAAAGAATCCACTTTTTGCAGTTTTAAAATCAAACTGCTGAAATGTACTTATTCATCTGTTTTTTTTGTTTGTTTTTTTGGTTCTAAGTTTGCTAAATAGCTGCCAAACTGCTAATCAATGAATCAGTATTAGATCAGACACATATGTGCTGACAGATGTCCTCGTCTACTTTCTTTGTGAATGTGTGTGTGTCCTTGGTGCAGATCCCTGAGGCCAGCGCTAACATGCTAACAGCAAGACCATCTACCCTTAGCAGACTCACACTGGAAATAACCATCCCCTGTGGGGCCATGCTATCATGCTAACAATAGATGTTTACCCTCAGGCAAATGCTATCAGTGCTAACGAGGTATCTGTCTCTTAGTATTAGCGCTGCTGTCCAACTGGGACGACAGGCGGGTCCTTCATCAGAGGGGGTCGGGCAGCACAGAGTCGACAGATGCTGCGAGCCTTGGGAAGCTTTGTAGTTAGTTGTGTTTAGATTAAAGCCAACATGATGGGAGTCCAGATGTTTAACCTATGGGATTAGCCAATGAAGTGGTTTCTAATTTATGTAGCATTACATAAATAGCTGTCTTTGTTGATTTAATGAGCTCAGTTTGTGCTGTTTTTTTCCATAATGATTTAAAATTCATGTCATATTTTGTCTCTTTAAATGTATAAATATTCTTTTTTTTAATGAGTTCTGTATTGCCTTTTATAAACTGTTGCATAAAAATACCAAATGTGATTGTCGTCAGTGTAACTATTTTTCCTTTTGTAAGTAAGTAATCAGGACAAATGTCAAACGTGAGACTCTTTCTTGACCCGGTCAATGATTTCAAAGAGTTTGAGATTAAATGCACAGCAACACAACAATCATTTTAAAATTTCAGCTTTCTAGGGATTAAAAATCAGCCTGCAGAGTGTTGAATAGTGGTGTGAAGACATGCTTGCAGTCAGATTCTTTAAACTTGGCAGAGCCAGGCACATTCCCTGTTTTTGGCCTTAATGTTGATGCTGCCTTTATGTCAAATGGGACATTTTTTTAATGTGAGTTTTGCCGTTTCAGTCTATTTTCTTTTAATATAGACAATGATCCAGTTTGAGACTATACAATGCAAAGAAGCTGTCTTCGTTCTTTCCAAAACAATTCAGTTCCTCTGATGATCGAGAGGAGATCAGTGATGCGTGACAGGATTTTGGTGAGACTACGGTGCATAACGTGCAGGTTTTAGTTAAACATGAGTTGCAATGATTTTCATGAATTTGTCCAGCTCGGATGATTTTAACCGCACTTGAAAATCATTTGGAAAAATGTGTTATTTTGTTCAATTTATGACTTTTCTATGTTTATTTTAACTGCAAGCTTGAATCAGCTAATAGTTTCCAGCTATATCAAGTCAACAACTCCACGTTGCGTACACACCCAAATACTCAAACACACGGCTCAACTCACCATCACTGAATTCTGTGTGTTTCTGAAGTCTCATCCAGTTGTGATGTCTTTGCGGTTTGGCAGCAGAACGTGTCCAAGAACAGCTGAGACAGCAGATAATTGGTTGAGTGTGTGCAGAGATCAACACAGCCTGGACCTGGCTGTGTGTTGCCTGGTTGTGCTGACAGATAGGTGGAAACTGTATTTGTGTGTGGACTGGTTCATAGGCACTCTGGTAACTTGGGTGCATTAAACACATAAAAACAAATGAAATTGTTTTCACATTAGTCAGAAGAAAGTTTGAGGGCCTGGCAAATAGAAACCACTGTTGGAGATCACTGGGAGATGTTCTTAAAATACAGGAGAGTGCAGGTATGTGTGATGCCATTAGTTATACTTTTATTAGACCCTGTTCTCATCTTTGTGTTTGGCACTTCAGTTTATTTCCCTCTTGATGACTTGTTTCATTTCCACTCATGTTACTTTCACTTGCTGGTTAAGTTTAGATGCTAAAAACTACTAAAAACAAGGCCAGGACACATTTTAACCACAGTGCGAGTGCAACCTTAAAGCTGCTAAATAAAGCAAAGATTCATATTAGATGTACCTGATTTGCTGTAACACCAATCAAAAGTCCAGCATGGGTTCACTACCTGCTGGACTTCCTGTCTCCACCACAGATGTTTAAACCACAGCTGTCCTGATTCCAGCCACCTTTAACGTTAGGGAGCCAAACAGTGAATGAGGACATCGATCACGGCGTCTCAGCGAATGAGCTGACCTCGCCTCGTACCCACAGAGGCTCCTCCAGTCAGACAGCTCGCTCCTCGCCACCTAAGGCTTTTAGACAGAGCTTTATTTAAACACAGCCCACAGTCGACGACGCCAAGTGCCACGGGGCCCGCAGCTGAGACTGCGTCTACCCACAGAGCCATGCATCCTCCTGACACGCCGGTCTATCTCTGCAGATCTGCCTGTCTGTGATGAATAATCATCATCACCCTCATGTTTGCAGGGAGAGAGAAGAGGAAGAAAGGACCCTTCCACCCAGGGGAACAGGCGGGTAATTGTGAGGACATCTATTAACCTTAGGCTTTCACCGTCATCCTCCTTCTCGACTGTTTACTCTCCTCCACCGAGCAAACAGGCCGGCCCGGAGACACACAGCCGATGATCAGGTCACTGTCTCGGTGCGCCGTTCGGGGTTCTGTCACTCGGCCAGCACGAGTCACTGTCGCTTCTAACAGAGTGACATCGAGTCAGGTCAGAAACAGAAAGAGGAGTAACTCCAGCACCAAAGCTTTCATAGTGACATTTATATTCACCGTTTATTTGATCTGAGGTGACGTACAGGGAGAGAATCAGCTGGAAGTGTGTGACATTATAAAAGTCCCAAAATGGGAACTTCAAAGTTCACAGACAGTGGAGTGGTGAAGACATGAGCCCTCTGTCTAAATACCCTTTAAATGTCCCCTTTCCATCTGAGTTTATATTCTTAGACTTTTTAAACTGGTAAAGTCCAGCTGTGTCTAATGTTAAATTGTCTGACTTTACAGCAGAAATAAACATGCTTACAGCCCACTGCAAACACACAAAAAGTATGTAATAGCTCACTTCCATTCTGCAAGGGGGGGGGGATGCTTTTATAACTAAGCTTTAAAAATGCATGACGATTTTTGTTTTATTCAACAGGTGTGGTGAATGGATACGAACGTGAGGAGCTGTAGGTGCTACTTTAGCTTCAGAGTGCTGTCACAGTGGCTACATGTACAGTGTACGGCAACTACACTTGGTTTGGCATTTATTCGGTGTTAAAGGCTCTGGAAGGACCAGGTGTCCAGGACCGAGAGGCCAACACTGAGATCTTCAGTTCAAATAAAATTAGAAGAGATGAAATTTTAATTCCGACTCGCAGTGATCTGAGCGGCACGGTGAACCCGGCCCAACCTCAGGCTCTAATTAATGTGTTTTGTAGCAATGCTGAATAATGAATTAAATGACTGCCTTCCTCGGGGTGATGCAGCGCACACACACACACACACACACACACACACACACACACACACACACTAAAGTCATTTAGGCAACTGCTGCCTCTGAGGCATCAATGCAATAATCTCCTGCTGAGAACGCAGCTCTGACACACACAAAGTTACACAGACACGCTGCTCTAGAGCCTCTCTACATGTGTTACCCCCCTACAGTTGCAGGTTCAAATCCCATCTGTCAGCTCAGAGCTCAAACCTCTACATTTACATTTACACCCACAGAGATTTACCCACAATTCACTGCAGAGATAACAAAAGCTGCGTGAACCACTCAGCCTTTATTTAGCAGAAGAAGACAAATCTTGACCTTGCTGTTGTCATGGTCCCTGTGCCTCACCAGCTGATCCTGTATTAGGCAACATGTGTTTTGTTGTTCTTTGCTCTCTCTCTCTCTCACCTGTCGGGGCGGTGCTCATTATGGGCTCCCGCCCCTGGCCCACGCACCTGCCATCTCCACACCTGCTGGGTGATCGCAAGGTCTATTTAAGACGGCAGCACTGTGTTACTCGTCGCCGGATCGTTGGGCTATCAGCGTCAGTCACTCTGCCGTTAGTGAGTTAAATTCTGTAAAGTTGTTTCCGTCAGTTCGTCGTTAACGCTAGTTTCTGTGTACAGATCTACCCCGGACCTTCCCCTGCCTGCCTGTTACCGTGTGGACGAGTGAGTGGATTTGTGTTACCCCGCTGTGGAGAAAGGAGAGAGATTTGTTGGAGTGTGTCTGATTTCCGTTCTTCCCCTCACATGCCCCGGAGCCCCGGACCCCCTCCCCTCCCTCCAGCACGTTGTAAATAGTGTCACCTGGTGTCGTTGTGTTAATAAACTGACTGTCTACTCTGCAAGGATTCCCGGTCTGCGCCTGAGTCCATTAACTAAAACCTGACAGTTGTTGGCATATGGGCAACTAAAATGACTGATAAAATGTGTCTCATGTCAAAATGTTCAAAAATGAAAAGCCCAAAGTTTTCATGGTGATTTAATTTCTTTGTTATTCTGGAACAGTGACAATAAATTCAAACAAACTAAGAAAAAGGTTGATATCAGTTAAATTATTGAAAAAAAAAAAAAAAGGTCCTTATTTAGGTGAATTCACTGAATCTCTTATAATAAAAAACTGAACCAAAACTTACCACAAAGTTAAATCAACAGAACTCTGCTTTCACTTTAAATAAACCTTTATTAATTAATTTCCCCAGGCAACCTGCTTATTCACATGGCCTAAGTACATTTCCTGGAAGCAAAATCTCAAGTTTTTTCCTCATACCTGCAGGATGGATGCAAAGCACCCAGTAGCTATGACACCCAAATTTCTGAGGCTTGACTGAAGAGGAGAAGATTTAGAAGAAGATATAACCCCTAATTTCTAAAATCTCACGATCAGGAGCAATAATCACAGTTTCTCTTTTATCTGTGTTTACATGAAGGAAGGTTTCATGTAATAGTTTGAATTCTTTTAGCAAATACTTAAAGTAGACAATGTATAAAACTATATATAAAGTCTCTGACTGAAAAGTATAACTGAATGTCATTAGCATGATAAGAGGTATTAATCTAACGTCTAATAATTTGGTCTTCAGGGAGTTTGTAAAACCAAAACAGATCCTTGAGGTCCCTGAAAGGCAGAACTCACTTGATTCATTTCAACAGTAAAAGATCTCCTGGACAGATTTATATTTTTGATCATAAACAAGTCATTAAGCCTGTTTATCATGATGCTGTGATCAACAGAGACGAGCTCCAATAAAGCTAAAACTCTGAATTCTCTGGAGTCCGCTGCTATCAACATGTCACCAGAAACAGTAAAATGTGGAAAACAGACTGAAAAATGTCTGTGATATTATTTTTCTCCATCAAATAATTAAGTTGCTCAGCTACTGGTATGTTACAGCCCGATGTCCTCGTCCCTAATAGCAACGGAGGTCAACTGAAACAAATCCAAACACAAGAAGATCAATATTGAAAATTCTAGTTTTAATGCAGTACAGCTGTTTTAAACACAAGGAAAACCACACGCCCGACTGTGACCTCTGAGCTCTCTGAGGTCAGGAAGCAGTTCTTCACACATCAGCGTGTTCAGAATTTTGATTCTGTTGTTTAATCCAACATTTAGCGTTTGTCAGTGGACAGTGAGATGTTTCCGGCTCCTTCTCTAAAACTGCGCTTTAGTTCTCCTCTCTCCTCCTTTGTTATTTCCTCTCTGAACACAATCTGAATCTTCCTCTTTTATCCTGCCACTCTGGCATCTGATATCACTTCTGTTTGTCCGACATGAAATTAGAGATTAAGATTATTAATTAAAGATAATCCCCTCCCTCCCTGCAGCTAGCCCTCGTGTCTGACAGACGGCTTTTCGTTTCTGCCATTATTTGCCAAATTGTGTTGTTGAGATAAAACGTCTTTCCAGGCAATACACGCAGCGTTCTTTTTTTCAGGGCTGCACTTTATCCTCATTTCACATTTGAGGCATTCAACTGAGCGTGTAACTACAAGTGAGTCCTCAAGGGCGAAATGTCACCAGCAACCGAAATCAGCCCTCTCTCTCTCTTCCTGTTTCTCTTTCTCTCGCTCCTCTCTTTCCACCGGCTTCCTGTCTCAGTGTGTCCGACACGATGCGCTCTTTATTTTTTATTTTCTACACCAATAAACAACAAATAACACTAACTACGGGGAGCGGGGCAGTCGTGTTTCTTCCTTCTGTCGTCTCAATCTGTACGCTCCTGATAAGGCGAGTCCTGGCAGCGAGAATCACCATTTAATTTCTTCTCCATCTCCCTCCCTGCCTCCTTCCTCCTCCTCCTCCCATCTTCATCTGGCCCTCGGGGAGGGCGGTGGGTTAAAATGTGAGTGAGCTGGCTCCCATGCTGCTGCTGCTCAGTGATTACAGCTGATATTTAATGTGCAAAGTTAAACTGCTGAGGATTCAGAGGAGGAGCTGTGATATTACAGCTGCTCCATCTGATGAAGTGTGAAAACTCAAACTTTAAAAGACCTCTGCGTCACCTCAGAACACCTTTGGGATTAATGGACTGCAGTCACACTCCACGTGTGCGCTAACACTGGCTGAAACAGCAGTGAGATATAAACTGTAATGTTGTTCTGTTGTATGCATGTATGTTGTATAAGAGCTGAGAGAGCAGTGTGCTGTATATACTGTAGACCTGTGTGGAATGACAAAGGGGACTTGGGCACAGTTACAGCTAGCTAGCTAACTGCCTCCATGCTGGCTTTTACGGTAGAAAGCAGAGAGGTCAAAACAGCAGAAATGTAGTAATCAGTACAAACACCAGCAGAATGCACCAGTGCTTGAAACTAAGTTTGATGCCACGATAATAAATAAATAAGACATAAATGAAAGTACATCATTTACCTAAACATAAAGTACTTTATTAAAAATAGTCATTGACATGGTGGAGGCAGACAGCTTATTTAAATGCACTGTTACTATGAGCTACAACATTACTCATGCTTATCCATACCATACAAACACTTAGCTTATGGAACACAGTTGATTTCACAGCAATGTTATCTTTCTTATAAAAACCTTCCATAGCCAACTCTTATGATAAACTGATATGACAACATACAGACAGACAGCTTAGGGTTTTTGCTGAAGTTGATCAAATGCCTGTTTGGCCAAACAGTCTCCATAATATAAATCTGAGTTTCCGAGTAATATTAGCGAACATTAGTTTACCTAATTCTGGTGAGGAGTCGGTTTGGTGGTTAGAGATCTAACAAGTGAAGAGTCTTCTGACATGATCGAGTACTTTCAGAAGCTTATGAATTAAAATGAGAGAAGGATGGATGGGTGGAGAACGGTTCAATCAGGGGTGAGAGCACTTAATGAAGAGGGTGAGGAGTGGAATGCTGGCTGGTCCACATGACATACCTGTGAAGGTATGCGGGCATCTATGAGAGAGGGCAGTGGGCTTTTTTACCTGATCGGTTAACACAAGTGTTGGGGGAGAAGTATAAAGAAGGTCAAGAATGTCTCATTGTGAATGAGAAGGACACAGAGTTAAAGGGGAGGTAGTTTAGGTAGATGAGGTTAAATATCGGCGGTCAGCCATCCAAAGCTACAGACACTGCATGACAAAGGTGAGGAGGGAGGACAGGTAGGGTGGAATCAAAAATCAGGAGTCATTTCTGATGGAAGGATAAAAATATCAGATATATAGCAATGTCTGATTTCCAGACGAAATCTTCTGTGATTGTTCATTTATAGACATTTGTCCTCGTCATTCTATGTATTTATTTTTAACACATTTATTCATTTTTATTCATTTATTTATTTTTACCTTGACTTCATTGTTTGCTTATCTCTGCGTTGACATGCAGCTGTAAACTATTTGGGATCCGAGCCGATCATAAAGTAAAATAAGACCCATGGAATAGTAACTCTTCCTTAAATCTAACAGACTAGCTCAGCAAGAGAGACGCTTCATGTTTTCCCTTGAAATCAAACACTGTTTTATATGTTTGCTGCAGTAAAATTCAGTTTGACACTTGTTTAATTTTACAATCCTGCAGGTGAGCGGTGTCGCAAAGCAATTTAACGGCCCAAAAAATTACCTTAGCCAAAATAAAAGAAACTTCATTTTCTGTGCTCGGAGTACTTTCCTCCACTTCA
The DNA here is from genome assembly GCF_051167445.1 of Perissodus microlepis. Taxonomy (NCBI): domain Eukaryota; kingdom Metazoa; phylum Chordata; class Actinopteri; order Cichliformes; family Cichlidae; genus Perissodus; species Perissodus microlepis. The sequence continues at coordinate 31,934,322 of NC_140470.1, read as the reverse complement.
TTTCTTCTCTGCTGACGGATGGATTTTCTGCCGCTCAGCCCCGAACCATTACTTCAGCCTAAGAAAAAATAAAATAAGCTCCATATTTCTTCATAAAACGGTGCCGTCGCAGATTTTCAAGGTGCGGTGGGGTGCGAGTTCATGGAGCCATCAGCAGAGTCTGAGCCTGCGTTAACACGGGGTCACACTCAGGTTAAAGCTCCATTCACAACCCTGTTACATGCTCTGCTACACTGGGATGCTCGCTCTAACCCCCATCCCTCTCTCTGCCTGTCCTGACTCAATTCATTTCACTTCTATTCAGTCCATCTCCATTCAATTCAGCCCGATTTGCTGGCGTGAATGAGACATGGTGACGTATTGGCAAAGACTGCATTTGGGTTCCTTTGAAACACGATGTTTTTATTATTGCCGCAACATCTTTATTAAGATCCAGGCTTCTCTCCATCACCCGCTCTCCTCTGCTGCTCTGCAGTGTAAAAGGTCACGACTTCAGTCCCACATATTTTGCTCTGTTCTCGACCTCAAGAGTCAACTCATTAAAGCTTATCTGCCATCTTGTTGAGAGTGAGATGAGTCAGTGTGAAAATAAAGTGCTGTACACATGACATAACAAATAACAATAGTGAAATTGTATATGTAAAAAAATAAAATAAAGAAAAATAAAAATAAATGCAAATTTAATTAGACTAAAAATATATAAAAAGTCCGGGTCAGACTGTGTCATAAGCCAGGGAGCAAAAGTGAGTTTTAATGATGGACAATGATGGAGCCTCTCTTATGAGCTGATGCAAATTGTTCCTGAGATTTGGAGCAACAATAAAGAAGGCCCTGTTCCCTCTGAGCTTCCTCTTAAACCTGGGTACCTCCAGGAGCAGCTCGTCAGCTGACCTGAGAGACCTAGGAGGGGAATAAGCACGAAGAAGCTCAGAGAGATAAGGTGGAGCAAGACCATTTAAACATTTAAAAACAAACATTAAAATTTTAAAATGAACTCTAAAATGAACAGGCAGCCAACTGAGCGAAGCCAGGATAGGAGTTATATGCTCTCTCTTACGGGTTCTGGTTAAAAGTCGTGCAACAGCATTTTGGACCAGCTGCAGACGAGAGAGAAGACACTGACTAACTCCAAAATACAGAGCACTACAGTAATCCAAACGAGATGAAATAAAAGCATGGATTACTGTTTCAAAATGCGGCCCAGATAAAACAGGTATTAGCTTTGCCAATCGCCTTACGTGATAAAAACTGGACTTGACAGCAGCCATAATTTGAGTGTTCAATTTAAAATCACTATCCATCTAAAAACCCAAGTTAGTGACAACTAGGGATGGGTACCGGTATCCGGTGCCATCATGGTTACTACTGACATAAACGGTAGTAACCAGACCGAAAAGCAGCGCACATTTCGGTGCTTTATTTCGGTGCTTTTTTTTTTCCTGAGATGTGATACACTTTGGATTCTAGCCAATCATTTTACGTTTCCGAGGATAGCAGGCGGGCCCAGGTACGTCCGTTCTTTTAGAGCAGAGCTACAGGCGAAGTGGTCAAAGTCTGGCTGTACTTCATAGCAAAATATGCAAACTCAGCAGCCTGCAACAAGTGCTTTAAGGTGATACTGTGATACTGTCAAAGGAGGTAAATCCTCGAATCTGATGAAACACCTGGCGACGCATGGCGTTTTTTTAAAAGCCAAAAAAATGCACCGTATTTGATAGCTTGCTGCGAGACCTCACACCGTGCACATCTACTGCGGGTGTGGTGCCTGTTATCGGACCCGGCGTTAGCAACATCCCCCAAGAACCCGAAGAGGAGCGTCCTGGCCCCTAGCCCTGCCAGTGTAGCAGAATGATGAGGATGATGATGCAGCAGCAGCCGTTCTTCTCTGAGTGAGTAGCTTAATGTTGTTCGTGTGTAATTTACGTTGAGTAGGCTAACCACGTTATTACATTAATGCATGTAAGGTGAACTAGCAAACATCATCATAGCTACATGCGGCTGTCTTCTTGTTTGATGGCAGATACTCCCTTCACCCTGGCCAAAAAGGCTAAAATGACCAAAGAAAAAGTGGAAAACAGCTAAACATGAGAGGTTTTTGGACAAAGTTTGTGTTTTTTTCCATTGTTTAAGCACTGCTTCCAGCCAAGAGTGATGCCATATATGCCCTATAGCTGCAGAAAAGGCTAACATTGTTATCTTTTTACAAAAAACAGCTAAACATGAGAGGTTTTTGGACCAATTTTGTGTTCTCCATTCTTTAGGCACCGGTTTGAGCACCGTTTAAGCACCGGCACCGTTTTAAAAGTACCGGTTTGGTACTGGTATCGGATAAAACCTAAACGATACCCATCCCTAGTGACAACATGCTTAAAATACTCTGCCAGGGTCCCAAATCAATAGTGGAGGGGTCACAAGGTCCACTAGGACCAAACACAATCACCTCAGTTTTGCTTGAATTGAATCTTAGAAAATTTGGAGGCATCCAAGTTTTAATATCATCTACACATGTCAAAAGTGGTTGAATGCAAGAGGCACCTTTCTGCTCCAGAGGCAAATAAATCTGACAGCAGTGTTGGGTAAGTTACTTTAAAAAAAGTAATTAATTACCAATTACTAATTACTTAATCAATATTGTATTTAAAATACTTATCTAATTACTGTGTCTGAAAAGTAACTTAATTACTTCTTAAAATCCCAATAAAACATTGAGTGGACAAACAATAGAAATTAAACTCTTTAAATAATAAATACATTTTTTTAAAGACGGAGACTCTACAGTACGCAGCGGTAGCATCTCTTCCACAGTGTCGCCTGCAATCATTTTTTAAGCTCACCTTCAGACGCTTTCTGTGCTGCTGAAGTAAAATCACATTTCGCCTGCTTAGCAGGAGTTGCCGTGGTGTTATCCATGGATGATGAACAAGGATCGCTCAGAAGTGTTCGTCTATGCTCTCGTGTCAGGCGCTTCAGTAGATTACTCGTGCTATTAACAGCGGCCGATAGTTTTTTCTCCCCAGGACATAGCTTACATATTACTGTAATGTTCTTGTCTGCTTGTTTCGGAAAAGTGAAGAGACGGGAATATGTCCATGTCATAAAACAGCCACTCGCTTCAGTCCGACAGCTCCCGCTTTAGAATACGACTGTGCAGCAAACTGGCGCGAAATGACGCGCAGCTGCGCTACAGCGATGTTAAAGCGGCAGAGTTTACTTCTACGTTTAGAAGATAAATTATTGAAATTAAATAATGATATTCAGCGAGTTTAATTATTTTACAATGTAACGCAAGCACATTGTAAGTAACTGTAATTAAAATACCTAAAAATGAACTGTAATAAGTTACTCTACTTTTCAGTGGAAAAGTAATTTAATTACAGTAACGTGTTACACCCAACACTGGTCGTCAGCATAGCAGTGGAAGGCTATTCCATGCCTATAAGGATGGTACCCAAGATCTGTAAGTATAATGCAAAAAGCAAAGGCCCTAAAACTGAGCCATGTGGGACCCCAAACTGAAACGTGGCAGAAAAGGACTCATACCCTAAATAATTAACATTAAAAGTTCTGTCAGTAAGATTGGACCTAAACCAATTCAAAGCCGTACCACAGATGCCTGCAGGATGGTGTAAGCGAGACAATAAGATGTTGTGGTCTACGGTATCAAAAGCAGCTGTTAGGTCAAGAAGGACAAGAACAACATAATTACCTGAACCACAGGTAAGAAGGATGTCATTTAAAACCTTTAACAGAGCTGACTCAGTGCTGTGAAGGTTTTTAAAACCTCTAGAATACCATTCTCCATTCTCATTTAAAAAGTCCACCAACTGGGAGTATAGTATTTTCTCTAAGATTTTAGACATAAAAGGCAGCTTAGAGATAGGCCTATAGTTAGCCAATACAGTGTGGTCCAGGGCAGGTTTCTTAAGCAAGGGCTGTACTATTGCATGCTTAAAATGAGCAGGGACTACACCAGATCTTAAACTGCTATTTATAACAGTAAGAACAGCCTGCCCTATGCAAGAAAATATCTCCTTAAAAAATTGTGGTGGTAGAGGATCATTTGGAGAACCAGAGGGCCTCAGGTGCCCAACCACATCCTCTAAATAAGAAAGAGTTATGGGCTTGAACTGGTCGAAAACAGCAGAGCAAGGGATTAAAAGAGAGGTCAGACTCAGGGGCAGAGATGAGGTCCTGCGTGGTTGCAACCTTATCAATAAAAAAAACCCCCACATAAAATCATTAGATAATTTGATAGAGGCGTCTAAACAGACACTTTGTGGAGCATTTAAAACTAAACCAATAGAGTTAAATAACACACGGGGATTATGACTGTTGGAGGAAATGATCTTGGAAAAGTATTCCCTCTTAGCCTCTTTAACCGTATCATGATAGAGATGCCAGGAGTTCTTTAGGAGTTGTAGAGACACCTGTAAATTGTCCCTCTTCCATCTGCATTCAGCTCTATGACATTCCCTCCTCACAGCCCGAGTGGTGTCATTAAACCAAGGCTCGGTTTTAGCGTTGGGCTGCCTGGTTTTAAGTGGAGCCACAGAGTCCAAAATAGTTAGGCACGAGGATTCAAACCAAGAGCTAAGGACCTCTGTGTCCAGATCGGAAGGGACAGACAGCTGGCTAAAGGCAGAGGAGAACCGGGCAGCAGTGGAAGGGGTTGATGATCCGACAGAGGCAAGCTAGAGCACTGTTTTGACCTGTAGTGCGCGAAAACACAGTATCAAATAACACAGCCTTATGGTCGGAAAAGAGGGTGTCAAAGATTTCCACATTAGACACAGGTAAACAGTAAGATAAGACCAGGTCTAGTGTGTGACCGTGATCATGAGTAGGGCCAGACACGGATTGAACCAAGTTAAAAAAGAGTTAATAAGATGTAAAAACTCTTTCGCCAGGTGTTTGTCAGGACAGCAGACACGAATGTTAAAATCTCCCACAATGAGAACGTAATCGTAGTTGGGCATAACCCCAGCTAGAAATTCTGAAAAGTCATTTATGAAGTCCTTAGTATATTTAGGGCAGGGGTCCCCAATCCCAGTCCACAAGGGCCGGTGTCCCTGCAGGTTTTAGATCTCACCCTGGGTCAGCACACCTGAATCACATGATTAGTTCATTACCAGGCCTCTGGAGAACTTCAAGATGGTTATTTATCCATTTAAATCAGCTGTGATGGATCAAGGACACATCTAAAACCTGCAGGGACACCGGCCCTCATGGACTGGGATTGGGGACCCCTGATTTAGGGGGATGATAAATAACAGCAAAGAGCACTGAGTTAGAGCAAATAACTTCAAAACACATCAGCTCAAAGCTGGAAGATAAAGGCTGTAAAAAGCGTTGTTTACATTTAAAATCCTTTTTAAAAACAACCGCCGTACTTCCTCCTCTTCCTGATGTCCTCGATGTGTTAAAATAAGAACAGTCTGCTGGTAAAAGTTCGGAAAAGATACTGGACTCACCAGTGTTCAGCCAAGTCTCAGTGACACACATGAAGTCCAGACTCCAGAAGGTGAATAACTCCTTCAGAACAAAAGATTTGTTTATCAGCGATCTGGCATTTACCAATCCAACCCTGACAGAAGCTGGGGCGGAGGTATGGGCCTCAGCAGCGTAGGGAACTCAGCACAACGGCCGCAGATTGCGGAGGTTCGTCTGGCGCACCTTCAGCCGAGGAGGACAGGGGTTGCGAAAAAGCGGGTATCATCCCAGTTGCTCACAGGGATGAGGCAGGCTTCCACAGGGTCCAAGAACCGTCGATGCACAAAAACTCCAGGAAATAATCGATGTACTCCTTTGGCAGTAGTGGGATGATGCGCCAAGGAGAGCTTGAGGTTAACCAGCCAACCACTGCGCCTACCCTGGCGCCTTCGCCGGGCAGGTAGCAAAACAGCGCGGCATAAGCAAGTTGGTATTTGTGACAGAAGCGGACAACAGGAATTCTGTTTTCCATTAGCAAACTGAATGGTATTTTGACCAGAGCTTCGGAGATTGAGAAGCGGTTGGCGATCGTACACCAGTAAAAACCCGACTTCCCGAGTGACACATAGCAGGAACAATATAAAAACAAACAAAACTGACAGCGACAGACGAGTAGTAGTGGATGTGACGAGCAGCCACATCCACTACTGTCATCCTCCAGTTCTTAGTAGCCATTTGAGGCCGGTCCTGAAAATGAATTAATCCACATGATCATCCCCGATTAAAACGTCTTTACTGCAGAAACTAAAATGTTAACAAAAGTTTTGTTCTCATGGACTGTTTATCCCAGAAAATACTCACAGGCATAAAGCAGGGAGCTTTAAGTAACTGACACGTGGCATCTATCTCGGTAACTGCTTCACCTCTGCTAACTGGTGTCCTTGAACTGGACCTCTGGATAGTATCTGTGGTGATGGTGCTTTTTTTGGATATTACACAGTGAAACTCTCCAACTAACAGTTGGTGACACACATGCAATTTATGGATTCAGTTAAGTTAGGTGCATCTAACACTAACACCAGGAGCAAGTACGAAGTTCAAAACCTCCTTTTTGCCATTTCTGTCTGTGTTTATACAAAATATACAAATATATACCAACATTATTCATTATGCCTCAAAACCATTTATTAATTATTCTCAAACATTACATTCAGTGTTAGCGTGTCACATGTTGTGGAACAGTTGGTGGCTGTAGCTTCATTGAGAAAATGCAGTTGAATGTAAGCTGAATAAAGTAGTATTAACCAGTTTTGTTTACATATAAATACAAACAGCAGCAGGTGAATAAGAAGGCAACAAGGCTGATGAGGCACAAACATCACAACACAGGGCAGACAGTGAGCTGTCACCCATCATGTTTCAACATGCTCTGGTCTCAAAAGCAGAAGGTGTTTGACGACGTATACGTGAACATACTCAATGTTAGATACTCTAGAAACACAGTGATTAAAAAAAAAAACGAACGACTAGCGTGCATTAGAATAACCGAGATGGAAATAAATGCATTAGAGTGTAGGTGTATGGTCTGCAGGAGAGTCAAATAAAGACTGACGGATAATATCCAAAGCATGAAAAACATGCAAATGAAAATAATATGATGAAAAAATGTGAGGATGTAAAGAAATTGAGTTTCAAACTGGGGAGACAGAATCCTCTGAGGGTTCAGGCCTACAATAAACGCAGTCTGACACATGTAAGCCACGTCGAGAGTGAGACGCATCACAGGTTTTGTCACCGGCTGTCTGATGACTGAGACAGGAAGCTGGCTCTGCATTATTTGTATGCGTCAATCTCCATAAAGGACATGACTGACACGAAGAGCAGAACATATCAACTACTTTTGTTTATTGCTGATGTAAAGTGTGGCATTATATTCTTATTATTTGATAATTTGGTGGTTCAATCAGGTGTTCATAAGTGGTTGGCAAACCAAACAGTTAAAAGTCTTTCTCACAAAATCAAACTAGATTTTTCTTTCTCTGTGGTGACATTTTCTGGTCTGTGTTGGTAAGAAAATTATATTTTTAGTTTATCTGTTTTTCTAAGAAACAGGTACTGCTTATTGTGAAGATAATATCTTTTGCTAGGAAGACTTGTTTTCTGTAAAATTAATAACTTAATTAGCCGGCATTTTTTCTCTTGGGGTCTTTTCTTGGAATGATTCAGATGGTTTAGAAGAGCTGGTTGTTTGTTAAGGTTGTGTTGGTTCGACAGAGTGACTGACGAGACGTGGGGTAGGTGGATTTGGTTGCATGGGGTGACAAAAGTGGATGTTTGGTTGGTTGTGTCAGCTTGTTGTCAGTTGTGTGTAATGGTTTGAGGTTGGTGGAGATAAGTGCTCGAGGTAGAGTGGATAGGTGGGTTTGGTTTGATTGGGTTAGTGTGGTGGGATGGTTGGTCGCATTGGGGGGAAAAGTGTGGTAGGCTGATCGGCTGGTTATTTAGCTTTGTTGTCAGTTGTGTGGGTTAGCTGGGATCAGTGAGTGAGCTGGGATTAGGTTTAGCATTAGGTGGATTTGGTAACATTAGGGTGCTTACCTGTAATCCTACAGGTTAGGATTGTGGGCTTGGCTGGTTGGTGGGGTTTGTCATCAGTTGGCAGTGTTGGGAATGTTACTTGTATTCCACTACAAATTACAGATTACATGCCCCAAAATGTATTTTGTAACGTATTCCGTTACGTTACTCAATGAGAGTAACGTATTCTGAATACTTTGGATTACTTAATATATTATCGTGCTTTTTACAACTACATGAATGTACTATTGCTGTGTGATTTATTACTATTACTGGAGGTAAAGGGACCTCTGACTAATACGTCAGGTTCGTGTCGGGCTCGTAGCCGAAAAATAGCTTTACTTTGTTGTCTGGGTCAACTTTTCTTGCGAGAGACAGAGAGAGGCGTTGAAAGGCTGCTCCAACGGAGCTTATTGTTTCGGAGGAAAACACGAACACAGTGTAAGGTCGAGTCTTAATAGCTTACTTACAACTGGGCTCGTCAGGCTCTCTTCTTGGCTGCAGTGGTTATTATTGTTTCTGCTCGGTGAAAGCTCGTACTTTTCCTTTTTCTCCCTCCTCGCGCTCACAGACACATAACGGGTCCATTCTCCCTGCAGCACGGACTACACTGCCCATCAGGCTACATGCCTTAGGGCTATGCCTGTAGCATTCAACAACAACAAAAAGGCGCTCTCTCACCCAGGAAACACACAGTCGCAGAGAGCGTGTAATCCTGTAACCATGGCAACCGTAACGCTGCCGCCTGGAACTACAGAACACAGCTGTCAAACAAAACCCAAACAGTCCTGACCCGCCACAATATGAATCAGGAAAATACCGCCGTGTAATCCATTTATTTCAACAAAGTAACTGTATTCTAAATACCACCTTTTTAAATGGTAACTGTAACGGAATACAGTTACTCATATTTTGTATTTTAAATACGTAACGGCGGTACATGTATTCCATTACTCCCCAGCACTGTCAGTTGGTTAGTTCAACTAAAAAGAGTTAGCCACATTAGTATCGCCTGGCGTTTAATAACACTGAGATTACAAAGCGTAATAATCTAAATAAAGATACAGAAACAAATATTGAAATTATTTAATTTAACTTTTCAAGTTCGATGTTACACCACAGAGATCTCTTCTTAGAGATCTCATCTTTCTTCTTTTGTCTTTGAAGTTAAGGATGACAGAGCTTAGTAACTTTGTTGCCAACTGTAGGGAATTTATTGTGAGATTATATGGAAATACATCGCTGATATCACTGATTATCAATATCCGTTGGCACCTATTTTCCACTTACAGTAACTGCAGAGTTGCGTTGATGGAGCTCCAGCAGCAGAGGCGCAGCTGCAGGTTTTTCCATGAAGCTTTTTTCATTCATACAGTCTCTGTGTTCACAAATCCCTTGTGGTGCTCAGCTGTTCTCCCACCATCCCCCTGCACAGATGCACCCTACTTTCTGTACTGTACACTATTGATGCACTATTGAGACTGTTGTGAAGGGGAAATGTCATCAGTGGAAAAGTAATGGGCACAAAAAACCAAAAAAAAAGAGACAAATGTCTGACACACAGTTTGTACTGTAAGCTTTTAAAGAGGCAATTTAATTACAGTTTCACATTCACAACAGAACGGATGATTTAGTGCAGAATGAGTTTTCATTCGCATCATATTTTTGTTAGCACTTATCAGCTGTAAATAACAACTACAACTTCAAATATGCCGTTAATTATTGCAGTGTGGTGTAAAAGCGGACAGATGGATAAGCTAATTAAAAATTCACCATCGACTGCTACAACAATCCCACGTACAGTTTACTGGTGTGTGACTTCTCCCAACAGTCAGCAATCAGATGCAGAAACAAATGAAAAGTATTTAAGACTTTCTTCAGATTTCCTGGGTTGTTAACACAACCATAACCATTGAAAATGTAACCTGCTCAGCAATTTGAAGCTTCAGAGATAGCATCTTAGCTACTGCCATGTTGATGTGTTGCAATAAGTTACTTTAAATGGTTAGTTGGCAACCTGCATCTGTGAACTGCATCTATTACAGAGACATAAACATATAAGTAAGAGAGTAACAAACAGGCTTAAACACTCAGCCACAAACATGGTCCAAAGGTCCAGGTCACTCACTCCAGTTAGCTGTGGTGGAACCTATTCAATTTTATTTTATTTGCGCAGTGCCAAATCACTACAACAGTCACCTCAAGGTGCTTAATATAGTGAGATTAAGACCCTCCAATAATGCCTAGTACAGTCAGTAGTACAGCCAGCTACAGCCACCTGTGTCATCATCCACCTGTCAATCCAAATAGCCAAGTTTAAGCCTTAAAAAACTCAAGTTGATGACTCATAACAAATTCGTAACCTGTACAGTTGATATAAAGGGAGGCAATAGCTGTGATCATCTTACATCTGGATATTTTCACTACTGAGTCTATGAGGACTGATTCACCTTCAAGAGTTACAGGAAATACAGTTTATGGCAGTTACTCCGTATGTTCTTCTGAGATACTTGGTATTCATGTGAATACCTTTGATATATGCCACCCACTGAAACACTGCATGGCAGTGCACCACCTGATGGCAGCAGTCTCTGGCACCACATACACTACTAACCTGATCTGGAAGGGATCACTAACAAAAACAGCCCAAGGCAAGAATCAGATGAAGATGAGTGTGAACTATAGAGTTTTTATCAAACAAGCAATAAGCATCCACAAACAATGGCCCATACCAAGATCACATGATTCTCTCCAGATTAAATGTCTCAAATGTCCCCAACAGGATGAATGAGCAACAGAAATGAAAATCTTAAAAGAAATCAATAGATCGAACTTCAAAATTAAGACCTCAGTTATAATAAACTGGAATTAACCTGAAAATGAAGGTGTGTCCTGATTCTGCTCGGTGCTGCAGGTTATTTTTCTAAACCAGACGTGAACAGAGTCTGAATAATGGAGCTGCAGCACCTGAGCTGATCCCCACTGCCCCCTGGATACTACCGAAAAACCCTTCCTCTATCTATCTGTCTCTCTCTTTCTCCTTCCATCCATCTCTCTGTCTCCCTCTTGTTTGCCCTTTTCATTATCTGTCTCTGTCTTATCCTGTGAAGCCACTTGTCTTCATTTCTCTCGCCCTCTCTTACTGCATTTCTGTCTTACTTGTTTAGCTTCCCTTTCTGTCCTCTGGTTTATTCCACCCATCGCTCTACCCTTTTCTCTTCCACAAAGACTCAAAAAGCTTTCAGATCTGGTTGATCTGATGAATAGGAAAAAACACTTGGACACTGCTAGCACGGGCGCCCACACAAACACAAAGCAGGAGATGAAGCATCGCTGAATATGTTTCCAAACTAACTTCATTCTAAGCCAAAGACTAGAAAATATGGTGAAGCATATCTGCCCTTTGGCTTCACCTGCACAAGTGCCGAGGTAGGTCTCCCTGCAGGATTGGTTTTCGAACTTTAAAAACCTTTAAAAATTGGTCTATATACCATTTGTGTAGTGATGGGAATCGAGAACCGGATCAGAACTGCTAAATTCTAATCAAACCCATTCCTACATTTGTGCGTCACAGTTGTACGGCTCCGACATGCTGGGATGACACAGTGGTGACTGTCGTCTCATACGCTCTGAAGTCTTTTCTCTTTGTAACCAAACTAAGACATAAAGCGTATTTTACTTTTTAACCAAATCTCAACTTTGATTGGACGTCTTAGAAAATAGTCTTTTTAAATTCTTTTCAATCAGTTTTTGATTATACAGGAACAGCCACAACGTTACCCAGCAATCATCATCACTGTTATTTTTACATAGCCAGAGAAATGTCAGCTTTTAACTGATTTAATTTAAGGCTGTAACAATTGGTCCGTTAATCATGTGAGAGCAAAACCAGTAGGCCACAAATCAGTGGGTGATGTCACAGCATCCTTTTATGTGAAATCTTTGGGCTGCACTCACACAGACCTGCAGGGAGTGATTTCACCGTCAACTGGGGCTTAGCAATTCATCCGATTTTTTTATTTAATTACAAATTTGGTTTCCAGCTGTTACTAACACAATACAACCTAGATAAAGAGTTTTGCATTAATAGTCAATCCAAAGCTCTCGTTTTGTCCTGTGATATAAATCAAGCGCATCACCTTTTTCCTTCCACTGATCTCGCTCACTGTTTAGTCCAGCTTGAGTCGAGACGATGGAAAGGGAACATTTGGTCAAAAACATCGACCAACAAAGATTTCCATCTGTGAACCTGTGGAAGAATCATTAATGGGTGGCTGCAGCTGCCCTCATCTCTGGATTGCCGCAAGTCTCTCACCTGATCCGCCTTCACTGACAAGTGACAGAGGTGTGAGCTGATTGTGGCTTCATCCCTCCGTCGCTCTCCCTGTGGCTTCTGTCCACTGCCACCTGGGCCTCCCACTCCCTCAAATGAACCCACAAACATCCCACAGTGGAACCAGACGATGGTAGGGAGCCAGGGCTGACGCTAACTCTGAGAACCCCGTGCAACCCACAAGCTCCAACTCTTTCAGGAAATCCTCACTTGTTAACGCTCGTGTTAAATAATGAAGCTCATATTCATGGTTATGATTTCTGCAGTCCTGCTGTCAGTGTCTGTGTTTCACTTGTCGTTTGGCCAGCTCAGGACTAAAGCTGATAAAATGTCCTCTCCACAGCTGAACCTGAATTTGAAATCATAATTCCACATGAGAAACTGTCCTCTGTGCGTTTTGTACCAGCCTCGGTCTCCCCGTTTTCCTCTGTTCCTGCTCACTCTCTCGCTTCTTTTCTCTCTTCCTGTTAACCCCTCCCCTCCCGCTTTCTCCCCGGTCTGTTGTTGTGTGAAATGTAAAACAGACTGAGCTCGGCCTCCTGCGAGACAGACTCTAGAGTCGGCGCCGAGCAGCATGGCTGCGTCTTTCCAGCGCGCTCTGAGGCAGAAAAACAAACATCTCTCTGAGCGCTGAGACTCCGACACAAGCTGCTCACTCTCACTTTTATCAGGAATTAGTCTCGTGATGACGGCTCGAGTGACTGACAGCCGCTTCACTCGACAACGTGGCCTGAGCTCAGGAAAGAAAAATAAATCTCGCACGTAGAAAAAACTAAAATGAAAACTCGACTGCACGAAGGTGGAACGGACAGCTGGCTTACCTCAGCATAAAAACAGCCGCCTGGTTCTGTTGACAGCATCTCCTGAGCTCACTAAACACAAGTTACATCTATTTTTTAAAGCACAGATGATTGTATCACTTTCAGAACAGCAATGTTAACTCACGTTTTCACTCAAGTTTTTCTCTGAATATGCAAATACCTGCAGCATCATCAGATTATCTGTGTGTGATACCTGCGCTCTGGGTCTGACTTTTGTTAAATCAGCGTCCTCCTAATGAAGCTGATTAGCTCATTAGTTAGCATTAACAAACACATCTGCCGGTACACATTCTCTCACCTGCTTCATGACCTTCTCCAGGTTCACTCCTGCTCTTTTGTTCTCTCATGATTTTCATGGCCTTCAGACTTTATTATGAATAAATGATATGAATCTATTAGTTTTGCCTGTCTGATGTCACCCAGGCTGCCAGAACATCTAAAAAACACAACCAACCTGCAACTGCTTACAGTCTTAATACAACGTTCTACACAAATGATAACCTATAATCCACAATCTGCTATTGACGTGAGAAGTGTACAAAGCCTATTTTTCAAATGTTGTTTTTTAGCATTTTCTTCAAGAAGATAATGCCCAAACCACAGTCTGCTCATATTCCAAGAGTGCAGCTCTGCAGTCAGAGTCTGGGCTGAAAACATTCAGAGCGCTGATAAAACAACAAAGCAGACGAGCGGCTGAACCTGAGCATCAGCTGGCAATGGAATAAATCTGGCTACAACAGGTAACTTCCTCAGTCCTCAGACACTTAATAAAGTGCAGTTATACAAAAAAAATTATATGTGAAAAGATATTTTAAGGCAATGAGTTAATATTACAGAAACAGTCAGAGCCTGAAGTGGTCGTATTCTGCTCGGATCCAGCTGCACATCTTTATTCTGGGACTCTATTAGAGAAGTTTTGCATGATTCAGAATCCAAAATAATCCTCATTTATACAACAGTTAGCTTTGGTGCAATCCCTCAGGCTATGCCACATCTGAAACAAGCCCTTTAAACCCCTCCCACTTTAAGCCAACTCTCTTCTAATTGGCTGCCCCTCATAAAGTTTGAACAGCAGGTGGTTGAGGTTTCAGTGCCTGCGGTGACAATGTTACTGGTGTCATACACATCCAAGAGTAGGGAAAAGCTAAACAAATCAAAGTGTTTAAAGGAGTCTGAGATTACTTGTATTTATTCTGACCTCATTATCTGAAAGTAACTGAGGCCGTCATTAATAAGAACCTCCGCCACTGGAGCACGAGAGCCAACAGGAAGTAAGGAAAAGCAGAAACCAGCCATTTTAAGAGCAACAGACAGGAGTCAGTGACTGCAGCCTGATTTTCCCACAGGACAGAGAAACAGCAGCTCGCTCCGGAGCCAGTCTCTAAACAAGAAAACACCCATTGACCGGTGTTTCCATGGCAGCAATGGGCGACACCGACTGAGCGGAGTTTCCATGGTAACAATCGGTGACACCCACTAACCAGTATTTCCATAGAAACACTCAGAGGCACCTGCTGACCAGCAGAAAAGAGGAAACCAGGAGTTGCACTTTGTGGTTTCCTGTTTGCTCAGAGGAGCGAGCAGAGGACGAGTTTTTAGGAGAGCATCAGACACTGAGGCTGCTTTGTTTCACCCAAAGAAACTGGCCTGTCGGAGCAGGTGGTAGTGCTGCGAGGATAAGACCCACAGAGGTCTGCTCTGCACTGAGCTGCCTTCATACAACTGTGAAACCTTCCTCTAACTGTTGGACTTTTTCTGGAAGACACTTTGACCCTCAGTTTCAGACAGAGACGTCCTGAGATGGAGGACATGTGAATCCTTTGTGACGCCTTTTTTTCTATAAGAATTAAAATTGGAAATATGATGATAAACAAAACACTAGAGGTAATCAGAGGGCTAAAAGCACAGGACGCTCACTGTCCTTCCTCCAGGTCCAGAGGATGGCTTCCGCCCAGCTTTTGCCAACGAAGCCCTCCCTCAGGGCTGTCTCAGACGAGGCGATGTGATTTCTGGCTCCATCTTTCCTTGCAATCATAGCTCCTAACCATTCTCCTTGGCAGACTCTACGAGGGGGGGGCTTACAAACAGTAGTATGCACCTAAAAAATGGATGGACTGATGGATGCACGGACAGTTATCTTTTTGGCCACTTTTGGTTTCACTGATTTTCTCTCATTAATTTTCATTTTAAAGAGATCCAGAGACTCGATGAACTCACCTTCAGGTGGAATAAGCCAAACCCAAAACACCAGCACAGAAAAACTCTCTTATAACTGACTGAAAACATTTCTCACTCAGCTACAAACAACCAATAGGCTAACACTGCTTAGAGGCCTATGATACACTGGTTGTTTTAATTAGGTAATTGATAGGAAAACTAAGCATCTTAGTGAGGTGCTGAGTCACCAGAGCAGCGTTAGTGCTCCTCAGCATTGTTTCTCCAAGTCTTTGGTACCAAACTGGAGATAAAGATATTTATTTTGTACGTAAATGATAATAATAGAGAACACGTTGGTTCAAAATCCTCACCCCTCCCAAGTATCTAGAAACGTTCCTATGGACGGACGCTTTGTCTTCCTGAAACACTCAGATCAACAAATGCATCCAAGCCAGCAGGCTGTGCGTTTAAGGGTTAATAAAGATGAAAAACTGGGAGATTGTGAATATCAAACTTTGAGATCCTGACTAAGCCCCGTCCAAATCAAAGCCAACGATTCTGTCAGATGAGAGAGGACGACTGGCTCTGTGCGGCTCTACACATGTATAAAGTATGACTCAGCAGAAACACAGGCACTTGTTGCTTATTAACTACATGGCGCTGGTTCTAAAGACTTCACAATCGAACTGGAAGCATGTTTTTGGGATTATCTGCTCTGCTGGGCTGTAAAACATGATCAGTGAGGACGTTATTAAGAAATATCTGCCCTCATAACAACACTATAACCTGTGTAATGTGCAGTCAAATTGTCTTTCACTCCAGATTTAGCTTTAATGCTGCAGAGCACAGCTGCACCACTGAGAGCTGATTTTATATTCCACTTTTATTAGCATTAGCATTTTTTGTTTAGTATTCTGAGACTGGAGCTGCTAAAACTGCCTGCTTCAAGATAGAATATGAATAAATAAACTGATGTTAATACTTGAGGTTGAGCTTCTCAGAGATGAAGCATTTCCTTTTTGAGTGTTGGTACCAACTTCATGTTTACTTCCTTATGTTAAGGTTCATCTGAGCCTTTTTACATTTTTTGCAGTTTGTGTCACTTTTATTTCTTATTTTAAAGTTTTCTGTCACTGATTTGAAATATTGGCACCAACACTGCTTGTTTAGTTTTAAAGTCAAAATGCAACAAGCTCCTCCAACATTTTCTTTGTTGCCACAGTAATTGTTACATCCCCCAGGAGGATGTCTCTTCTCCCTACTAACCCTTTGTTTTGTCCAGGCTCCACCTCCTCTGTCCTGATTGGATGCTGCGCAGAGTCCGGCTAATTGGTAATCAGCAGAGCACTATTTAAGGCCTGTGGAGCTGTGCTTCTGTGCCCTCTGGCCATTTTGGTTGCCATACCTGTGCAGGCTTGCATGCCTTTGTATCTTGTGTGAGCATTGTTGTTTCATGTTCGGACTGCTTGTAGGGGAGAGCTGCCTTTTGTTTTGACACCCTGTTTTCTCCTGTTTATGTGTTGTTAGGTAGGTTATGGTTATAGGTTGTATATTTTGTTTCTTTGGAGTTAGGTAAGTTTCTTTTATTTCTACATCAGGGATGTTTTGTTTGTTATGTTGGCCTTGGCTCTCCCTGACGTTATACCTCAGTCTGAACCCAAATCCCATCACCAGTATTAAATAAACCTTCTAAAATTACCATCTTGGCTCCTCCTTCTCTATCCACCTTTATGTTCGTCCCTTCAACCCCCTAGACTAGCCAGGGGACGTAACATAAATTGGGGGCTCATCCGGGAGATTACCCTGCTTAATACATTTTTAGATAGTGAAGGTTTGGAGTTGTTTGTTTCTGCTGGTGTATTTGGCAGAGGTAGTTAGTAAGGCAACTGGTGTTTTCAATTTGAGTGCATTTTTGAGTAATCCTTCTTGGGAGGAGCTAAATAAACATGCTTATGTCTTACTTCGAAAAATGTTCCAACTCTCAGCTGCTTCATTACATCTGTGTATAAAGGGATGGGTACTTTTACACTCCATTTGAGCACTTAAAGCACTTTCTTACGACAAGCCTCCTTCACTTATTCACAGACGATCGTACAAGCATGTTTCTGCCCAAGTTCACACTTTCACGCTGCGACATGAGGCTCTGTGGACAACTTTTCAGGATAAACTTCCACGCAGGCTAAAGGAGCCAGGGAACCTTCCAACGCTACCTCCTGAACCTTAGCCTCCTGGTGGGTGAATTCTTTAATAACTCAAATACTTGGATAATAATGAATTTTAAAGTTTGCATTACTAGGGGCGTGGCCTCTTTGACTGATGGATGGATTGCAACACAGACGACTGCAGTTGCTAGCTGTCTGCTAATTGGAGTCACTGAATTGGATCTCTGGATCATGTTTGTGTTGTTGATGCCTTTTGCAGTTTTTCTAATGCGGTTATCTGACAAATGGTGGAGCTTTCTGTGCAGCTGGTTGTACTAACTCATCGTTGAAGAAATTGTGGTCAGTAGTCTTTTACCTATTGCTGATTAGCATGTGTAATTTAGCTAATTTAGCAACAACTCAAATTTCAGACATAAAGTCTTGAGGATACTTTTCATGTCTGTGACCCTGCTGGGGTTTGCTGGGGTCCAAGCGATCTAAATTATACCACCACATGGCGAACAAGGATCCATGTAGACTGCCTATTTTCTTGACTGCGCAGACTCATCTGCAGATACTTTAATTAGAAAACATCAGCTACAAATAAACCTCAGACAGCGGACTTCAAAGAAGTATAACAAGGATTCATCCCTTTGGTCGAGACTGAGGCTTAAGAGTTTGTTTATCCAATTGTATATTAATCATACCATTGTCATAAAAACAAGAGTTTTTAAAATGTTTAAATGACTCCCCAAATATACCTGAGCAACTCATCGGTTTAAAGTATACAATAAATACGTTCATGTCCATGTTAAATAAGAATCATAGCTACTAGTCACATATTTCTAAATAAATGACCACAAATTGTTGTATTTGTGTTTTTCTATTATTTACTGCGTTGACCCAAAAACTTACTGGACTAAGTGTTTTGAGTAGCATCACCTTTCTGACGAGTACCAACATTATCACTTTTTTCAGGACAACTAAACTCTGTTTTTAATGCTAAATACTGAAGCATAAAGTGTTGCTAGGTTGATTTCTTAATTTAAAGAGTTGAGTTCCAGAGTGATGTATGTGAAATACTCAGTTAAAATAAGTTGTAATGACCTCTGTTGTCTAATGATGTTAAGTGATGACATGTGCTGTGGTCTGTACTCAGTGTGATTAAGCACTCGTACTGTAGCTCTTTAAACAGCTCATGTCACACATGAAGCCGCGTGTCTGAGGTTGAACTGATTCATTGCAGCAGCAGCTGAACATCCAGGTGGTAAATTCAGTGTTTTGGGGCAGAATGAAACAGGTCAGCACATTATTGTCTAAACCTGCTGCACTGTACAGAACGCTCCCCGGAGCCAGAGTCCATTTAGTGGCGAGCTCCCCATGGTCTGCGTCCATTTACTGCCGCAACGTGCCCTTTTGAAGCCAGGCTCCATGTACTTGTGTTTACCCTGTAAATCCCAGGTCTGCTGAATGAAGTCTGGATGACGGGAGAATGATGCACTGACCCATGACGGTGAGTGCAGCGGACAGCAGGCTAACCCTTCAAAAAACCCAGTCAGACAAGCAGCACAGAGAGCCAAATGATAAACTAACAATGCACAAAAGCATCCGAGCAAAAGCGCACATTCAGTAGCTACAAAAACCATGTGTTATATCATCAAGACCCAAAAATAACCGGCAGGAAATTTGCTTTGCTGAATTTGACACTGAAGTCTTAAACATGTATTTGCTGCAAAATCCTGTCTTTAAAAATCATTTCAAACCTTCCAAAATAAAAAGTCTGGAAATAGAACTATGGCACAATTTGCTGCCTTGTAACTGTGGTCAAAGCAAAGCAGTGGGGCAGTTAAACTGACCCGAAATCTGTTTTCAGCCCTTAAAATTCAAATTCTATTTGTCCTTTGGTGAAGTTAAGAGGGCAAATCACCAAACACCAAATTTTAGCATCGCTAAAATATACAGTGATGATGTAGAAGTCTCAGAAACTCATATAAACTCTTGACTTTAAAGTGTTAAATAGATTTAGCATATGACCAAAATATTTTGAACGTGTGGGACTAAAAAAGGTTATCTTATCTTATCTTATCTTATCTTAAACATGCTAAAGTTATTGTAAAAACTCTTTTATACTCCTGGACTTTTTCCATTATTTTCTAACTTTACTAGAACATCATTGGCTCTCTGATCAAGATCTCCAGTAATGTTCTTTATGCCTTTTTTGACACTTTCTCAGTTCCAGTGAATGAAGCCAGAGCAGCATCAGCTGCAGAGACAACGCTGGCGGATTAACTGTTTGTTTGGTTCCTGAAAGCGAGCCCTCGAATGCAGCGCACTCCACTGTCACAACAATCGCTCTATTACTTCATACATGTAGAACGTCTCCTGTCAGCCTGCAACAACATTAAGAAGTGCTGAAACCTCGGAGAAGTTGAGACATTCTTCTCTCGGGATCTAATAATGCCGCAGCAGAAGCATCGGTGCTGCAGGACACCAGCGGCATGTCTGACGTCGTGGGAGGAATGTGATTCAGATGTTTGGAGCACTTTGTGGTAAGAGACCGTGCGGAGTAACCTGATGATGAAACAGCTGCAGTGTTATTCAAATATGAGCTCTGCCAGTTGTTTGGGCACGTGTAACCTGACAGATAAACTACATTTTTACATCCACATACAGCCGAAAATAAGTATATCAAAGTCAGGGGATTGGAGCACACAGGTTATAAGTTATGAAGGTACATTTTACATTTTCATATAAACAAGCTTTCTGATTGTTGCAAATGTCTCCGAGTTCTGCAGATGGTTCTTATTTTTCTTGTAATTGTTTCCTTGATGAGTTCACGCTGATCACCACAGGCTGAGCTGGATGATGCTTTAATGACGGCTTCACTCATAAATGTTGAGCAAACACTGAGTGAAGCCACTCCTTTCTGTCTGCTGTTATGAAATAATAAAAGTACTCCACAGTGAGCGCTGATAATTTCATTACAGAGAAAGGAAACATCAGACTGTTTGTAGAGTTAATAAACCGTGTTGTTGTTACATTTCAGCAAAGCAGAGTGACCTCCAAATCCACCGGACCAGCGGCAGCCAGTTCCATCCCAAAACTGTTGAGCAAAACTCAACTTTGATCTGATCCAACTGCAGCAGTGTGAGGTAAACATCCTCTATGCCCAGCTGCGTTTTGGAATCTGGGATATGAGTGCACCAAGAAAAAAAAAAACAAGCACAGCCGGAGATGCTTTGTTTCAAAGATTTATGCACCAGGTCCTCCTGCTTGCATTCATTCATATCAATTCAGATATCTAAAAGATGAGCATGGCACCTGAACCGCTTTGTAAAATGAAATTAAACCAAGTAGAAATGCTCCATGGTAACTAACTGCTGAAGCACAGGTGCACAAAATGCTGTTTATACCAGAATTAAAAAGCTCAGTTAAAAATGTGGTAAAATACCCCAAACACCAACAAAGAGTCACCCTCTGGCCCGCCCCAGAGCGCCATCGGTCTATGAACTTACAGGCGTAGGTCATGGCGAAACTGCTGCTCGTGTCCACCATGTCCACCTGTGGCACCAGCTTGGGGATGTCCTGGTTTTGTGCCAGGGCGAAACGAAACACCTCGTACTCATGGGAGTCACCGGGGAAAAGGCCTCCTGTTGACAAACACACAGAGACACACAGAGGGTGTTCTTCAGTGTCCCAAAGCACAAAGGACAGGAAAGCCCCAGAAACGACCGCTCACCCACAAGCCCAAAAACACCGGTGTGCTTTACAGTAAGAGCTGATGCTGTTTGATTTAACATGAAATCAGATACAAGAGTGAAATCTTTATTGAGCTGTTCATAGTGATTGTCCTTTATAGGACCGCCCTGAAGAGCACCCCCACTTTATCCTGTTCTTAGAGTATAAATGCAAACAGAGTTTACAAAAGCAGCTCTGTGTCACACTCAGCAAAACTTTAAATTAAGCCTCAAAAAGTCAAAAGAAAAGGAAATCGAGGGTCAGCGCATCGCCCTGCTTCCCTCCGCAGAAAAGCTAATGGTGTGTTCTGGATTATTGCAGGAAAAACAAAAATTTTATAATAATGTCCATGACGTAATATTGTGCTAATTAGCTCGTGCTAGTTATTCATGTGGAGCTGTTTAGCACAATTAAAGCATGTTAGTCTTTGACAGCTCCCTATTTCAAGATTTATCAGATAATGAATGAACTAGAAACACATCACAAGGTTTACCTGCATGCAATGTTCTCTCTGATGTTTCATGTGTCTGAGCGAACACACAAACTCCCTGAGCGTCCCTTGGACCACTGAGCAACAGCAGACGTGTGCACTGTGGTCACGCCAGCATCGAATCCATCCAAGTTACATGGTTTATTAAAATAATCAAATTACAGCGTTTACATTTATGTTAGACTACTTTTAATTAACTGCTTTAGCCCACTTACAATGAAATTTTAATTAAAAAAAATCTTGTTCATGACCTGTGTAGCATGTTAACACTATTGGAAGTAAAAATAACTTGAACTCCAATTTTGAAAACACAACTTTCCTTTTTTTTTTTTTTTTTTTATAAAGCTCTGACTTGTATTATGAGTCTGTGGTCTGGGAGAGAGTCTGTAACTCTGTCTGCAACATACAGTATATAATGACCAATGTTGTGCAATTAATTATATAATTCTTCTTCTTCCAAGCAGTTTATATCCTGCGATGCAGGGTCCGCTATTTTGCATGTCTTACTCCACTTCTTCCTATCCAGGGCGTCTTCTGGTGTAGCATTCGCAGCCTTCATGTCATCTTTGATTCGGTCCATCCAGCGCTTTTTTGGTCTTCCTCATAGCCTGTTTCCACCCAGATCTAATTGCTGGGCGGTCTTTGCAATGGAGTTCTTATCGCTACGTGGCTGTACCATCGGAGCCTCGCATCTTGTCTGTGATCGGTGTCACTCCCCATTGTTTCCTGACATCTTAGTTCCTCGCTCGGTCAAGTCGTGGCCCAGAGGCCACCTCAGCATCTTCATCTCCATGGTGTGAAGGGCTTGTTTGTGTTTGGTCGTGCCACTGGGTGCACGATCGACTTATAGACTTTCGCCTTAAGATAGATTGGCATTCTGTTGTCGCATAAGACTCCACTGACCTGACGCCACTTCATCCACGCTGTGTTGACATGGAGTCTGGCGCCTGGTAGAGTTTCACAGTCCGAGGTGACAAGGGACCCGAGGTACTTGAATTGGGCAACTTTAGTCAGCGGCTCACCGTCGATATTGATGGTACTGTTGGTCTGGGGGCCGCATTCAAGGTACTCAGTCTTCTTGATGTTCAGGCGCATGCCGTTTTTGGAGAGCTGGTCTTTCCATGCTTGTGTTTGGGTTTGCAGGGCTAGGCAGTTTTCTGTTTCTGATAGGCACACATCATCTGCATACAGGAGGCTCCATGGATGTGGTGATTGCAGATCAGCCGTCGCGGTGTCCATACAGAGGGTGAACATCAGGGGCGAGAGGGCCAAGCCACGTTCGAAGATCTTCATTGCATGGCAGAGTAGACGAATCGGTCGATAGTTGGTGCACTCTGTGACGTCTCCCTTGCCCTTCCAGATGGGCACTGTGATGCTCGTTGTCCAAGCTCAGGGGGCTTTGTCTTCGGCCGTGATACGGTTGAAGAGCGCCGCAAGATATGTTGTACTGCGGTCGCCCATCATAACTTCCAGATTTCAGCTGGGATGTCGTCCTGTCCTGTGGCTTTATTTATATAGTTAGTTCTTCAAAAGGTTTTTGCAGCTATTTACCTAAAAATGCAGACAAGGCAGTTTTTTAAATAAACATTTCAAACTATTTACAGAACAATCAGGTGTTCTGCATCAAATTTTTGCATCAAAGTTTTTGGTTTTGTTTTTGCTCACAGGCTTTCGAGCACTTTCCTTATAAAACGCTGTTTTTACCGTTTCTTCCCGCAGTAAATATGAACAACGACAGTATTCAAGAAGAAAACCAAACATTGCAGATATTTTTATCATAACTCTGGTTTTACGTGGCCGATCAACACAATTTAAAAACTGGTATAAAGTCCACACGTTTTCCATCACTTGTTCCGTCTGTCCTGCTCACATCTCCAATGGTTGTACACGTTGTCATTAACATGGCTTCACTCCACATCAGCCACGCCGCTGTGCTAGCTAAAACACCGGTGTCGGCACATAAGGACGCTGTCATAGCCTGTCAACGATGTTGATTAGCTGCGTATATACGAATGTGAATCGCATCATTGGGTGGAGCAGCCAGTTTCCGGTCACTTACTAACTTAAACTGCAAAACAGAATTGTTAACGTATTTATTTTAATTTCAATTCAGGTTAGATTTTCTGTGTGCAGAGACCATGCCAGCAGTGCGCGCGCGTAGCTTAGAGGGAACATTGCCTGCAAGTCATCTCACCTTTAGCAGGGAGCTAATGAAGCTCATGAGTCTACTGTTAAGCTAGCTTCTCTTACTCATATAGAAATGCCTTAAAAAAA
Source organism: Perissodus microlepis (assembly GCF_051167445.1). Taxonomy (NCBI): domain Eukaryota; kingdom Metazoa; phylum Chordata; class Actinopteri; order Cichliformes; family Cichlidae; genus Perissodus; species Perissodus microlepis. The sequence continues at coordinate 31,910,361 of NC_140470.1, read as the reverse complement.
AACTATTGGAACTAAACGATGTAATTGTGGGGCTTCTCCTGTTTCGCCTTAAAAGACTGTTATTTAAAATATGTCTAACCACTTTTTTTCAGTGTGGAGCTTTAGTTATTCAACCATCTAAAAATTTTGTCTATAAAGTGGTCATCGTGGATGCCACTTCCTGCTGCTGATAGCCAGAAACAGCAGTCAGCAGCCGTGTCTCACTCCTGTCTGAACTTGGAACCTTTGTCCTGTTTAAGGCCAAAATTCCTCAGTTGCTATGAAGTGAAACATTTTCACGTGTTCAGCTCATATTAGTCTACTTAAGGCCGCTAATCAGGGTCAGGTTTCATTCTCTGTTGTCTGTAAATGAGGTTAAATGTGGCTCCTTGTCTTCATGCTGGGTGGAAATGAATAAACTCCCAGCTTCTCTCTCCTCCAGCTTGCTGTTCTTAATTTGATGTCCATATAGTCGTGATAGAGCAGCCATGCTAACAATAGCAAAGAAGTTTTCTTCCAATTTATTTCACTTTCATGTCCCCAATAAAAGAAAAGTGGAGCTGAACTGTGTGTTTTCATACTTGCATGTAAGTGTATTCACACTCACTGCTCCTGAGCACCTCAAACTCCAACTTTACCCTAAAATAAGAAATGGGAGAAAGTTAAGAAACTTTGTGATGTTTGATTGTGCTGCCCGTGAGCTGGCTGCTCACACAGAGTTTACCATTGCCACTAATAATGACAAGTGCCCGCTTTGCTGTAATTGCTGTTAAAAGCCTCTTTTCTCTGCTCTTACTGGAGCCACTTTTACGGCACTCATACCCTCTCAGCATAATGGTTTCTAGGGTCACGTGGAAATTATCCAAACACTTAAACTCTGACTGACTGACCCTCTTCTGTTTTCTGTGCTGAAGGAGGAAGAGATGCTTTCATATGACTGCACAGCAGGGCGCTCCAACTTCCTCGATTCAAATGTTAATTTATGTTTTTCTTTCTTTTTGTGGTGAAGCTTTCATGACTCTTCTTCTCAGCAGGAAAGTAAAAATTGCTCTGTCCTCTCTATCTCCACACAAACAGATCTTTGAATGAAACAGTTTAATAAAAGGTTTCAGTTTTCAGCTTTTTTTGCAGTTATGGTTGATTTTCTGCTGCTGTTTGGTGACATTTAGGCACAAATTTTCTGCAGTTAAAGAAAAAGGAAGGAAAACATCTTTCTTCTGCACCGAGCTTCTCCTTCATCTTTATTTAGCCAGTCAGTGCAGAAATTAGCATCGCCATGGTTTCCTCAACAGAAACATGTTGGGATTTTTACAGAGCTTTTTAGATCATCACATAAAAATAAATGTGGGAAAATAAAAGTTTAAGATACCCACAAATTCAGTTCAGCATCTCCACAATTTGATGCCATTTTTATTATTGTGTAAGTGGGATTTCAATCACCAGAGGGGGGCGATATGGAACACAAAAAATTCATACTTTTCACACTCCTACTGTATATTAGTTTTTCCATCAAAGCACCGTGCGGGTCATCACTTTGTATTCACATTTGAAATTGTTGATCAGTTTGTTTCAGCCAAGGCCCCCTAAAATAGACATGAGCATGATAAGTACTGTGCTGTCCTTGCTGTGAAAATTAACACATTAAGTAGAGACAAGCTTGTCCTGTAGGAATCAAACTTTCCCCATAAAGTGCTGGAGATTATTAAGAGTTTCCGGAGTTGCCTTAAACTTGAGAGTAGGAAGAAAAGAGATTTTTCTCTCAGTACTTGTGACCTTCAGCAGTGTGGATGTCTGTGGGAAGCTCAGCAGAATGTGGCAGCTGTGTGCTCAAATCTGCAGGCTGCAGGCAGATGGACACAAAGATTTCTGTTATCACTATCGATGTAATCATCGAATATGAGCCATGGAGTTTTCCCCTGAATCTAACTGTGATGGTCCGAATGTGTCGGCCATGACAAATGCAGTCAGAGGTTCAAATTATCAGGGACAGTAAGAGAGTGGAATACACTCCTGGATGAAAGTCAGCAGCTTCACTGTGACCATCATTATGATTTTTATTCCTGATAACTCACATCTGAGGTTCACACTCAGAGAGAAGGTGATTTTTCCCGATGATTGCAGTAAAACACAAAGTCAGCTGAACTTCGCAGATATCAATGTGTCCAGTCAGGAAGCACCCATTACACTGCAGAGACACCAACAGGACATTAATCCAGCTGCACGGTGTCCGTCTCACTGCAGGACGCCGGCCCCTCGTGGATTCTGGATCTGACAGTTCGGTCAGAGACGAGCACAGAAGCTCATTTTGTTCTTCCTCACACAGAGGAGCAAATAAGGCTCCGTCCAGTTCTCTGTTTTTAATGACCCATCACACTCCTGAGAATGTGCTGGTCGATATGGATGTGCCGTCCTGGAGGAGATGAACCCGTGCCCAGATCCAGCCTGAATGAGCTGCAGGTACTGTCTCATTCCACCAGCAGTGACAAAGACATGAACGGAAAGCAAAACTGGTTAAAAAAAAAAAAGCAGCCAGGAGGGATGAGCAGAGCGCAGCGGTCTGTGGTCAGCACCTGCAAGACCATTCCCTTTATTTGGGGTTTGTCCAGCGCACCTGCTGCCACTTTCATCTGTACAAAGCAGGTGAAACGGATTCACAGTTTATGCTTCCCAACTGGACACACTGTCTCTGAAGTTTGACTATGTGTTATTCATTTAACCCAGTCGAGCATTTTGGAGACTTTTTCTTTGTGTCCTACCCAGTTACTGTTTTTTTTAAACTGGTAGTTATACAAGTCAGTATCATATTTAGCCATTATTACCTTAGGAGAACACGAAGATATTCAAACTTTACAATAACTTTTTAATACAAGAGGTCTGTTATGATTCATCACCTTCCAACCCCCTCCATGTCTGTGTAACCGGGTCATAAATTACATATTGTTATAATTACACAAAATGTGTTCTAGACCCCAAACCCTTCCTTTTATACCTGACTTTTAGGACCTTCAAGCCTGTAGTTATGTTCATTATCAGTTAGAGCCCCTCCTCCTTCTTTGGTGCAACCCTATAAATACGGGGTACCCCTTTGGCCTCTCCCCTTTTCCAGAATTCCCCTGTGGGAGAGGTTGGTGTCATTTCTTTCCCAACACTGTACAACACACATATAATGTATATTTAGCCACCCTGATGTTTCTGATTGTGTTTTAGTTCAGTTATTGTCATCACTGTGCCTGTCTTTGGTAGATACTGTAAATGTGTAGTATGTGTGTGCCACATGTGTTATAGGCACAGTTAATGCTATCATGAATAGATCATTTTTGTTAGCTTGGAAGTTGTGGTGGGTTGAGCTAACCCTCTTCCTTACTGTTTACATTTGGTTGTAGGAGCTGGAGCGGGCAAGTTAGTGACTTGGAGGTCTTTCTTTCTTTTACCTTTCAGTGTCAGACAACGCAGGAACACACCGGTTACAGCTGCTTGTCATATATTTTACATGACCTTCAAAACAAGATGGTTTCTCATGTACGCAACAGGAAACATGAGGAGAAACTTTCACTTGTATGAATGCTCCAGTGCAGCTAACCCAGCTAAGCCAAAGCAAAGTTTCCTGCCCAATGAACACACTGCACATTTAAATGCAAAAAAACAGTGAAAAGATAATCATAAATAGCGATAAAAGTAACAATATCACATAACAGGAATCGTGACACGACAGGAAATATTTACTTAAATCCCACATCAAGCACATCAGCTAGGAGGAACGCAAACACAAAATGGGACATTTTTGCTGTTTACAGTTTCAAAATAAAAATCTCAGTATTAATTAAAACACACACACACAAAATGGAAAATATCATTTCTAGCCACACTACTAAAACATCAGTTTCAGACACTTGTTTTTCTACTTTTGGATTTGTGTGATGTCAAAGTCAGGGGAGGAAGCAGGTGTGATGAGTTTTATTTGAGTACTCATAAATATATTTCTAGTATAACTTCAACAGTCTTTAGTATTCAGATCAGAGTCCCTTGGAATGAATACTGGAGTTCCACAGGGATCCCTCCTTGGCCCTCTTTTATTCACCCTCATACACAAACAGTGCTTGAACTCAATGGAAGATTTCATGAAGGGAAGAAAAGCTGTGAAAGAGTATTTAATAGGTCGCAAGTAAAGAGAAGCTCAGAGAATGTGACGGCACTTACCGCAGACTCCCCTGTCAAAACTACGATATCCAGATGGACTACAAAATGAGCTCAATGAGTTTTGAGCATTTTGTTGCAAAATTTTACTTCATTGTGAAGGTTGGAGTACTTCTTAAAGCAGGGGTGGGCACCTCCAGGCCTCGAGGGCCGGTGTCCCTGCAGGTTTTAGATGTGTCCTTGAACCAACACAGCTGATTTAAATGGCTAAATTAGCTCCTGCAGTTCTCCAGAGGCCTGGTAACGAACTAATCATGTGATTCAGGTGTGTTGACCCAAGGTGAGATCTAAAACCTGCAGGACACCGGCCCTCGAGGCCTGGAGTCCGACACCCCTGTCTTAAAGGAACATACAACCCGTGCAGTTTCTCATTTTCCTTCCTGATCCAGTGGAACTCCAGCTCTCGTCTTTGTTTGGATTTCTATGACAGTGTCAGGGCTCTGTGTGCGGGCAGGCGGAGGTGAGGATCCAAATGCAGGACTCAGAGACTGAGTGCAACTCAAAAACCACAGCTTTATTGCTGGCAGAAAACAAAACAGAAACCTAACTGGGAAAACCCACAAACTGGACCACACAGGCAAAATCTGATGGTACAACACGACACTGACACAAAGAAACATGGGGCTTAAACACACTAAGGAAGTCATCAAGGAATTAGAGACAGCAGGGGAACACAGCTGGGAGGAATGAGACCTAACGAGACAGGGGGAGCGAAGCTAGAAACACTGACATCAGACATAACCCTTCAAAATAAAACAGGAAACAATTCACAAAGACACAGACTAAGAAACATGGACTTTACACAGAGGGAACACACGGGCAGAGAAGACGAAGCACAGAACTAAACCTAAACTAAACATGAGGGCATAAGAACAAAACTTAAGAACTAAACTCTAAACCAGAATAAACTGAAACGTAGATTTATAACAATATTCAAAGCAGGATAACTAAAGAATCAGACATAAATCATAATACAGAAGAATACCAGAAACATAAGAAACTGAAAATGCTGAGTCAACATGACAGACAGAAGTCAAATTCTCTCCATTCGTCACTTATCACTGAAGCATGTTCAGTCACATGACTTAACTGGACTTTTTTCAGTCAACTGGGGTCACAATATTGTTGCCCATGAATACAATAATAATAGAATAAATTAATTTCTTCATGTCTGTATCTGTGTACTCCATGTCTCTATCTTTAAACTTTATATAACTTGAAGTCTCACTTGCAAAACCTCAATGAGGCACTATGCTCGAATAAAGGTTTTGTTAATGATAAAGTTTGTTGTGTATATTTGACCTAGAACAAAATCTGCAATCCCTACACAGTTTGTGAAATTTTATTAGAATCATTTATGATTTATTCATCAGAGAAATGAGGGCTGGAAGCAATCCATCTGCTGTGACTGAAGCTCTCTCTGGTTAAATAAAGACATGCAGGAGTGCCGAGGCGCTCTGGTTGGGCGTGCAGGGTCACGCTGCAGGAGGGATTTTATTCCAGTAAAATGAAGGTTAGTTCAACTTGATGCCAAATGAGCATCCCACCTGAGTGGAAGCCACAGCGGGAATCTGGACCAGCGGCCTGATGAATCACATTTAAACTTCATTTTGGCAGCGTAACACGCGCTACAGCCCACAGCTGCCTCATCCACACATCGCTGAGTGTGAGCTGACCAGTCGAGGCTCGACATGGGAATAGACGAGGGGTCAGAGGAGTCCCCGCTTCATAAACTCCCGCTGAACGTTTGTTTACTGACATCAGGACTGAGGGCAGAAAACAATACTGAGCCCCTGCTTTACTTCAGCTCGCTGCATGAAAATGGTAGCATAGAAATGTAAGTTACATAACTAAAGTCCTGAGGACGCAGAATATTCACTCTTGTACGACTTTGTTATAACCGCATGTTGGAATTTTTTTCCTTTTTCTGGAGCTTTATGCATCACTAATATCAGATCGGATGATAACAGTTTTAATCACTGGGCACTTTTGCAGGTTATATATTTTAATTTGATCAATAACTTGAATGAATCACTGATTAAAATAAGTCTAGTAATTCCATTTGAAGCAGCTGCAGCCTTGATAACAGGATAGCGCATTTAACCACCAAGCCTGAAGCTTCTCCACACTCTGCATCACCTGAGTCCTTGGATCCAGATTAGTTTGTGATATTATTTGAGAACATCAGGATGATCTCTCCCAGATTTTCTTGTTCAAGCTAAATATGTATCTGAGAAGCAGCAACAGCCAGTGTCCGACTCTGTGCTCCCACAGCAAGAAATCCTGCCAAACCTCCTCAATCCAAATCTGAACCCAACGCATCTAATAAAAGTGGGGATTCTGATTAAAAGGCACTTTTTGTGATAAAACTCTAACCCTAACCTCTACTTTTACTTAGTAAAGCTGGATTTTTACTCCCCCAGGGGACGAATAGGTATATACTAAAGTATGACCACTTTTACTTGCATTGCATTGCTTCCATCACTGGGCTTGGCTTGCAGTTTAGTCCCTTATAAGAAATGAATCAGTGACACCTGTTTAATCTTATTTGGTATGCATTATTTAAACATCTGAACATCTGTAAGCTGCTTTACATCCCATTTAATTAGTCTCAACTTTGCTGTCACTGACCTGGGGTCTGCTCTTCAACTTGTTCTCATTGTAGTGGTCCCGACTGAATTAGCGTTAGAGCTCTACAGGGAGTGCAGAATTATTAGGCAAGTTGTATTTTTGAGGAATAATTTTATTATTGAACAACAACCATGTTCTCAATGAACCCAAAAAACTCATTAATATCAAAGCTGAATGTTTTTGGAAGTAGTTTTTAGTTTGTTTTTAGTTTTAGCTATTTTAGGGGGATATCTGTGTGTGCAGGTGACTATTACTGTGCATAATTATTAGGCAATTTAACAAAAAACAAATATATACCCATTTCAATGATTTATTTTTACCAGTGACACCAATATAACATCTCCACATTCACAAATATACATTTCTGACATTCAAAAACAAAACAAAAACAAATCAGCGACCAATATAGCCACCTTTCTTTGCAAGGACACTCAAAAGCCTGCCATCCATGGATTCTGTCAGTGTTTTGATCTGTTCACCATCAACATTGCGTGCAGCAGCAACCACAGCCTCCCAGACACTGTTCAGAGAGGTGTACTGTTTTCCCTCCTTGTAAATCTCACATTTGATGATGGACCACAGGTTCTCAATGGGGTTCAGATCAGGTGAACAAGGTGGCCATGTCATTAGTTTTTCTTCTTTTATACCCTTTCTTGCCAGCCACGCTGTGGAGTACTTGGACGCGTGTGATGGAGCATTGTCCTGCATGAAAATCATGTTTTTCTTGAAGGATGCAGACTTCTTCCTGTACCGCTGCTTGAAAAAGGTGTCTTCCAGAAACTGGCAGTAGGACTGGGAGTTGAGCTTGACTCCATCCTCAACCCGAAAAGGCCCCACAAGCTCATCTTTGATGATACCAGCCCAAACCAGTACTCCACCTCCACCTTGCTGGCGTCTGAGTCGGACTGGAGCTCTCTGCCCTTTACCAATCCAGCCACGGGCCCATCCATCTGGCCCATCAAGACTCACTCTCATGTCATCAGTCCATAAAACCTTAGAAAAACCAGTCTTGAGATATTTCTTGGCCCAGTCTTGACGTTTCAGCTTGTGTGTCTTGTTCAGTGGTGGTCGTCTTTCAGCCTTTCTTACCTTGGCCATGTCTCTGAGTATTGCACACCTTGTGCTTTTGGGCACTCCAGTGATGTTGCAGCTCTGAAATATGGCCAAACTGGTGGCAAGTGGCATCTTGGCAGCTGCACGCTTGACTTTTCTCAGTTCATGGGCAGTTATTTTGCGCCTTGGTTTTTCCACACGCTTCTTGTGACCCTGTTGACTATTTCGAATGAAACGCTTGATTGTTCGATGATCACGCTTCAGAAGCTTTGCAATTTTGAGACTGCTGCATCCCTCTGCAAGATATCTCACTATTTTTGACTTTTCTGAGCCTGTCAAGTCCTTCTTTTGACCCATTTTGCCAAAGGAAAGGAAGTTGCCTAATAATTATGCACACCTGATATAGGGTGTTGATGTCATTAGACCACACCCCTTCTCATTACAGAGATGCACATCACCTAATATGCTTAATTGGTAGTAGGCTTTCGAGTCTATACAGCTTGGAGTAAGACAACATGCATGAAGAGGATGGTGTGGACAAAATATTCATTTGCCTAATAATTCTGCACTCCCTGTATATGTAGAGTCTCATAGTGCAAGATGTTGAGTAATGGCAGGGTTGGCGGCTTGAACCCTGACTCCATCTGTCCCTAAATGAAAGTGACTTTGAGCAAGAGAACCACACCATCTATGTGAGTCTACATGAGAGGCAGATAGTGTTTTACAGCCAGCTAAATAATAACAGTTGAACCATTAGGACACAAATCATAAGCTCTTTTCTCAGTTTTTAATATTATATAATGATGGAATAAAAGGTACATTCAAAAGGAGAATAAATCATCAATAACTCCATCTAGTGATATAACAGCAAAGCACAAGTATTTAGACAAGACAGTGAAACTGTAAAGTGACCCGAGCAGACTGCGGTTTAATACAGATCTGAAGGAAATCACTAAAGCCTCAGGAAATACTTCAGATTAATGAAAAGATACAGTTAAATTTAGAAATATGATAAAAATATGATAAAGTCATTCCAAAGAAAGATTGCAGGCTCCTCTCTGACAGTCCCATCAGCCGGGATGTCTCAGAGGAAATTATAAGAACCATCAAACAGGCAAAGTCAGGATTATCATAACACACCATCGTACAATAAAAACACAGTTAATATGCTAATGTGTGGAATTAGAGCTGCAATCATTAAATGATCAGTCCTCTGAGAGAAAATGAATCCACCCGCTCCGCAAACGGACATCTTCACGCATCTCAGCACCAAACAGACTAAACAGCTGATCAGGTTCAGAGGTGACTGGCTCATAAATTAATAGCTCAATATGGAAAATCCTGTTGTGTACATGTAGCCTCGGGGCTAGCTGAGGGGATTAGAGTCTGGGACTTACTATTGGGATGTCCTGATCATGTTTATTGACATGAGAAATGGTAGCCCTATATGGCTCTGTTCATGGTGTTAATTCTTCTAATCCCTAGGGATTAATATAATAACCATAATTCTCTTTAAAAAACACTTTATGTCCTTAAGTGATGTTAGCCATGCTGTGGTGTTCAACTCTGTCTCTCCGGCTCCTGAATTCCAGCCCATGTCTTTATCCTCTCTCCCTCTAAAGTTCTGATTCTCTTATTTCAATTGTAAATTTAAATTTAGGAATTTGTCAATAAAAACAGACAATATTCTTTCATGATTCTGTCCATGGTGCTGAATATTACCATCTGACTTTCTGACCCCATAAATGCTGATTCTGAAATGTGTATGGCAGAAACCATATGAATCATAACGCACATTAAGCTACTGTGACTCTGTCCTTTGTCCTAAAATAAGCCTGTAATAAGCTCTGTCTGTGTCTTTGTGACCCCCCCCCCCAGTCATGGCAACATTTTTAACTATATTTAATTTAAGGCCATAAAAACAATCAGTCACACCCGCCGTGACTCTGGTGCTCATGCTGGTCCAATATTGTTAGTAGTCAAATTTAGTAGTTCTGTCCGTGGTGCTGAAGCCAGTATCAACATTTTTCCTCAATGATTCACATATTTAACGATTTTTGATCCATATTTGAATCAACTCAGTTGTTGGTTGTTGAGTCTGTGACTCTGTCCGCGGTGCTGATCTCCATAATCTTCCCGCCGCTGAGAATCACTGTGAACAACCGCCGCCTCACGTCACAGTGATAAAGATGCCCTGCGTGTTGCAGCGATATTAAAGTGCTGCAGACACGAAAAGCGCCTGTCCTCGCGTGGAAATATCAACCCTAACTTAGTGTAAGTAAGGGAGTCCCGATCACAGAAGCGCGAGCACATCGACACAAAGTCACAGCAGGAACATTCGAGACAGTCTGGAGGAGCGCAAGCACTCGGGTCCAGGCGTCCACGCGTGAATCATGATACGAATGATCTGAATATGTGGGGGTCGGGCTGGTCAGACCCCGGGTTCTCGGGGCTCACTCACCTATGTTGATGTTAGTTGGGAAACTTGTGCCGCTGCAGAGCCCGAGCAGCAGCGGGAGCAGGGCCGAGGGCAGCGGGCAGCTCTGCGGCCGCATGGTTCCTCCTGCAGTCCCGGAGGAGCCGCCGTAATCCCATTCACAGCTGACCGGAGAGACGCTCCGCAGCCCGGGAGCACACTCACGTCCACCGGTAGCGCTCCTCTCTGTGTGTCTGTGTGTGTGTGTCTCGGAGTCCTTCCCTCTTTTCTAACATCCACACTCGGAGCGCAGAGCTGTGCTGCCGCTGAGACTCTGACTCCGTTCACGTTCCTGTACCTCTCTCACCCCCTCCACTCTCTCACCCTCTCTCTCTTTCTGCTGCGCACATCAGTCAGGTGTAGTTACACCAAAATCAGTGCGTGACATTACTGTGAAACACGTTTGGCCACACGAAAAAAGGAGTTCAGCAGGTCAGATTTCTGTTAGTGAAGGATCGCCCCCTTCTCCCGCTGGTCACTGAGATTCACACATGTGCTAACTGTTTACACCTTTCACCGTCACGGGATCTGGTCAGTTCACAGACTTCAGTCTTTTCCGTTCTAAACCTTCCCAGCAGGCTTTTAACCTGCGCGGGGAAACCCCGTTGGATTTCAAGTCCCACGCCTTAACCACTCGGCCATCACAGCTTCCACAGAAGGTAGGCGAGACCGTCCCACTGAGGCAGCGCCTCTAACCTCCTAAACCAGTGGTTATGGGTTCGAGACCCATCCTAGGAGTATATCAGGGTGACTGGAGCAGTGGATGTTTGGTGGAACACAGAAAGGCAACTGCAGCCCTGAGAGCTTTTTTTTTTTTTCTTGGACTGACCTTCACAGAAAAGCCTGGTGGGGAAACAGGTGACTTAGAACCAGGAAAAGTTTAGAGCAAAGAGCAAAAACCTGCAGTTCCTCGAACGTCCACTTGAGGCTCCAACAGTGGAAATAACACATTTATATTTTTCTCTAAAACCAGTTTTGGTTTTTGCTGCTAATTTAAAATGGCTGCTGCTAGTTCACAACACACCCGTATGTTCTCCTAACACACCTGCTGACATTGTTCACAATCTTGCAGCCCTGCTGTTGTCTCATGTGTGTGTTTGTGTGCGTGTGTGTGAGAGAGAGTTAACCTCACTCTTCAGCCTCACACAGCTGGAAGTAACGAGCTCACCTGAGGGCTCAGCTGATGCCTGAACTCACATCAGCATTGGAGAGGAACTGAAAGAGAACCGTGGACCCAACTCACCAGAAACCTTCTTCCACCACGTTCTTTAATGTAAGTAAAGTCATGAACTTTTGTTCAGAGTCCAACCAGAACGACTAGCTCTGACACAAAGCTTGTATTATTAGCTGTATCATTACATGTAGTCAGTGCTGTCTGAATGAAATCATAATTTTATCTTATCTAATGTGACCACAAACCCAAACTCAAATGGGTTTGCAGATGTCAACCTGTTGCTAAAACAGAATGCAGACAGAAGACAAACCAATATCTTCTTTCAGCCAATCAGAGCTTTGCTCGGTCCCCAGGCTTTTAGCTTCAATCACAAGAACTGGGCTTATCCTGGGGCAGAGGAGGCAAAACGAAAACATTAAAAACTGTTCCTGTTCATTGTAACAAAGCACCAGCACAGTGTACATGTATGACCATGAGAACAGAGAATATGCACGATTACAATCCTCATAAATCACTGAGCAAAATGAATAATGATGCTACAGGAACAACAGTAAGATGGGGATATCAGTCCATTCACTGGAGCTGCTGTGGCCTCAAACTGCAGCCACCAGCACATCGCCTTTCACCAACATACAGAGACAAAAGAAGAAATCACAAACTCTCTGTGTCTTCTACACAGGATTATTTATTTGCTTCCCTTCAGACAGGATTTAATTGTAAATATTTTAGACCAAAGAAAAAGGAAAGTGGGAGCGGACACCTGAAAGCTGAGTTTCTCTGCAGTGACACACTGAGGGTGAGGCTGCGTGTGCGTCTCACTGAAAGCCGTGGAAATGCCCGCTTTAGATGCTAATGTTTACAACATCACACACGTAGCTGCTGGACAGCAGCAGATAAAGGAGAGCTGTGGGAGCGAGGCGGCTTCACTGTCAGAAGTTTGTCGTGTTTCCTCTGGATCCGCCCACGCTGCCGTTGGCCTGCTTGCTGAGCACAGATAAATTAATTAGGCAGGGACTTGCATGAAAGGGGGTGATCACGTTCCTCCCTCTCTTTGTTTTGTCTCCATAAATTGGTTGACTGAGAGTGAATAGAAGAGGATTATCAGCGTCCCCGTTATTCCACGTGTGGGCAAATTTTGTAGGAGGGCGGCCATTTTTGTGAGACATTAGCGGTGCGCCTGTTGTCCTCTGGTCCTGAGAAAGAGATGCTGATGGACTTTGAAGCTTTCGGATGGGAAAAGTGACTTTAAATAAACCATGAATTGTTCACTAATTAATGTAAGAGCAGAGTAGAAGAATCAAATCTAAAATGTTTGTGTCGTGATTGTAAAATGCGTCGATCCGATCGTTCAGACTGAAAAGTCTCAGCAGCTGTTGGATAAAACATAAAACATGTTCTGCTGGCAGAGTGAGGCACACCAGGAGCCTCTGAGGCTGATCACAGTAACTCTGCGCTCTGCACTTTAAAGCCATCGTACACTCGAATCACTCTCAGACTGCCACCGGGTCTCAGTTTAGATACTTCTGTTAGTACACTTCCACATAGTACAGCATGTACTTTTTACTTATTAAGCTCTTTACTGTGTTCTTGGGACTGAGTGTGAAGGCCTTGTTGGATCTGCTCCGTTGTTATTTTCACAGGTTTGCTTTCTGAGGGCATCAACGTCCTCAAGAACTCATGAGATGCAATGTGTAGCTGCATGACATCCCCGACACAACTCCTACAAAGCACCTACACGTATGAGCTTCAGTACACGTATGTAACATCCAGAAGTGTACAAAAAGGCCTCTTGGACCTGCACCCAACAGGAAGTTTTATTTAAGTTAAAAGAGTCTTTTTTTGTTCAGTTAGATTTTACTTTCAGTCCAGTTTCCTGTGGCCATTTTTCATTTTGAAGTCTGTGCTGTGGTTATTTTTAAGGGTTAGTACTAATGTGATGCAGCATCATAACAGTGGAAACACTTCTCAGATTGATGGTGCGACTCAAAATGTGTCTAAGAATAAAGATTCTTGATAGATAAATTGAATGTCTGATGGTTCGCATCAAAATAATGTGTTGCTAAGTAATTTAGATGAGGTCTGTTTCTGTTTGGTCGCCAGAGGGGAGGGAAGCTGACCTGTTAGACACACCAGAGCTGCAACTTTAGCCACCCATTAGCAGTGTGGTGGCTGTCCTGACGCATTATTACAAGGTGGCACCAACCGACAGTTCAAAGCTCGCAGTTTCATCAGTAAATGTTGTGTAATATCATTAAGATCACAGCAGTAAAAGCAGCGATTGTCATTTTTCTCTTTTTTTGCCTCCTCCTTGATTCAACTCTAATTAGCGCCATGTGTAATTAGCTGAAGCAGCACATGCAGACAGGCATCTGCTTTATCTATATGAGCTACATCAAATGGTCTAATCTGAGTCCATGCGCTGCCTGCGCGCTGACAGGAGGACGTGATTGGTTGACAGGATGTTTAGCGATAATATCTGAAGGAGATCTTGCTGTGATAGGAGTCTTTTAGCTCAGAAAAATGGAGACGTCTGTCAAACGTGACTCTTTTCCTCATTGTGCTGATTTCCAGCTGCAAACCAATTTCATTACACACTGACAACAGCTGGAGGTCAGAAGAACTGAGGCATCCTGCGGCTCTAAAGCCTGTCTGTGATCCTGGATATAAACTCAATTAAAACTGTGCTTGTTTTGTTTTTGTTCTGTTTGACTGCTTCTTTAGGCAGAGCTACTTGTGGTCAGACACATTACTGTTGGATTGTGTTACATTTATAGTCTTGAGAAAGCAACACAAAGCAAAATAAAATTATTTTAAGAAATCATGTCAATTCAGTTTTATTTATGCAGCGTCAGTCATCTCAAGGTCATTTATATTGCAAAGTAAAGCAACAGTCAAACAGTCCCAGATGAGCAGCACTTCCTTTGAACAGGAAGAGATCTCTGCAGAACTAAGATGTCCTGACTGATTGGAGGTTGAGGGGAAGGACAAAACAGCTTTGTCTTCTAACATTAATCACCTTCTTTTAAGTCACCCTACAAAACTCTCATCAGTGTCTTAAACCTGCATTCTTTTTGATGGTCAGCAGGGGGCGACTCCTCTGGGTGCACAACGACTTCCAGTTGTGGACAGATATTTAAAACTAAGTGCTGAAAGTGTGTTTTTATAGAAGTCTGTAAGATAACAGCCCACGGCTCCTTTGTTGAGTAAACTGAGGTTATTGTTAGTGTCCAGGAGGACGATAAAGCAGGGAATGTTTGTTCCTCTGTTTCAGGGTCAAAACCACCCTCTGCTCACCGTGTCTGACACTCAGCTTAAAACTTAACAAGAGGATTAACCAATATACAATGCCATGGTGGCACCATCAATATCATATATATCACTTTTATTCACCCCAAAGCAATTAGACAATCCCAGATGAGGAGCACTTGGCAAAAGTGGGGAGATAGAACTCTCTTTTAACAGGAAGAGACTTCCAGCGGAACCAAGGACGCACTGAGTAGGACAGTGGCTCCCAAACTTTTTTTGTTAGGCCCCCCTTTGTTTTACAAGAAAACTCTTTGTGTAATTATTTAATGTGTACCGTAGTTTTCAGGTCATAAGCCGCTACTTTTTTCCCACACTGTGAACACTGCGGCTTATACTGACGTGCGGCTAAAGCATTTTTTTTCATGCGGCCAAAAACATTTTGCCTGGTAACAGTAGACCAATAAAATTGATAAGTAGTTGTTTGTTGTTTGTAAAAAAAACATAAGCAACGTAATTTGTGTGTTACTGATACGTATGTGTACTTAAAGGTAGCCGTGTTACAGGTGCTGTTCGAGGAAAGAGCATTTGCAGTATGTATTTTTGTATGTTACCATGTTTATGTTACCTTACGGATTAAATTAAATGTTAAAAATCCTCACGTGTAATATTTCTGTGTAAATATCTCATATTACGAGTGAAACGCATACGGCTTAAAATCCGGTGCGGCCTGTACAAGTACAAAATGATTTTCTTTCTAAAATTAGAGCATGCGGCTTTTAATCAGGTGCGCTCTGTAGTCTGGGAATTACGGTAGTTGTTTTTTTCCTGTGTAATAATATTCAACATTGCTATAAATACATTTCTCAAAAATGCCTCTCTGTGCAAAATGGGTTCAAAAACATAAACAACTGTGGGACAATGTTTGTCCGTGATTTGAACCGGGGAAAGAAATCGTGGCCGGATCAGCCTGATGTTATTTGTATCCCGCTGTAACTTTACTGTATAAAGAGCAAACAGCTCCAAAATGTCAGGAGTAGTTAGTCGTTACAAGAAGTGTTTGTGAACTAAAAATCAAGAATGTGGGATCCTGTTTGTCCGTGATTTGAAGAGCCCAGCGCTGCTCCCGAAGAAGGGGAAACTAATCCTGCAGGGAGACCTACCTCGGCACTTGTGCAGGTGAAGCCAAAGGGAAGATATGCTTCACCATATTTTCTAGTCTTTGGCTTATTGAAACAAGGTTGGTTTGGAAACATATTTGGCGATGCTCCTGCTTTGCGTTTGTGTGGGAGCCCCGTCAAAAACCTGTCCATGATGCTAGCAGTGTCCAAGCGTTCCTTTTTTCTTCTTTCTTTTTTTTTTCCTTTTCATGTCTCTCCCCCCCTGCAATGGCTCTGCCCCCCCCCCCCAGGGGGCGGGCCCCACACTTTGGGAGCAAAGCAAAGTGTAAAAATTAAGCAAGAAGAAACTTAAGCCTGATCTTGCCTCTAACATCCTACGAACCCCAAACCACCACTTACACATATTACAAACGAGCATAACTGTTAACTTTGTGGTGAGTGTCACAAAAACAGTGAAATATTTTCTGTTCATGCACACGACTAAATCTTTATCTGCTTATTGTAATTATTTCAGGTTTTTGTCAGTGTTTTGAGGTAAACTCTTCACTTGTTCTCTGTTTCATTCTGGTCTTTATTACATTTTGTGCTTCGGGCTGTTTGTCAGACATGAAGCTCAAACCTGCTGCAGTTTAGAATCCTGTTTTCACCCTCAGGTCAGAACTACTAGGTTTCTATATCGTATATTAAGAGATCTAAAGCAGCTAGAAGGCTCGTAAAAGAATCATGCTTTTCATGTGCAGTTTCCCATCGAGCGTGATGTGAAAATGAATAAATGATGACTGCATTGTGCCCACACAGCTTTATTGTTCCTGTGCAGAGTGAATGTGATGCTCAGATTCACCTCCTGTGAGTGTAAATCATAGATGTGCTCGATGTGGAAGGAGAGCGTACCTACATCTTGTCCTTCAGTGCCCAACCCCTGACCCATAACCTCCACCCTCAGTCTCACCTGTCCCCACTACATAACATTCATCATGTGACCTGCAGAGACCCCTCCAGACATAACACACAACAGATCTCTGTTTCATCCCAGAACTGAACTGAAACCACTACAGAGCCACACCCAATGGGACAAAGCATGACGGGAAAATCCTGCAGAGCTACTGATGATCGGCAAATGTTTTGTAAAATTCACATTTTGCCTTTCTTTCTTTAACTTTTGGAACTTTGCAGTTAATTAATTGACAACGAAAAAAATGTATTAAGAATCATTTCAGTTCAGTTTAGTTTTATTTATAAAGGAGGAATTCACATCAACAGTCGTCTCCTACAGTATCAGAACACACACATTTATACTTTTCTGTTTTGGGAACGTTGGGAGGAGGTTGGGGTGGATGGATGGATCAAAAAACATTGGCTTGTAAGACAGGAAATTGCTGTTTATTTAAACCTTATTGTAATACTGAAGAAAACATTAAAACATATTTACTGTCATCCAAATTCTAAATGGTCTTTTTATGTAATTTTTAAAAGCATATTAATTTATTTTTCATTGAGTGACACTTGATCAGTTTAGTTTCATGTGTGGAAGCACGACTTTACCGTAGCCTTGCCACATCGAACTTTTAACAGTCATTAGTTTTATCAGAGGGGTCGAAATGGAGCCATGTAGGAAAATAAATGGCATCTGTTGTGTCTGCGCTTCCACAGGCCCCGCTGGTTTAAAAACTTATTCCCATCAATGACAAGGAAGCAAGACAAACAGCGATTTTACTTGCGCAAGGGAAGGATCTCAGAGCAGCCCTTCTGCCCTCGGTCAGACCACTTCGACCCCGGCCTCCACTTGCCGCCTTGTGTTGAAAAACAGTTACAGTACACACAAGCACAACCCATTGTAAACCCCCCCCCCCCCCCCCCCCCCCCTATGGTTCTAAAAGATAAGATACTATGTGTGTGTGTGTGTGTGTGTGTGTGTGTGTGTGTGTGTGTGTGTAAGCATGTGAGTGTGTGTGTTTGTGTTTGGGGGTGTGTTTGTGTGACCTCCTGCCCACAAAAGGGTCATAAAAGCAGGAAGTTTACTAAACAAGAAAACAGAACCCTCACACAGGATGTGTCCCTATAATAAAACACTACAGCCTCCCCCACCAACAGGCTGGGGAGGTCAACAGGTCAACATCAAAGAATGTCTTTGATCCTATAGTTTGAACTAACACTTACAAATTTAAGTAACACAATGACAACATTTAACAATTTGACTCCAACAGCATCCTCATTCATTTCTTCTTTAGTTATGTTTCTACAAACTTCTGCCAGGACCACTAAACATTAATTTATCCTCTACATAAAATATTACTTGCTGTATTTTGCAGTTTAGCAGAAAAGTTCAAATCTATTTGACCCACCAGCCTCTTCCCTGTATAATCATATAAAACTCCTGCAAAGCCATTGCTGCTATTGATTTTGGCTTTCTGCATCTGGCCTCCCTCGTGGAAGCTAAAGTGAACTGAGCGGCAGTACCTCGTGATTTCAGGACTCTTTTTCTTTGCTTAAGAGAGTCGCTGTCTCAGGAAACTTGGAAGAATGTAAAATAACTTTCTGGTAACCTTAAAAACTTCTGGTCGTGAAAGATGTTAGCAAGTCAGTGACACACTAGAGGGAGATGTGTCCTACTCAACTGCTTCTGTCTGGAGAGATGTGACTGTGGTGGGTGAGCCCATCGCCGATCGTTTTTAAAAGGGCGATTTATTTATTTGCCCATGAGTAAATTTACTAATAACGATGGAGCTAATAGAAGCAGTCAACAGGAAAAAAAATAGCACTGTTTTAACAGCACCGCGGAAGCTGGTGATAGCCTAGCATACTCAACCAGATGGTGGACACATACATGCTCATGCAAGTTAGTCATGTTTGCGTATGTTGCTCGCACTGTATGTCTGCACAAGCGGCACACGGCTTTGGTTACATCCTTAGGCTTACCTCTTTTATCCTAAATCGGCGACTTTATATTTTTTAGTGCTGTCAGCATTAACACGCCATCATCATGACTAACACGATTAACAATTAACCCATCTGTGCGCAGACTGAGTCAAAATCCCTGAAATGTCTCTGTCAATGCATTTCGGGCAGTTTGTCCAATGTTTGTTCATTCTGCGCTCCACATGGGTTGAGCGTGTTGAAAATTTCAATCGCCTTAATCGTGATGACCGCGTTAACGTGTCATGAGCAATATGATCATGCATGGACTGATCTGTGTCGTAAACGCACAAATCAGTCCATGCATCATCACATTGCTCCGCCCATCAAAAAGTCTGCGCATGCATATATGTATATATATCACCCATTGTTGATTATTGGACTGCCGATTGTAGGTTGGAACATTTTTACGTCGCCCGACCCTAGTATTTATGTCCATTTTTATGCGCAGGTTATGCCACGAGTGTTATTTTATCACAAGGCCCACATGTGATGTGAAGTGTCAAACCAAAGCGATCATTTAACACCTATTAAAAATATGTTTTACTTTATTTACTGCAAGAAATCCAACAACATGAGAAAATGTCCATCATGTGTTGAGAAGACAGGCAATCTGAGATGTGTTGGGTCCCTGGGGTGATTCACTGTAGCCGACTTCTTCATAGAGGAAGTGGAAAACAAAGGTCTGAGTTCTTACAGTACAAGCCAGCATTCAGAAATGTGGGTAATAACCTAGCCTCAGGTAACCATTCACACCTTCACACCATGACTCACGTGATGACACAGTATTAGAGGCACTACAGGTTAAAGACCTGAGCTTTCAGACTAATCAGCTTTTAGAGCTGAGGCCGTCTCTCAGCTGAGAGTGAGATGTTTCAAGAACCTGAAGGAGGAGGTTTCAGTTTTCACTGTTTTACAGAGCCATCCAGATGTTTCAAGCTGGATCCCTGGGTTTTGCCACGTCTGGCCTCTAAGGACATAAAAGTTTTGGTAATATATTAAAATGTTATCAGTCTGATGCCAGCTTTAATAAGAAGATAAAGTATTATTTTATACATGAAATCAAATAACACTGGCTTGGCAGAAAAAAAGTCATTCTGCAGAAAGTTGATGGGATATGTAAAAGAAAACCAATAAAGAGAATTTAGTGTCACATTAAAAAACACTGAAGATGCTCAGAAAGTGACTGCAAACATATGAGAGTCATTTTTTTACCCATCAAATTTCCAATAAAATGCAAACTGCAGCTCTGAGCCCGCCTTTGTCTCTGTACGCCATTTATCGAGCAGTAATGACAGTGTTTGTATCATGATCGAACATTTAACCCTGAGTTCATTAAAAGTCACTTATAAACTTTGAGGCTGAGGTTCAGGCAGAGGGGCTGAAAAACGGGTCAAGCAGGTAAAACGGGAAGTGGGACGCACTGATTACGAAACACTTTTGCTCCATCGGTTATGTAGAAGGCTGATTTTGTTTGCTGTTACTTGAGACATAATCAGATGTCTCACTCTCACACCAGTTTTGGAAATCAAAGCCTAATTGTCCTAAATCAGTGCAGCATGTCAGAGAAGGCTAATTACCACAAACTTTACAGGAACTTCCTCCTCAGGGATTCTTCTGTGAAGCCTCCAACCTGCATCAACCTCTCCATCCATCAAGGTGGAGGTAAAGAGATGCTTATTTCAGCCCTCAGAGTAAATCTGTCATACAAGTAAAAGCTAAACTTTCACCCTTTGCTCCTGTTAAAATGTTGAAACTTCTTGTGATGTATTGCCTGTTCAGCACTGACTGTTCATGATAAACTGGCCCAGTTTCAATTACTGAGCTCGGTGTAGCTACAAGTCATCACTGTGAGGCAAGAGCAGACTATGAGCTGCCGTAGCTGCTGTATTCTCGGAAGCTCCACCCACCAGCTGTCCTCATCTCATGAGGGGCACCCAATCAGAGGAAACCTGGCAGAAAGGGTGAGGAGCTGAAATGTTAATGTCTTAAATGATGTATTTCGAGTTAGTTGTGCAACTCTAAATCTGTTCTGTTTTATTTCTGGATTTGTGTTGGACACATTTTTGGTTGGTGTTGAACTCCACCTCTTGTTGCCATCCTGTGTGATTTACATAGACACAGTATAACTCCAGTGTTTCCTAGGAGGGCGCTCTCTGCACCGGGGCTGTGATCGACCGTGGCTGCTGGGGCTCTGGGGGTCCTCTCAGCCTGGCTGGGGGGCTTCTTTGCCTCCCTCCTGCTGTGTGCCCAGCCTGGAGGCTGCGGTCTGTCACCGGCTCCCGGTGCAGACGGCTCCCTGTGATAGTGTTTCCTCACTTGGCTCATGCGTTCCCAGCCCAATTTTACTCTTTAAGTGTGCGTGGGGGGGGGGGAGATGTGTGTATTCATGATCGTTTATGTTAATGAGAGTGTGGGGAGTGAGTTGGAGGGCGGGGTGGGGTGGGCTGCTTTTAACCATGTAAACCATTTTTTGTATGAAAAGTGTTTTATAAATAAAGATTGATTGATTGATTGTGTGACTGAGAGGAGTCATATCCCGCAAAATAAGACAAACATCCAGAAACTGTGAGAAAAGTTAAAAAAGGAAAAACAAGGAAAGCTGCCAAGTGTCACAAGATTGTGAGCGACTGTTCCTCTAATGCTGCGCCCAAACACCTGAGGAAAGCAGGAAGCTTGCAGCAGCCCGGTGATTTATTCATGGCCTTTCTTTGCATTAAAGCCGTCACAAGGCATCAGTGGGCCGCTGTGCTGCTCAATCCTGGGTCACACATTCAGATCCAGCTTCTGTTCGTATCAGCCTGAACTGTTTATCAAAGCACTTTTAACAAAAGCACTTAAGACAAAAAAGCACTTTGCTGAGCTGCAAAGGCCAGAAATAACAACACGTTACGGAAAAACGAGCTCAGAAGATTTCACCTAGAAGAGAAGGCGAGCTGAGCTGAAATCAGGTGAGCTGAGGACTTCGCCGTGTCCCTCGGTCTTTCTGTTTGTCCTCGCTTTCCATCTGTTCACCAGCTTTTTGTTCTTCCAACCTTTAGGATCACGTTAACTCTGCTAAAAACAAGAATAAACCTCAGGAACATAAAACTACCGCACTGGATAAAAACTCTTCAATGGAAAGTCGGAGGAGCCAAACATCCATCACTGCCTCCAAAAATATAATTCAAAACAAGAGTGTGAGAAAACATTAATACTCTATTAAAATAGTCAAAGGAGCTTGCAAAGAAAAGCGTCTGGACTTCTTTAAGTTACTTGAAGACGTTTCACCTCTCATCCGAGAAGCTTCTTCAGTTCTAAGGTCAAATGGTGGAGAGTCCCAGATATAAACCTAGTGGGAGTATCCCCCCACAGAGGGACAAAAGGACCCCCTGATGATCCTCTAATCGCCTGAGCCAAGGTGTGAAACTGGGTGTGGGTCCCAATCAGCCAGAGTTTCGGGTGTGTTCATTGTGAAACCTGGCCCCACCTTATCATGCGAATTCCTGAGGTCAGATGGCCCAGGATGTGAGTGGGCGTTAAGGCGTCTGGGAAGGGATCTCAAAACTGGATTATAGATGGCAGAGAGTTGGTGTCGTAAACCCCCGCCTCTGTTCAAAGATGGTCGCTCACAGTGGACATAGATGGCTTCTTTCACTCCTCTTTCAAACCATCTGTCCTCTCTGTCCAAAATGTGAACATTGGCATCCTCGAAAGAGTGTCCTTTATCCTTAAGATGCAGATGGACTGCTGAGTCTTGTCCTGTGGAGGTGGCTCTTCTGTGTTGTGCCATGCGCTTGTGAAGTGGCTGTTTGGTCTCTCCAATGTAGAGGTCTGGGCATTCCTCGCTGCACTGTACAGCATACACCACATTGTTAAGTCTGTGTTTTGGCGTTTTGTCTTTCGGGTGAACCAGTTTTTGTCTGAGCGTGTTGCTGGGTCTGAAATGCACCGGGATGTCATGCTTGGAGAAAACTCTCCTAAGTTTTTCTGATACACCGGCTACATAGGGGATGACAATGTTGTTGCGTCTGTCCTTCTTATCCTCCCTCGCTGGTGTCTGGTCTTCTTTTCTGTGCCTCTTTGCTGACTTTAAGAACGCCCATTTAGGATAGCCGCACGTTTTGAGTGCTTCCTTTACATGTGTGTGTTCCTTCTTTTTTCCTTCAGGCTTAGAGGGAACATGTTCTGCCCGGTGGTGTAGGGTCCTAATTACTCCAAGTTTGTGTTCCAGAGGGTGATGGGAGTCAAAGAGGAGGTACTGGTCCGTGTGTGTGGGCTTCCGGTAAACTTCGATGTTGAGTTTGCCATTCTCTTCAATGTGCACAGCGCAGTCCAGGAAAGGCAAACAGTTGTCCTTTGTGTCTTCCCTGGTGAACTTGATGTTTTTATCCACAGCGTTAATGTGCGCAGTGAAGGATTCCACTTCTTGTGTCTTGATTTTGACCCAGGTGTCGTCCACATATCTGTACCAGTGGCTGGGTACTCTTCCTTTGAAAGAGCCAAGAGCCTTCCTTTCCACTTCCTCCATGTAAAGGTTGGCTACAATAGGTGACACGGGGGAGCCCATGGCACAGCCATGTTTTTGTTTGTAAAAGCCTTCGTTGTATTTGAAATATGTAGTGGTGAGGCAGAGGTCTAACAGTGTGCAAATCTGATCGGGTGTGAAGTTGGTCCTGTCCTCCAAGGAGCTGTCTTCTTGTAGTCGTTTTCTGACAGTCTCCACGGCCTCCGTGGTGGGTATGCAAGTGAAGAGAGAGACTACATCAAAGGACACCATGGTTTCATCTGGATCCAGGGTAAGTTTCTGGACCTTGTCAGTGAAGTCGGTGGAGTTCTTCATGTGATGTGGGGTGTTCCCCACAAGAGGAGCAAGGATGGTAGCAAGGTGTTTAGCAATGTTATAAGTGGCTGAGTTTATGCTACTGACTATGGGTCTGAGTGGGACAGCTTCCTTGTGGATTTTAGGAAGTCCGTAGATGCAGGGTATGGCATCCCCTGGGTAAAGGCGGTGATAAGTAAGGCGGTCAATAATTTTGTCCTTTTCAAAGTCTTGAAGGCAAGCTATAACTTTCTTTTTGTAGCTGCTTGTGGGGTCTCGCTTTAAGGCTTCGTAGGTATTGTTGTCACTGAGGAGAGTAGTGATCTTTGTATGGTAATCTGTAGTGTTTAGGACCACGGTGCATCTTCCCTTATCAGCTGGTAAAACAGTGATGTTGTGGTCTTTGCTCAGGGAAGCGACGGCCTTCTTTTCCTGTATTGTGAGGTTGGATGGAGGGACTTTGGCACTGGAGAGGGTGGCTGAGACTTTCATCCTGATTTGCTCTGCTTCTGTCTGTGATAATTTATTAATCCGTATGGCAGATTCTGTGGCTGTGATGAGGTCCACTATGGGCAACTGTTGTGGAGAAATGGCAAAATTGAGTCCTTTGGCTAATACTCTCTTTTCAGGTTCAGTGAGAATCCTGTCTGAAAAGTTCTTAACCCATTTCTCCTGACTGACTTCAGGTGTGTTTTCTTCTCTGGGTTGTGTAGGTTCAGGATGAGGAGTCTTCCTTTTCCCCTTTCCTTCCATCTGCCGCTCGTTTCTCGTCTCTCAGCTGGAGAGAGGGCGTGTGGGCGGAGCCCTGCTCGGGTTCCGGGACTTCAGTCATTGCATTCTTATGAGTGCTCTTTGCTCCGGTTTCCGTCAGCGCACTGATGTCGACTTCCTCCTGGAGAAACCGCTGCTTCCAAAGCTGAAGAAAAATCTGCAAGACTGTAAGAGAAAGACACCTTCACCTGTGGAACTCACTCACCTGTTACTCTGAAACTTTGTGGGTGGAAAAGGAAGGAAATCATTACCTGCCTGTGACTCACCCGCCTGCCCACTTTCCTCCTGTTTATTCTCCTGAGTCTGCTGATTTCTCTCTGAGCCTACACAAGGGAAGGAATGCAGGTAAGAAGCTAGACTACACCCTCCCCTCTCGTCTCACATGTTGGTTCCTCTCTGGCATAATCGAGGTCCTGGACAACAGGCTGTTTCATGCTTCTGTTGGTGAGCGCTGCCTCCAGAAGACTTATCATTCAATAAAATGAGTGAACTTGTCTCATCTGTTCCTGGGTCCAGTCTTAACCCCACATCACATGTCGCTCTTCCACCAAATGTAAGCTTTAAGGGTTGATTTAAAACATGCTACTGGATGGAGGTGACGTCTGGGCCAGTAAAACTTCTCTCGATGAGTTTAGGGTCTTAGTCACGAGTTTCAGGTCTGGTTGAGTCCAACATGATGTTCATTTTGGAAATCAAGGTCTCTGTTAGAGTAAAATGGGCAAAGCAGCAACAGAACACATTATGTTTCCCACATACTGGAGAACCATTCTACTTCCTGTGTGGGGAAATGGCTGCAGTTCACCCAGGAGGCCAGCAGGGGGCTGTCGCCAGATAGTCTCTAATGAAAATGAGCTCAATAGCTAGAATGAACTGAACCTCACCAAAACAGTTTTCACAAAAACATTCATTCAAACTTAAAGGATTCAAGTGCAGCAAAAACATGTATTTGTTTACATTTTGTCCATAATGGTCCTTTAATGATTTATCGCTCGCTTGAAAACTCTCAATTATAAATCATAACTAGATGTTAACAGTGTAGTTGAAGTCCAACGGGACCACCGGTGTGTGGGAGCAGCAGTTGGTTGTCGTGGTTAAAGGTGATGCTACCAGGAGTCCACAGCTACAAAGTCCTCGCTGCTCGCTTTAGCCACCAACCAAAATGATGTGAAACAGCTGTAAAGCAGCTTGTGTTGCTGTGACACCTGCAAAGCTCACAGAAAGATGTTTCACTAGAATGAAACCTGATAAAAAAAAAACTTGAACATTGAAGCAGTTGTTTTTGCTCTGATTTATAGAAATATAATTAAAAAAAATTCTCAGATATGCCACAAAATGTACGTTTTTAATAATCAGAGAAATGTTTACTGAGTTGACATAACTGTACTTTTTTTTTTTTGCAACCAGAGTAGTCGCCCCCTCCTGGCTCTTAGAGAAAGAATGGAGATTTAAAATACAGCTATGACCATCTTCTATATACAGTCTGTGATGTGGACAAAGCCAGTACACGTGAGCGACGAACTGTTAGTGCAGAAAAACATCTGATCTTTGGTTTGATTCATTTCCTCCACTGTGTTTTTGTGAATCTTCACCTCCTGCTTGAGGTTACGTGAGGATCGGTCCGAGGCGTCGGGGAAGGTGAGTAAGCCTGAGCTTCATAAAACACACGACAGACTAAAGTCTGGCCCTCTGAGCTCGGGGTTAAATTTCAGATGTGGTCAGTCAGGCGCAGCACTTATTTCTTTAAATTTCCATCCTCTCCTTCCATTTTCACGCCTGCGAGCAGGAGCAGCGCAGACTGCATGAGTCGCTGTTCTCAGGGGTGCCACTTGTCCATATCAAAATAGGCTTGTTTTTCTAAACAGAAAACTGGTCTTCTTTCCAGTCCTTCCTTCCTTTCTTTCTCTGTCTCCTCCGCCTGCAGGAAGCAGAACAAAAAGACTTCCCTTCACCGGCTCTGCTGTCAGCAGGAGTTAGTGGATAAGTGGAGGAGAGAGAAGAGGTGAGAGGAGGAGTATATATATTTCTGGGTATTTTTTAAGGAGTAGGAAATGACTATTGTGAGACCTGTCGAGAAAACGAAGGCAGAGAGAAGGAAGGAGATGAAAATTTGAAATATAAGGAAAGCTTCTCTCTCCTCCCAGCGACAGTTTGAAACATCAACATAGTCAAAGGAGCTTGCAAAGAAAAGCGTCTGGACTTCTTTAAGTTACTTGAAGACGTTTCACCTCTCATCCGAGAAGCTTCTTCAGTTCTAAGTACGGCAATATGTCTGTGAAGGTTCTCAGTCATCCAGGTCATCGTAGTCAAAGGAGCTTGCAAAGAAAAGCGTCTGGACTTCTTTAAGTTACTTGAAGAAGTTCCTTAGAACTGAAGAAGCTTCTCGGATGAGAGGTGAAACGTCTTCAAGTAACTTAAAGAAGTCCAGACGCTTTTCTTTGCAAGCTCCTTTGACTACGATGACCTGGATGACTGAGAACCTTCACAGACAAAACATCAACATAGAAATAACATTTAACGAACACGACACTCATTTCCTTTGGCGCAGGACATGACTTCAATTCATCACCTTCTTAGCTCCACTCAGTGGGTCTCGAACTTCTTCCAGGTTTAGAAGCAAAAAACAGGCTTACACCAAAACAGAGAGACTTTTTCTAAATACCTGAAAGTCTCAGGTGTTTAACCTTTGAACATTTCCAGACTGTGAGCTCCCCAAGTCAGACACAGATCAGCATCATCGTCTCTTCTGTGGCAGGCATGTTGCAGAAACTCACAAGAATATTCTCCAAGCGTGACATCCTGATGCACTTCAGACCCAGGAACACCCATAACACAGTCCTGATATCTGTTACCACAACCCATGTGACTCACACAGGGGGTCGGTGACTCTCAGGTCCACCTTAAAGGTGACAGCCTGGAAGAAGAAGCCTCTTGGATGAAAAGTGAAACATTTTCACTAACCTAACCTGCAGGTGCTTTCTTAAAACCATCACCATCAGTCGATTCCTAAACTATAAATAAAATGAAATAGGCTAATTCTGCTTTATTTCTTTAAACTACAAACTAACATAAGAACGTGACTTCAGCTTCACTCTGAAATCCACCTGCACAAAGGTTCAGGTGAGGGTGTAGCTGCTGATGGCAGGTAGAGCAGCAACATGAAAGCTGACAGCGCCGTCAGTCAGCATCAAGCACCGCCCCGTTTTTCCTCCCGAGTGTGCGCAGTGGCCGCTTAATTGGCCCAAGATGAGAAAGGGTCGATGAATAGACCGATGATTTCCACCAGGCAGCGCTGCCTGGCTCAAAGGCCCGTTGGTGAGCGAGCCCTCAGCGTGGTGCCTTCAAACAGAGTGTGTGTGATTCCTCTGAACATGGGCTCTGTTTTGGTTCCAAGAGGAGTTGGAGGAGAAGACGTGTAAAACGACCTCTTCGAGGCATTCTGGGGGGAAAGTGCTTCCTGTGATAGTAATTCAGCTTTATTAGTTAGACATCTAGGTCAACACACATCCACACGTCACACGCACATTTATTTCTGTGTAGCGTTTCCTGTTGCATTCCTGCGTCTGCTTTACTCGACTGTGTATCATCACGCGTGCAGGAACATGTTTCAGGAGGAGAGTGTGGTGGTCGTGCTGCTCACCTGCATGTGCACGTTCATATTTAACAGCTGACAGAAGCGGCCCTGCGGTCAGATCTGAGACCGCTCAGGTCTACCTTCAGCAGTCTTGGAGCAGCAGGGTTAAAGTTCGTGCACAGCGAGGACACCTCCCTCCTTCATCTTAATCTGCACAGCTTGCAACTGCCTCAGACGAGATGAAGGAACAGCTGCCGTATGCCCAGATGTGCCCGGTCTGTGGTGCGTACGGTACTGTGGCGTGCAGAGGAATGTTTCTGTGTCTGACGCTGTGAAAGTGTCTGCTGAGGAAAACAAACACACTGTCTCTGAACCAGCAGTTATCTGTTCCGTCTTGTCAAACCATTAGCAGCCAATCAGCTTTAAATTATCTAACAATTGCTTTTTATGCCAGTTGTCATGGCAACCACAGCACTTTTTGAAGCCATTTGATGGTTTTTAGGCGCCTTCGGGAGTTTTTTCGGGGGCCAACTGTACTGTGCTGATGATTTGCAGATTTACTGGGCCTTAGATAAATACAGAGAGAGCAGCAGAGGCTCACACACACACACACACACACACACACACACACACACACACACACACACACACACACACACACACACACACACACACACACACAGAGCCTGGCAGGGAGGCAGACAGCTGCGGGCAGGAGTGTTTTAATCGTCAGATCTGCAGGAACAGTCGTGTGTTCTCACTGAGCTGCAGGTCTGCAGGGAGCAGAGCGGAAACCAGCAGCAAAAAGGTTGCTGGTTCAATCCCCTTTATCCCTGACAGAGGACAAAAGAAGCACTTGTGCTCCCTCAGCAGACTTTAGTCTGTGCTCCTTTTTATAAATCTACCCCAGTGGATGACAGCTCCTAATCTTTTTCATATTAAAACTTTACATATAAACTATTACTATCACTTATTTTCAAAAAGCTGTGAAACACTCTGCTGAAACCAATTTATATCTGAGAAACTAAGAGAAGATCTTTCTTATCTTTCTGCTCTTCCATCATTTTTGTCTCAGATAACAATGAGTCTTTATCCCAAATGAGCTCACATCTGCCGTTGTCTGTGGGCCACGTTTGGCCTCGATTGTTTGTGCTTTACTCAGTGAAGTCTGGAGGAGCCCGAACCCCAGATTGAGAGTCGTATAATAAAATACTTTCAGTTTTCCAACATTTTGTAATATTTTATGCCCCCTTCATCAGCCAGAGTTCATTATTAAAAAAATAACTCCAAAGTGAATCAAGAGTTGTGGGTACCTGTTATGCACTGGAGAAAAAAAATGAAGCAATTTGATGACACATAACTTTACTGTATATGTATACATATATACTTCCGCTCAGGAGAAAAGAGTGCCATAAAGTATGCGTGCGTATATGTGTGACGTGAAAGCCCGGTGTTTATCAGAGATCTCAGGACTAACATGCACAGGCATTATCGCTCCGTCAGCACATCGACTCACAGGTCCTCAGTTATTCAGTGTGTGTGTGTGTCTGTGTCTCACGCTGGATATGTGTCGACAGCCTCAGCTCATAAAGTAAAGTGAGAGGTTGAGACAGAAGCCGGTGCTTAGTTAGACTGAACATTGATCCACTCTGACGGAAACCTCACTTATGAAATCATCTCATGCCAAACATATGAAGACAGAAGTCCCGTCTTGTTCCCGTCACGCACACCCCAGACTATATATGGATGGGCTGCCCAGGTAAGATACCATCTACCAAACATTAACTAATCTATTTTTTTTTATATCTATCTGAGAAAACAAAACAAAACAAACAAACAAAAACTAATCCATAATCCCTTCAATCTTATTTTGAAAATCCCTGCTTGCCAGACAGCTTTATTTCTTGTGTTTCCATTTCGGCAGACCAACCAGATCGCTGCTGCTTCATCTTAGTTGCACATCTGTCTTTTGAGCCTGGCTGTGTAGTAATCTGGCAAACAAAGCACAGACTGAGACAAAGCACCAACCTCTGTGAGCTGAAGGGCTACTCTAACCAGAAGCTGTGGAGAAACACTTCTTGTGCTCCTATCTTAAGCTCAAGCCGGCAGAGGAGAACAGGGCCTACAAACTCCAGTCCTAGATCAGGAATATGGAGGCCATCCATGGGTTGAGGGGTATTTATTGGGACCTGTAGAAGACGAGATAAATTGGACCGTCGTTGGACCAGAATAAAAGATACTGCTCTGTCAGCTGATTCTGCACTCGTCTTGGACGTCTTCACCTTTCTGCAACAATTATAAAATTACAATGCTTCTACAACCTCCTCTTACAAAGATAAATATGAACTTTGCTTACTTCCTAATGCCAGCTATATCACACTAAGTGCAGATATTAACAGATCACAGAACAGTGGAAGCAGAATCCTCAGTCTCTATCAGTCTCCCATCAACAACTAGCAGTTTTTCCACAATGGAAATGTACAAACATCTCCACTGTTAAATAAAAAAATGGCTTCCTTGCTTGACAAGCTCCAGACATTTTAAACAGGATCTGCAGATGCCCATGACAATGAACATTTCATATAGATTTAAGTGGCTCCTTAATCCACAGTAGTTGATCCTGTTACAGAGACAGTAAACTGAGTCACACTGATTTAAAGGGTGGAAATAAACAGGCGTGAGAGAAGCTGTACAACAGAACACTATTTGAGATGGAAGGAGAGAGTTCACCTTCACTTTGCTGTGTTTTAATTGAGGTTTAGTTTTCGTTTTCAATAGAGTAGTTGAAATTTGTTCGGCGAAAGACAAAGTAAAACAACAGTTTCTTTTTTAAAAATATTCTCTCTCTGCTTTCCTGACTTTTGATTTCATTAACCTTTAGAATCAGATGTTTAAAAGCGGTTATTAAAATGCATTTTGGACTGTAAAGTCTTTTATCGTGTTGAAATTGAATGTATCCTGTTTTCAGAAAACACTGAGCTTCAGTTTTTTATAATAATTGCTACCATGACTCTGTCATATCTGTGTAATCACTAAAATTCAAGTACATTTTTTTTCTACTCAGAAAAAGAAAAAAATTAAAACTTCTGAAATGGCTCAAATGAAAGATAGCAAAGCAAAGGCAGGAGCTGAAACTCTTATTTAAAAGCTGTAGATGAAAAATGGGACACAGGGCTGAGGTCCTATTCTAATGGGCCACAATGGCG
This sequence comes from Perissodus microlepis, assembly GCF_051167445.1. NCBI lineage: Eukaryota > Metazoa > Chordata > Actinopteri > Cichliformes > Cichlidae > Perissodus > Perissodus microlepis. The sequence goes on along the minus strand of NC_140470.1, from coordinate 31,879,228 downwards.
TGATCTTCTCTACACATAACAACTGCTGCAAAGGCCGTGTATTTATCATCTGCTACATGAGCTTTGGTGATGTATAAAAGAATCTATATTGCTACCAAAGGATTGTTGATCTACTTTCAGGAACAGTTTGAGTCATTTAAAGCTCAAACAGTTAAAGACTTATGATACTAGGAAAACATTTGGGACGGCTGTGTCGGCGGATCTGCTATTTCCAGTCTTGATGCTAAGCTAAGCTAATTACCCTCTGGATGTAGCTTCATATTTGGCTCAGAACCATGACAGTGGTATCAATCTTCTCATCTAAGCCTCGGGGAGAAAAGCATTAAACTTATTTCCTTTGCCTGACGTGTGAAATCAACATCAGAAAAAAAACACTTGGAAGCAAACCTAATTTAAGTCAGAGCCAGAAGCTTCGTCTCCACCCTTCCTGCGGTGTTCAGAGCATAACAGTGTGATTTTCTACCAAATGCAATCAAACAGAACAACAACAGGCAGTAATTCTGCTCTTCTGGTTCAGCGCCTCACAGCCGTGAAGTGCAAAATGAGTTTAGAAAGCCAGCGAGAGCCTGCTTCTGAGATCCATCTGACTCACAACATGGAAATTCATCACAGCATGGCAGCACCTGGAAATTGGTCTCATGGCAGGGGTGCTGCACTCCCCTCCAGTACTCAGTATGGAAATGGGGAATGATCATTAGGACATCAAATTGGATTGCAGAAGTAGAAAAGCTGGAAGGAATTTCAGCTGTGGCTTCTTTGACTACAAAAAGCTGCTGCTTGACAGATTGAATTACAGCTCATAATGGGAGAGGATTAAAGCCATGCAAATGGAGCAGCGATGCTGTAATGAAGGCGAAGCTGTCAGACCAAAGACTCACCGCTCACAAAGAGGAAAATCTAACAGGAGATCAAATGTAGAGCTTACAAATGCAGAATGCATTCAGGTGCAGACAGAACATGATGCTTTATAGGACACGCTCAGGGGCCTCAGCAGTACTCGCATCTACAGATCCTGTTTCATCCCAAGTAATAAAAGTAGCCTCATTTTGCCCTGATAATCCACCTCCCTCCTTGATGTCTGCATCAACAAGTCATGTTTACACGTCACTCCTGATATCGAAGGTTTACCTAAATATTTTGGCTCCTTCACTTTTCTGTGGCACCACAATCGGCTCCTCGAGCAAAGGAATGAATCCCAAATCCATCCATGGAGTGTCTGAAATGTACCAGCTAATTGCACTTATTCCCTGCTCAGCGCACGCTGGAGCAAACGCTGAAGATGGGATGATGGAGAACAGCTTGAAGTCCAGATAATACAGGCAACTGAAAAGCAGGACAGGGGATGGTTTCAAAATAAGAAAATATCACACAGACTAGACAGAAGATGGTCTTCATAACCTTAGTTCCAGTTTAAACAGCAGACCATGTCAAATCACAGTCCATGACTGGAACGACGTGCGATCATACAGTTCTTGAAATCAGCACATAAAGTCAAAATGGTCACAGTCATCTTCTCTGAAAGGTCAGCTGTGAATTCATGAGCGTGGAGCTCTCCTGTAACATCCTGAGACTAACAAACACGAACAGCCTGAACTGTAACTAAGCTGGCTCAGAGTTTCCATGACCTTAAACCAAATCAGGTTTAAGGATCGATGTTCTAACACACTGAAGGAGATTCATCATCCGATTAGAAGGACCTCTATGGTGTGATCGAAAAATATTGGCCACACTAGAAGCTGACTCAGCAGGAAGGAAGTAATGGGTCATGTCATACATGGTGGAACGGTGAGCATGTCGAAGTGACCATGATGCACAACAGAGACTGAAAATGACTTTTTGAAAGCTTACGTAAAACAAGTGATAATAGTTTCCTTTATTTCAGTGGAGTTATTAATGGAGAGTTTAAAGTCCTCACGTCTATTCTGTGAAACTTCTACACATCCAAGAAGAAAAGAGCTGAAGCTGGAACAATAGCTCTCCGAAAAACAGCTTTCAAACGGAAACAAACATTTTATCTGCTCTGCTGGAAACAGCTTTGAATTCCTGCAGCGTCTCAGATGGTGTTTAAAGTCAAACCCGATCCAAACTGTCAAATTAAAGCCATTATTTGGAAATGTAAATGAGAGTGTATGTACAGCTTCACTCCGATAATCTGACGGTGTGTTGTGCGCTGAGGAGCTGCTTCAAGCTGCCGACTGACAAGATAAATATGAGTTAGTGCAGACTGAACGCATCGTCACAGCACAGCGGCACCTGGAAATCAAAATCACAGAGTCACTGATAGCACTAAGAAAGGACGGCCACGAATGTTCTCTGGATGATTAAGTAGCTTCAGCTTATCTTTCATCTCCCAAGAAATGTCTTGTTATTATTGGCTGATTAGGCTCCAGGTCATGAGGCTCAGATACACTAAATAAATTGTGGGCGATCGTGGCTCAAGAGTTGGCAGTTCGTCTCGTAATCAGAAGGTTGCTGGTTCAAGTCCTGGCTCCGACAGTCTCGGTCGTTGTGTCCTTGGGCAAGACACTTCACCCGTTACCTACGGGTGGTGGCGCCAGTGTCGGGCAGCCTCGCCTCTGTCAGTGCGCCCCAGGGTGCCTGTGGCTACAATGTAGCTGCCATCAGCAGTGTGTGAATAACTGAATGTAGTGTAAAGCACTATACAAATACAGGCCATTTATCTTTTAAATTGGCTAGAACCAAACAAAGAGCTCATTTTTCTCTGACAGTCAGGCCCAGAGCAGATTTTTTGTGTTTTAAACATTTATACTTAAAAAAAATAGATAAAGGAATTATATTGAAGTGAGTCACATCAGTGACAGAAAGTCAAAGTACCAACATGCAGCACAGAGCTCACTCTGAAAGAAAACACTGAACCTCAGTCAGATTAATCCACTGACAATTTCAATAAAGTTTATTTAACTTTATGTATTTTGTGCAATTCTATTACAAGCAGGAAGGACGTAAGGACAACACTGACACAGAGACAGAATCTGTGCTAAAGTTACGTTGGTGCTATAGTTTAGATTTGTTTACATCAGTTCACATAAAAAAGAAAAGAAAACACAAAGATGGAGCGAGTCGGGTACAATTCTTCTATTTTCAGTAAAACCTCAGAAGGACAAAACAACTGAGGCTGCTTGAAGAACACATTTAATCTGAGACCATAATCACTGTTTGTTTCTCCATGCCAGCATTCCTTTCTGTTCAGGCAGGAGACTTTCACAATTAGATTCAACTCCCCGTGATTCTGAGGTCTCCAAACCGAGAGACACAATCACCCCAGAATGTCCTTCCCAAAACTCCTCACCCAGGAGGCATCCTGGTCCAGATGTCCAAACTATCTGCACTGGCTCCTTTTTATGTTGAGCGTAGCAGCTTTAATCTGATCCCCTCCTGAATGACGGAGCTTCTCAGCCTGTCTCTGAGAGCCCAGCCACCCTTCAGAGGAGCTCATTTCTGTTGCAGATATGTTCAGTCTCAGTGTTTCAATCACTGCCCAGAGCCCGTGGCCACAGGTGAGTGTACGTACAAACATCAGGAACTTTTATTCCGCACTCAGCTCTCTCTTCACCACAGGAGTCTGGTACAGCATCCACATCATCACACAACACGGAGCAGATCTCCTGCTCCACCCTCCCCTCAGTCAACAAAAGCCTGTGATACTTGAATTCCTTCGCTTGGTGCAGAAACTTGTCCCTGACCCAACGTGAGCACTCCACTCTTTTCCTGCTGAGGACCATGATCTCAGCCTGACGTATGTCCAGATTTACCTGATGAGACTTTGAGATTATCAGTCTCAAATTCAGTGTCTTTCTATCCAGCAGGACTCTGGCAGTGCTGACGAGGCCTTAAAAGTAATGAAATTCAACATTTGATGCCTTGTTTGTAGAAAATGTCAGGAAATTAAAAAAAGCTCAGTCGAAATGTGAAGAGACAGAAGACTGAAAATGACTGAAGAGAACGAGAAAACGTCTGAGAACAGCAGGAGATCCTGTTAATAAAGAACCACAGTTTCCTCTTATCTGCTCTGGTGTGTGTGTGTGCGTGTGTGTGTGTGTGTGTGTGTGTGTGTGTGTGTGTGTGAGAGTGTTTAGATCACCTGCTGCTAATCTGTGAAAAAAAAGTTTGTTTCCATATGGGCCAAAAAGTTTAGCAAAACCCTTCTTTCAAGCAGCCTGTCAGTCGAGGAAAATCTGTTTTCTCTTCAAGAAAAACTCCTGTTAGGCTGAAGCTCGACAAATTCAGCATTTTTTATCTTCTTATCAGCTCTGAGTTTCCTTTCCTTCAGCCTGCTGCTGATTTGCATTATGCGGAGGTGTTGCTAAACAGATGAATCGAGGTTTTGGTTCAGAGCGCTCTGATTAACCTCAATCTGACATCAGGCCAGTGCAGCAAAGCAGAGCTGATCTGCTGCGAGTTCTTGACCCTGAGTGTTCAGACACGTATTTGTGGTCCTCAGCGCTGACACTTTAACGTAACAGAGAATCATTTGAAATGGGTCGTTGGAGTGAGGGGGAGAAAGGTTGCTCACTATCAGATGCTGACAGGCTATGTATATTTTACAAGCAGTAAAGTTGCTTCATGCAGTCAGCCGAGCACTTCGCAGTGTTTTTCTGCATATTCTGCACGGAGAGTGCCGAGCACCATGTTGGCACAAACCTGGCAACCTCTGCCCACTACAGAAAAATGATTGTGAGGATTCTTACTGGCCTGGTGAGTTTGTTGCAAAGAGAATGAAAAAGGCAAATTGGAAACAACTTTTACTTTGAAAAGTCTCTACTTCCAGCTTGTGTCACACATTTTGAGTTTGCAACTGGTCTCCAGGCCTGTGTCATTTGAGCCAATGGCACATGAAAGCTGGCTAAAAGAGGGAGGAGCTAGAACTGCCAAGAATTACAACAAGGCCCTGCACTTCATGAGACAAAGAAGGATTATTTTGAATTGTGAATCATGCAAAGCTCTAGAACAGAGATGTCAAACATAAAGCCCGGGGCCCACGAAGAGATACTCACCTGGCCTACTGGACGGTTTGGTTTTATGGTTTCTCCAGTTCATAAAGGCCTTCATCATACTACATGAAAGTAACTAATAACTAATATATAAACAACTAAATGACAGAGAAGTCCAACCAGTCACAGCAGGTCACTGCCCCTACCTGAGCTGGAGGTTTCTTCCTGTTAAAAGGGAGTTTTTCTTTCCTACTGTCACCAAGTGTTTGCTCGAAGAAGCTTGACTGTTGGGGTTTTCTCTGTATTATTATATTATTGTAGGGTCTTGAGGTGAAGTTATTGTGATTCTGCACTATATAAATACAATTGAAATAAATTGAAATTTCTGTTTATTGACAAGCTATTATAGAAATGTAAAAAAGGGACATTTTCTGTCATTTCTGTCAATTAATAAAAACTTTCTGTTTTATAATTACAGGGCATTTTTGATCCTCTCGAGGAAGGCGTTGCCGATTTGCAACAGTTAAAAACTAACAACCTGATTACCCCACATACATATTTTAGGAGTTTTTTTTACTCAGAAGTACCACTGCAGGACTTGGTTGTGCATTAGCAACAAAAAGTTTAATTTGAGCCTGAGAGGGTTAACAATGAGCTACCAGAACCTTTTCTGTAATTTTCTGCATTTATTTGTAAGAGTTAAACCCAAAGAGTCGTGTTAACGGGTTTATTTCATTTGCCACAGCAACATTTCTTTATCATATACAAAAAACGAGAAATATTATTAAAATTACACTTCTCTGTCTTATGTTAAGATTTCTCTTAACATAAGGCCGGTGTGTTTGTGGTGTGGACCCAAAAGCATGAACAGAATCATGAGATACCTGAATACCTGACACAACATGGAGGGAAGGAAACAGACGCACCGGCACTGAACAGAGGAAGACAGAGGACTTAAACACAAAGGACTCAAATGAACAAGATGCCACAGGGGAAGCAAAACTAAACACACTGATTATGGAAACACAAGACTTTCAAAATAAAACAGGAAACATGGAGAGACATGAACTTGACATGAGCGAGGGAGAGAGGAGGAGAGAGACACAAGGAGAACATAGATGATGAGAGAACACATGACAAACATAATAATAAGAAAATATAAACTAGACTAAAACTCAACTAAATCCTAACTAATGATAACACAAGAACTTAACATATTTCCAACATAACATAAGAAATCAAAAATGCAAACAGACCCAGCTCCTGACAAGAACGCTCGACTTTAACAGGATCCCGGGGTGCTGACAGGGGGATGAAAAGTTCCAGCAGAAAACAAACTGGGATATTTAACAGGAACGCGCTGAGATACTGAACAGCCTTTAATCATAAAGCTTCACTCTGTGTTAAAATAGCATGCATCAAACACTAAATCACATGCTTTCTGCTCCATCCAGCTCTCCTGCTCAGCGGTGTGAGAACGACTCGGCTTTAACAAGGCGGCGCTTTGATATCAGCAGATCCCGAATAAACTGGAAACACTGAAGTGAAAGGTGGAGAGAAGCGCTCCTCGCAGGGGCGCGCTCACCTCCTCCGTCCACAAACAAAACATATGCTGGATGCTGTGAATAACACATCGCTCATCACTGCTCTTTAGCGTGCTTCTTTTGCCTCTTTAGTGTATGAAGTTTCGTTACTCGAGAACAATAAGAGATGCAGTTTTGCATATGCATGAGTTCTGTTGGAGTCCAGTGTTGTTTTAATGCGAGGCGAACGGAGCAGCGGGGGCGCACGCCTCATTTAACTCCTCAGAGCCTAATGGACGGAGGAGCCCCGACAGTGCAGCTCCGCACGCTCTGAAAGCTTAATCAGCTGCACAGCCCTGCTTCAGCCCACGCAGCATCCTCCACATGTTGAAGGAACATTTCCACAGTGGCGTGCGGCTCACCTCCTCTCCTCCACATCACCAAGCAGATACAGAGGATGCTTCAAGTTCAGAGGGATGATGAGCTGAAAGCATGTGAGCAGAAGGAGTTCGGGAGGTCTCCCAGCTGCTGAGACTAATATGTAGGAAACAAGGAAGGAAAACAAACAAAGATGGAGCAACAGAAGCAGAAAATACACAAAACAGAGGAGCAGGGAATCATGGGACGGCATTAAGATTAATGAGAGTGAGAGAAAACATGAAGTTTACATACCAGGGAAGTATTTAAAGGTGATGTCGATGACGACTGTAACGAAGGCAGGAAAGGAATAAAACAGGGACGTTGGTACAAAACAAGCTATATGAGGAAATAATCTCTGAAATAAAACAGGAAGTGAAACGATGAACCTCATCTCTACATTTCTCTGTTTCTACATCTTTGATTCTTTTCCTTTCATTGTATCTCCTGAGATATGATGAGAGGTCAAGGCGAGAGAAGCCGAAGCAGCAGGTATTTAATAAAATCTACGTTTAAGATTTCAAAGAAAACTCAAAGTTAAATCAGACGTAGCAAAGCTTCATTGTCTGTCTGTTGTTTTATTTTTGACCCTGATTTCATGTGAGTTTACCAGGGTTAGAATAGAATAGAATGGAATAGAATAGAATAGAATAGAACAGCCCTTTATTTTCATTGGACATGTACAACGGAATTATGCAACATAACATTTATATTCAGGGAAAATTAGTTTAATTTGTCACAAGGCTGGCAAGAGTGTGCAAATGTCTGAATATAAAGATACTTTCATGAGGAGCCACGGTGTATGTCAGCTCTTCATCCCCTCTCTCACGCTTCACAGGAAAAAAAAAACTCTACAAAGGTCAAACCTGTGCATCCTGGATTTTAGGAATTAAGACATCCTTCAGGAGACGAGGAACTATAAAAAGAGAAAAATTCCAGGAGACACAAAAGGCCAAAGAAGAAAAAATGTTAGAAATATGGAAGGAGCACAATAAAAGGCCAGGCTTCAGTCTGCTGTGGGCAGAGGGGATGATTGAATGAAGCACAGGCTCGAGTAAACAGTGGAGTGGACACAGGTACCTGCAAAGTGACCTCCTCCCTTCAATATTTGTATCCCTTTTTTTATTGTCGGGTTGTGTTTGTAGTTGTTTGTAGTGCAAAATGACAAAAATAACCATAAAGATGTAAAGACAACAGAAGCTTCAATGAATGAATGGACTCTAGACTCACCGACGAAGAAGAAAAGACAAAGACTACAGTATGATTTAAACTGAAAGCACTACAGACAGACACAAAGCAACTACAATCACAAAATACCCACAAAAAGATATGAAGTGAAGACAAAGCAGCAGAAACACACAGGCTCAAAACAAATGCAAAAATAACTTTCAGTTTCAAGACACACAGCAAACAACTAAAACTACGAATGACACAATAAAGGTAAAAATAGCAAAATGATGATAAAATGAATGAAGATGAAATAAAATAAAATACACACGCTGTAAAGACTGATATCTCCTGCTCTCACTATCACTGATCTTCTCCAGCAGTTTGATTTTTGGCCAAATACCGAGAACCAAACACGCCCCCACCAGCTGCAGCCGATCCCCACGCTAGTGCTATAAGGGGAACGCTAACATGCTAAAGCTACGACAGCACCACCAGCAAGTTTCTGGTGGTGTTTACTCACAGTGACCAAAAAGTAAAATTACATCGACTCTGCCCCTTTTGGCCTTTTGTATGAATAATACAAGACAGGGAAGTTTTGAAGGGCAGCACGCCCCCCCGTCCCTCCCTCCCGCTGCCCTGCCCGGCCGGCACATTAATAAATCATCCAGTAATGTGATGAATAATTTGCGACAAGGCGACTAATACAGCACCACTAAGTACTCTCCACCTGAACTTTCTACATCTTTATTTCAGTAATCCTGTTAGGTGGAGAGCCTGGTGTTCTTGTTAAGGTGGAGAATGGACAGAATCACAAAGAGAAATGGCGTTTAGCCAGGTTTAGATCTGATTTTCATGTGAGCCGCACAAAGAAAAGCAGACTCACAAACTCAAACATGGCTCATCTGTCCAACTACCCAGTCGAAGTTAAAGTGGTGACATCTGGTTGGATGTGAAACGTCCAGGTTTGTGGTTTCAGATGACTTAAATAAAAACGGCTGAGATTCAGAATACAGTAGCAACAATTTTACTCTGCTTTGATTCAGGATGCCGAGTGTTGATGTGACCTATTCTGCTGATTTCCACTTCTATCATTATTATTATTACTATTATTAGTAGTAGTATTATTGGGGGTTGATTCTTAGTTGAGTTCTTGGGCGCATAGAGGGACATCTATTGCTGCATGAGAAACCAGAGTCCCAGCCCTGCTAATCAGTATAAACTATGATTCCCATAATTCACGTGTACAGATTTGTGTCATAGATTCTTGGGAACAGCCGTCTGTGACTGTCTCTCCCGGGTCTGTGGTTGGGCCTAGAGCAGGGCGATATGACCAGAAATATTTATCACGATATACATTTGAAAATTTGCGATAACGATATAACTGACGATATAATTGACACGAGACAAAATACTTTACAACTCCTCAACTTTATTAGTGCAAAAAAATAAAACCATCAATGTATTTTCACTTAAACAAGCAGCTGTTTTAAGTGCATTAAAGTTATATAAAAATGTAACAGTGCAAATGCAAATTCCTTGCTGACAGTTTAACCAAAAGGCATTTCCAGTGGAAACTGGCCGACATATCCTCAGCATAACCATGTATAATATCCACAAAACTTAAAAAGAGGTCATACACACACAATACGGTAATATTATGTTGAAGCACAGTACGTATCACTCCGCGAGGCTCCTGCCTACGATAGCTGTAATGCTCCGACAATCCATCAAGCGGTGCGGCTTCGTAGCTTAGCAAAGTCGTACTGAAACATTTGACAGATTTTCGAGCGCCGTGCACATAAAATCGTTTCGAGGTCAGTAAACACAACCAGAATTCATACATAAGGCACACGGGATTATAAGGGGCCCTGTCGACTTTCAGAAAAATCAAAGGATTGATTTTAAGTGTGCCGTATTTTCCAAACAACACGGCAATAACGACGGCCCGCTAGCAAGCGCTACCAAAAATAGTGCTTTGTTGTGTATCTGACGGACGAAAGCTAAACCAGCTCCACCACTGAAGTTGCAGCATTTTTACAAACCAGTTCAGGTTCATCCGTTTCATTCAACGATCCGCTTTCGCTCTTCTCATTCTGCGTCGCCGCCATGTGCGTATGAAAACAAAGGCACTGCGCCTGTGCGTTTTACCCATATTCTATCGCGATATTTCATTTTCCTATCGTTGCCCAACATTACACCGGTATTACCGTGACCGGTATGATATGGCCCCGCCCTAGTTGGGGCTGAACTGCCAAGCTTCTCAACTGCCAGAAATATAAAAAATAACATTCACCATTAATTCCTGATAATTATGTTTCTGTGCTTCCTGTGGGACTTACTGACCTCACAGTATCTACGGTATCCACACAGAGCACGTCTCGCTCAGACTGCAGGTTTACTTGTCATTCCTATATTTTCCAAAAGTTGAACTGGAGGCAGAGCCTTTAGCTATCTGGCCTTCTCTGTGGAACCAGATCCCAATTTGAATTCAAGAGACACTGACTTTGAGGAAGGAGTCATTTTAAATTTGATCTTGCATGGTTTGTATCCCCATCAGCTTTAAGGAATAAGCTCTGAACCTAAAAGAAATCCAGCTGCCTCTGATTTGCCCATGTTAGACTTTTTTCAGATATTTCCCCTTAAACAGCCTGTGACATGTGCTTGAGAGTGGGCTTTCCTCGTGGTATCGGTGCCAGATGAAAAGTCAGAGATCAGCAACGCTTACAAAGATCACAATCATTGTTCAGGTACTGCAAACACACACAGCTTAATAAAAATAAGTGGAAAAGTCCGATGAGCTTCGTGAAGAAGCCTTACTGATATTACCACGTCTCTGGAGGGCACTAGTGTTGCTGACATCTCATTTCCGTCCAAATGTCAGATGAAAGCATCCCAGTTACCTAAAAAACAAAACGAAAGGCTCAGCAGAACCCGTCTGTGCCCTCGACCGATCCGACCTCAATAAAGAAGCATCCACAAACATCCAGAAGAGAAAACAGAAAGCAAAGATTTAGAGATGAAAATGTGAGACTTACAATAATAAAGAGGGAGGAACTGTGCTGCCAGCAGTGACAGCTTCATGCTGCATTCTCGTCGCATGGGAGTCCGGACTGTCGGAAAGACCTGACAGCTCAAAGACATGCGAGTCTTCATGTGTCTGAATTTGAATATCAGACACAATGAGTGAGGTTTCCCGTCGACTTTGTTTGATCTGAATTGTAATTATTCTGTCTTTTCACAGCTGACAGAGAAGTGACACATTTAAATTATGTTTCACAGGGTGAGAAAATGCTGTAAAGGGTCTAATTATCAGGCAAATATTTAGCAGGAAGTTTAGCTTTAAACAGGACTCGGAAAAGTGAAATTATTCACAGGTTACATCTGATTTGTTTAATTTTCATTTATCCATTTTCTGCTTCTTATCCAGGCTCGGTTACAGGGCCAGCACTCTAAGCACAGAGTCCCAGACCTTCCTTTCCCATGCCAACTCTTATCTTGGGAAAGGAAAGTCTGGGACACCTGAGACACTGATGCATTCCCACAGCAGCCAAGAGATCTAGTCTCTCCAGAGGGTCCCAGGTTTGCCCCAGAGCTTCCTCCTGGTAGGGCATGCCTGAAACTCCTCACTTAGAGGCATTTTTACCAGATGCCTGAATCACCCCAGCTGTTTCTGTTCGACATGCAGGCTTTACTGTGAATCCCTCTTGAATGAAGCTCTTCACGATATCTCCAAAGAAGAACCCTTCAGAGGGAATTCATTTTTGCCAAAAGATGTCTGGTAAAAACAGAAAGTGACACAAATGCCTGCTGTCTGCTGGCTGGAGGCAGACGAGGGACTCAAACATCCATGCTAAGACCAAAAAGACCCAACGTAGCGCTACGTCCAGATGAACAGAATCAACCTTTTGGGATTTACTTACCTGGATGATTGAGCATGCATCAAGACATCCATTCTAAGAGAAACTTCTAAAAAGCTCCGGACTATAACCAGAGGCAGCGTTGGTTGGACTGTGTTTGCTGAACAGATTCAGAGTTTCCTATTTTCAATACTTTCCCACTGGCTTGATTCTGAGCATCTGCCAATATCAAGCACTGACGTGAAAGCAGTCACTGAACAGCAAAAAAGCCTAACAATGAGGTCAGAGGTTAAAGGTCAAGAGTCCTGGCAATGATATAGTGAGTATACTAATATTTTGTCAACCATTAATCATCTGGGACATTATGGAGAAGACAAGAACGGCTTTAATTCATTATTACCTTTATTTTTTTAGCTCATGTGGTTTGATTTACTTTGATTTACCTCAACATGTAACAAACACAAATGCCATGAGAACAGCCACACCGACGCTTTACTGTCGCTGCACTCTTTCTAACCCTCGATGTTCCTTCAGGGTTTGTTTGCTTTTGGGCACTGAGGGAGCATTTAGACCCAGAAATGGCTAATTACTTTAGACTTAACAAGAGGATACTGAAGTCTCTGTAACATGATGCCATTCGTCTTTATTAGACCTGAGCAGAACGGCATTCCAGTATAGTCTCATTAAAAGTGTTTTTCCAGTTTGCCTGCTGGATCGTTTGAGTTTCTTTGAAGCGTTTGAGTCGTCTTGTTTAGTTTTTTGTGTTTTTACTGATTCAGCCAGATGGACAGTAAAAAAACAGCAATAAACAGACTCCTTGTTGATTTATCATTTGCTGATTAACAGTAAATGCCATAATTGTTCCCATATCTGCTTCCTTACTGTTTACTTATTTTAATCTTTTCTTTCATAGTGAACAGTTCATTCATCCATCCAGGCAGCCAATCACCATCACAGCTCGCTCGTCAGTTTTCTGTGTTCACAGCAAATCAGCTAAAACTAAAACAACTAGAATAATTATTTTATTACTTTCTAGTTCTTACCAACAATTAATACCCAAAGGTTACAGCAGGCTAATAGACTGACCCACTAATAGACTGTGTGTGTGTGTGTGTGTGTGTGTGTGTGTGTGTGTGTGTGTGTGTGTGTGTGTGTGTGTGTGTGTGTGTGTGTGTGTGTGTGTGGAAAAGCACACACACACTCCGTTAAAGAAATATAAAAAGAAATAAAAAGATGTTTTTTTAATTGTAAATCTATGAAATATCTAACAAACTGCCGATTAAGCTACATTTTATGCTAACATCGCTTTATAGCTCAATAAATAGAACACGGTGTTAGGCATCTGATGCTTTGCAGACTTCAGACATACTGTTTCACTCTGTGCTCGTGTGCTCTGATGCTGCAGCTGAATTTAGCACACCTCCTCGAGTCGTCATTCTTTTCAGTAAAAGCATTCCTGATCACATGATGGTCTCAAACAAGAAGACAAACCCTATACGGGAGCACGAACGTTAAGTATTTTCCACCCACTTGATTCGATGATGTAACAGAGGTGTCGCAGCCCTACCTGCAGCTCTCAGGTCAGCCTGTAACGGTGTTAATTACCACCCTCACTCTGTCATTCTGTTTTATGTCGGCTCATTAACCTGCTTCAAACTGTCTGTTTACCAACACCTTCTGCTGCCGCCTTCCTCCACCCTCTCTACGTTCACGCTCACTTTGCTGAGCTGCAGCTTCTTTCAAACTCTTCTTTGTTCCTGGAGTTTTTTTCTGGTTGTGTTTCATCCACCCATCTGTCTGCCTCCTTTTGTTCTCCTCCTCTTTCTCACTGGACTGCAGTAATCTGAAGTAAAAATACTCATCCTTCCTCCCGTCGCTCTCTTTAAAACTGCTTTTTGTCTCTTTGTAAACTTCAATCTTTTACTTTTAACATTTCCTTCTTTTCTGTTTTGTAACTCCAGCTTTTCTTTTTCTGCCTCTGACTTCCTCTAAACCATTAAGATAATGTCTGTACACAATCAGTGAAAATGTCCTCTTTCAGTTAGACTTCATCCAACAGATAAAGAAAGTGAGCTTCCTGTGACCCTACAAATGCACATTTTTACCAGGAACCTCCACCACAGAAGTACAATCAACTCGTTTAGTATAATTTATGAGGCAGTTTACCTCATTGCCATTTTTCTTCTCTTAAAATTGCAGGTCTCCACCGTTTCCTGGTGTTTCCTGGATGAGGGACCAAACCATCCAAGTGATGGTTTATATTTCTCTGAAACTTTTCAGTAACTTCCTTATAGATTTGCCAGTCACTTCTCACCAGTGTATTACTTTAAACTAAAGAAACAGAGAAAACAAACCTGGAATCTCTCAGAAACACTAACCCTTCACGCATGTGTCTGTAATCGTGGGTTTAAGGTGAGCTGCTTATTCTTGAATTTGCTGTGTAGTCAGTACCGGTGGCTCTGTGCTTCAGTGTGTGTTCTCATACACGACAGTTATACTTTTTATTTTATGAAACATTAAAGTTAGCCCTCCCCACACCCACACCCACCTTTAAAGCAAGTTTCCTGTGGAGTCCTAATGGACCTGTGCCCCCGTGCTGAGCACCACACTGATAGCTGTGTTAAATGAACACACTGTGTTCCCTGCAGTGAGGAACAAACTGGGAATCATTCTTTTATTTTCAAGGCAACTTCAGGATCAACTTATCCATTGCTTAAGTTTTGTAAAATAAAAGCTAATAAATAAATGCATCCAAGAATTTAAAATGTTTTAATTGGTATTCTGTAACAGGATCAGGAGAACTTGGAGGAAAGGACTTCCTTCTAGTTCCTTACAGCTCCTCCTTACTGTGCCCAGCCAGCGGTGGTTACAGTAAAATTCACTATGAGGCGTCTGCAGGAAGGAGTGTGCTGACCTAGTCTTTGGGGAAGGGTTGGGGGCCATAGTTATTTGGATGCTGCAGAGAAAGAGGAGCACGGGGAAGAGGAGGAAGTGCAGAGCGTGATGGACGGAGATGAAACTGAGCATGCAACTGCAAATAAAACATGTTTGCTGTAGAAAGGAACATTGGTGACCTCAGGGAGAAGCACCGAGGCCCAAACCAAATATTAGAACAGTCCATTTCTTAAAATACAATTCTCTGTTTTTCATGTTGGGTAAACACATGAAGCTTAACACTCTGGTAAATACAAACCTTACCTTACAAACAGGAGATGCTCTGGGTTTCTTTAGCTATGGAAGAAAACAACAAATGCTAAAATAGCAAGCAGGCTTTCATGGGACTGCGTTAGAGTCAGCGCGTGTTGGTGTTGAATGATTACTTTTGGTGAAAGCGACAGAAATCAAAGACAGAGCATATCAGCCTGTCACACAATTATTCACATCCTATTTTCTGGTCACGATGCTCTCCAGCTACAGGAGATTCAGTGCATATTCATCACCTTCAGCACCGAACGAGAAGAGCGCTGTGTTCGAGCAGCTATCATCAGCAGTGTTGGTCAAGTTACTTGAAAAAAGTAATCAGTAACTAATTACTGATTACTTCCCCAAAAAAGTAATCCCGTTACTGTACTGATTACTTATTTTCAAAAGTAATTAATTACTTAGTTACTTAGTTACTTTTAAAAACACGATTTACAACCTGAATAGGTCATAAAGCGATAGATCTTTCAGCCCAATTCTACTTTTCAGAATCAGAATCAGAATCAGAATCAGAATCAGAATCAGAAAGGGTTTTATTGCCAAATGTTGAGCAGGTTTACAACATTAGGAAATTGCTGCGGTGCTTCAGTGCAAACATACTGTCATAAATTACGCTTAAATAGACATGAAAATAAAAATAAGAATAAGAATTAAAAGTGCTAAGTAGATAGATATATACATGATATATACATGAGTGCAGGTGGTGATCAGTGCAAACATGGAATGATGCAGTGAACACAGCGTAGGGTCATGTGTTAGTGGTGGGAACAGTCATACGGTTATTGTTCATGAGTCCAACAGCAGAGGGGAAGAAACTGTTCTTATGGCGAGAGGTTCTGGTGCGAATGGACCGGAGCCTCCTGCCTGAGGGGAGCAGGTCAAACAGACTGTGTCCAGGGTGAGAAGGGTCAGCTGAGATCCGAGCTGCACGCCCCAGTGTCCTGGAGGTGTACAGGTCCTGCAGAGATGGGAGTCTGCAGCCAATCACCTTCTCAGCAGAGCGCACAACACGCTGCAGTCTCTGTTTGTCCCTGATAGTGGCTCCAGCGTACCACACGGTGATGGAGGAGGTGAGGATGGACTCGATGATTGCAGTGTAGAATTGCATCATCGTCCGTATTGGCAGGTTGAATTTCTTCAGCTGCCTCAGGAAGTACATCCTCTGCTGGGCTTTCTTTATGACAGAGGTGATGGTGGGCTCCCACTTCAGGTCCTGGGTGATGGTGGTACCCAGGAAGCGGAATGAGTCCACAGAGGTGATGGGGGTGTCAGTCAGGATGATGGGGGGGAGTGGAGCTGTGTGCTTCCTGAAGTCCACAATAATCTCCACTGTCTTCTGGGCAATCAGCACCAGGTTGTTGTGGCTGCACCAGGACACCAGACGTTCAACCTCCCTCCTGTAGGCAGACTCATCCCCGTCCGAGATGAGTCCAATAACGGTGGTGTCATCTGCAAACTTGATTAGCTTGACAGACTGGTGGGTGGAGGTGCAGCAGTTGGTGTACAGGGAGAAGAGCAGAGGAGAAAGAACACAGCCCTGAGGGGAGCCGGTGCTGATGGTCCGGGAGTCCGAGACGTTCTTTCCCAGCCTCACGTGCTGCTTCCTGTCCGTCAGGAAGTCAGTGATCCACCGGCAGATGGGATCAGGCACATTCATCTGGGAAAGCTTGCCTTGGAGATGGTCTGGAAGGATGGTGTTGAAGGCAGAGCTGAAGTCCACAAACAGGATCCTGGCGTAGGTTCCTGGGGAGTCCAGATGCTGCAGGATGAAGTGTAGGGCCATGTTGATGGCGTCATCTACAGACCTGTTGGCTCTGTATGCAAACTGCAGGGGGTCCAGGAGGGGGGCCGTGAGGGTCTTGAGATAGGAGAGAACCAGGAGCTCAAATGACTTCATGACCACAGATGTCAGAGCCACAGGTCTGTAGTCATTTAGTCCAGTGATCCTAGGTTTCTTGGGGACAGGGATTATGGTAGAGGACTTGAAGCAGGCAGGCACATGACATGCCTGCAGTGAGGAGTTGAAAATGCCAGAAAACACTGGGGCCAGCTCGTGTGCACAGTGTCTGAGGGTGGCAGGAGACACACCGTCTGGGCCGGGAGCTTTTCGAGCATTCAGACTCTTAAACTGCTTCCTCACACCTGCTTCATGAATATGAAGAGTTGTGGTGGGAGGAGGTGGTGTGAAATCCTCTTTTGTGTGGGGTGAGGAGGGGGGTGTTGTAGGTGAAGTGTTTGAAGGTGGTGATGGCTCTATGGAGGGGGGAGAGGTGGGGGAATGAGTGTCCAAAGTGTCTCTATTGTTGGGGCCGTTGGAGGTGTGAAGGCTGCCTGATGGCTCGTCAAAACGGCAGTAAAAGTCGTTAAGGGTGTTGGCCAAGAGCAAGTCATCGGTGGAGTGGGGGGTTTTAGGCTTGTAGTTGGTGATATTCCTAAAACCTTTCCACACAGAGGCCGAGTCATTCTCTGAGATCTGCTGCTGCATCTTCTCAGAGTGCTGGTGTTTAGCAATGTCCACTTCTTTAGTGAACCTGTACTTGGCCTCTCTGTAGCAGTCCCTGTCTCCGCTTCTGAACGCCTTTCTCTTTTCCAGCCACAGCTTTTTGAGTTTAGGAGTAAACCAGGGTTTGTCATTGTTATAACTCACCCTGGTGCGTGATGGCACAATGCTGTCCTCACAGAAGTGGATATAGGAGGTGACAGTGTCCGTAAACTCGTCCAAGCTGTTAGAAGCAGCCTTCATTGTGTCCCAGTCTGTAGACTCCAAACACGTGCGAAGCTCCTCCACAGCCTCGTTGCTCCACAGTTTTTTAGTCCTCACGACAGGTTTGGAGAGCTTCAGCCTCTGTCTGTACGCGGGGATTAGGTGGATTATGACGTGGTCAGAAAGTCCGAGTGAAGCGCGGGGCACCGCGCGATAGGCCCCGCTGATCGTGCTGTAACAGTGGTCTAATGTCCTCTCCTCTCTGGTCGGGCATTTAATATACTGCTTGTATTTGGGAAGCTCATGGCTCAGATTGGCTTTGTTAAAGTCCCCAAGAGCAATGATGAGAGAGTCCGGGAATGTCCGCTCCATGTGCAGTATCTGCTCCGCGAGTGCGCACTGAGCTGCCTGCACATCCGCATCTGGCGGGATGTAAACAGCGGCCAGGATGAATGAAGCAAACTCCCGCGGAGAATAAAACGGTTTGCAGTGAATAAAAAGGTATTCCAGAGAGGAAGAGCAGTGCTGAGCAATCACTGTTACATCTGTGCACCAGCCACTATTAATGTAGAAGCAGACACCTCCACCTGTGGTCTTACCAGAGAGAGAGGCCTGCCGGTCCGCGCGCAGCAGATGAAAGCCCTCCAGCTTGAGCGCGCAGTCCGGGATGTCCTCACAGAGCCACGACTCCGTAAAACATAAGACACAGGAGGAGGCAAAGTCTCTGTTCATGCTTCTCATCAGGGCCAGCTCGTCTATCTTATTCCTGAGTGAGCGTACATTGGAAAGGAAGATCCCAGGAAGAGCAGTTCGCAGTCCGCGTCTCCTCAGACGCACGAGTGCGCCGGCTCGCTTACCTCTCTTTTGGCGTCTCACTTTCCTGATCAGAGTCTGCAGTAAATCTGCCGCAGATGCGACAAATATTGGAAGTAAATCCACAGGTGTTGTAGTCCTGTAGTTAAAACAAAACAGAAGTAACGCACTGAAGCACCAGGGCATCCATACGCGGCGCCATCTTGGATCCAGTTCTGCATAATCCATCATACAAAATGTAATCAAATCGAAAAGTCTCTTTTTTTTAACTTGTTTTATCAGTTTTAATCTTTTAACTTTATGCATCAAGCAAAAATTTAATTATCTGCAACATTCTCTGACTTGAAGAAATTAGTTTAACATTTAAACCTATTTTCTGCACATTCCAGCACATAAAATAAAATATTTTTTGTGTGTTTACACTCAGTCTTTCAAATAGATGCAAGTAAAACACAGCAGAAAATAAATAAAATCAAAGACTAGCGGTCCTGTTGCTCTATTTACACCTGTAAAGCAGGAGTGGGGCAGGCGGAGGTGTGCTCTGGTGCAGGTGTGCTGCAGCGGTCAGTGGAAGGATACGGCAGTTTCTCTGTGAATTTCCCATTACGTGGTAGCGCACTCGGTGCTTGTTTAGGGGTTTTTTTCGCTGTAAAAAGAAGTTTTCTTCCCGCGCACAACGGACGTTAATGTTTTTGTCACGTTTTACAGAATCAAACTCAAAGTAAGGTCAGTACTTCCACGCTTTAAACGCTGCACGCTCATACTCTCTCCCGCACTCGATATATGATCCATTGTTGATCTGCACACAGCTGTTGTCACGAACGTCGCACTCGCTTACGTCACTGTCATGAGACATTCTCGCAAAAAAATCACGGTTTTAGTAACGCAGTAACGCAGCGTTCCTACAGGAAAGTAACGGTAATCTAATTACCGTTTTTGCAATAGTAATCCCTTACTTTACTCGTTACTTGAAAAAAGTAATCAGATTACAGTAACGCGTTACAAGTAACGCGTTACTGCCCATCTCTGATCATCAGCAGCTTAAAGGAAGGAGGAACGTGTTCAATAACATCTGAGTTCAGATTCACGGAGCTGGGAGTTCACATTTATAAACACACGGTCGCCTTTTACAGATCTCAGTCATCGTGAAGTTTTATACGTTTGCACAAGCTCCTTCTTTTTTAATCCATGAGAATGTTGATATTCCCCAAACGGATTTTTGGAGCAAATAGCAAACATGTCTGTGGGAGTCGGTGACCATTAGAGGAGCTGCAGTTTCATGTTTTCAACTTCAGAGGTTTCTGCTCGGTTTTAACGCCACATATCGTTAAGACATCATGCCTGAGGGGTTACAACCAGCTGCTGGCTCATAAATGAGGAGCCTGCAAAGCACCTTCTACGAGTCAAACCAGATCCCAGAGCAAGGTCCTGCTGCAGGAAGGCACGTGAGGGTTAATGCAGTGGACTCCAGTGGGTGATAGAAAACAGATGAAAAGAAACCTGATTCTACGTTACGCTGACAGGATGTGTGCCGAGATGGATGGGCGTGTTTTTATCTCTCGGAGGCGTTCGTGCCTGTGATCCAGGATCAGACAGTTTCCTCTGTGAGGAGCCCCTCAGACGTCTGGCATCATTACACTGTTGGTGTAGAATCTAAAGAGGTTTTACTGGCCAGCAGAGAGGAAAGCCTAAAATAAAAGATACACAGGGAGGTGTTTTGTTAAGCCCCTGAATAAAGCCCCGGTCCCTGCTTTGACACAGGTCTTTAGGATTTTTCTGACCATCGCAGACAACAGCAGCAGCAGTGAAGCGCTGACACGGCTCTACACTCGAGCTGATGAGTTTTGTACCGAGCATGAACCGTTTGATGCTCAAGGGAACTTGAGGCACATTCTAAGAACTTTGGGGAATTCTTCTAACATATAAGGCGTTTTTATATTCTGGATAGAGAAACGATCTGTGAGTCGTCCCTGTAACACTCAGATTATGGGAAATTTATCAGACAGTAAATAAAGACAGACGACAGGAAGTTCCCGTCCATGGAGCCTCAACACCCAACTGGCAGTTCTCTTTTCTTATTTTAGCAAAAAAAGTGTCTCTGAAATCTTAAAGGTTTGATTTAGAAATCTTAAAAACCTTTTCCCTCCTGATTGTCAAACACGCTGAAGTGAAGGAACGAGGCCGCTGTCTGAACGGAGAGACGCAGATGTTTTTTTTGTTTAATGGTTTTGTTCTCATCCTGATTAAAGAGCTGCGCTTAGGTTAAAATAGATCCAGACATTTTATTTTGGGAGACGAGAGTCAAAATCTGTGAAGGGAGACACGAGTTTATCCAGCCGTGGAGAGGAAACTGTGAGGACAGACAGCTGTGAGTGTGTGCACATCTGTTTCGCCTTTTCACAGGAAGTGACTCGAACCTGCCTCAGTTTGAGGGTTCAGTTGTTTTAAGATTCATGTTACTGTTGGGATAAAGGGTCCTGGCAATGCATCATTAACGGCCCTCACAAAGACACCAGTATAAACGCGTGTGTGTGTGTGTGTGTGTGTGTGTGTGTGTGTGTGTGTGTGTGCGTGTGTGTGCGTGTGTGTGTGTGCGCAACTGTGATCATGAAAAGTGGGGACTCAGCGGAACAAATAGCTGATGGTCTCACCTCCCATCACACACACACACACACACACACACACAGTCATGTATCTTCTGCCAAAACAGACATAAAAGCCACGAAACAAAATAAATGGAAATATAAGAAATCACACAAACACACAGATGCTCACACCAGCACACTGGTAACATGTGCATGCTGCGGTGCAGCAGACCAGTGTGTGTGTGAAGACATCACTGACCTGCTATTGATCTTGTAAGTCATCACACGAGCCAAGGTGTATTAAAAGTGCCAGGGGTTAAGGATCAAACACAATGGTCGTGTCCAAATTCATGGGCTACATCCTCCTGAGGCCGCATTTGTAGACCGATTACGTCACAGCGACGCGCCGAAGGCTGTCCAAATTCGTAGACTCCTCCGAATGCAGCCGACAAATGCGTCCTCCTTTTCCCCGAATTTGAAGGATGGGTCGGGTGTGTCCTTCGTGGCCTACCTTATCCCAGAATTCATAGCGCGGCCCAGCCAAACTCCAGTTTCCAACAATGGTGGCCGCTACTAAGTTTTAAAATTACTCATACTAATCTTTCTGGGTCACAAAATAAACTTTTAACATATTTTCAAGCGAGAAAGTAGCTGTGCAAACATCAAATATCTGCTCGGTTTATCAAGACACCACATATTTGCAAAAGTGCTTCGACGTTTTCGGAGACGTCTGCTACCCACCAGCTCGATAGCTAGCTGAGAGCTCGAGGGTCACTGAAGCCACCGAGAACGGCACAACTCCCGGCACATCATTTTCAGATCACCGCGGTCTTTCGCTTAAACATAATATATAAGTCACTTAGACAACCTAAAAATGTTATTGTTGGGCTTTTTTCAGTGTTTTATTTGTTCCTGAGTAAATCGGTTTGGCGGAGATTAAAGTTATTAGATTAGATATAATAAAACTTTATTAATCCCCCGGGTGGTTTTCACACAGCTGAATAAACGTCAAACAGAAAACTGATTAAACAGAAGTGTGAGACGGTCGAGAATTTACGCCAGTGTCCTGTTATATTTTATATAGCAAGGAGCAGACGGCCGAGTTTATTAATCTCCACCGAGACAGCGGTGACACAGATCTGAAGGCGAGACCGTCCAATTTCCCCAGCCGTTTACTTCCGGCCTACCCGACCTTCTGAGGACCCGGCCCACGTAGACCGCGAAGGCCGGGTCCTCAGGAGGATGCAGCCCATGAATTTGGACACGACTAGTGAGACCTTGCCTTACCGTATCAAATGATCTACTGAGGTCACCTGGAGCTAGGTGTGAGTGGGGGTTGAAGCTTGGCTCCTGTGATGACTCAGATGGTCAGTAGTGGGTCAGTGACCCTCAGGACCACCTCCAAAGGGGACAAACCCCACCAGGGGTCTAAGTTTTTTAATAGGAGGCTGTAAGAACGTTTATTACTCCTTTAGAGGTGGATGTTTGGGAATCTGTGAGGAATGACTCACGTTTGTTTCCAGCTTCATGAGGCCAAATTGGAGGAGCTGCCTCAGAGGTCGCTGCAGTGTAACCCCGACTCAAACCTGCTCAAACACAGTGGTGTTTCTGAGTAGCTTATCTGCTTAGCAATTTAATTAACAACTTTTAAATACATTCTTTTTTCATAGTATAATCTTCACGTGCTTCATCCGAAGCACACTTTCTGTGTACTCACTACCTAATTTATAGCCAAAGTATTCACTCACTGTCTCTTTACTGTTTCGCTAGCTTAGCTTAGCTCGTAGCCGACTCGTTAGCACCATGGCTACTTCACCTGTCCCTCCTGCACTTTCTTGCTCATTGTGTCAGATGTTTACTCCTCGGCCTCCTTTAGCAGTAATGATATCTGTAACAAATGTAGCATATTTGCAGCTCTGGAGGCCAGGATTACTGAATTGGAGACTCGGCTTCGCACCCTTCATTCACCCGTAGCTAGCCAGGCCCCTGTAGCTGGTGCAGCCGAAGATAGCGTAGGCCCCGCTAGCTGTTCCCCGCAGACCCCAAGCAGCTGGGGAAAGAGGGCGGCTGGGTCACGGTGAGGAGGAAGCATAGTCCTAAACAGAAGCCCCAGGTACACCACCAACCCGTTCATGTTTCTAACCGTTTTTCCCCACTCGGTGACACACCCGCCGGGGGTCAAACTCTGGTAATTGGTGATTCTGTTCTCAGACATGTGAAGCTAGAGACACCATAGTCAATTGTCTTCCAGGGGCCAGAGCAGGCGACATTGAGGGAAATTTAAAACTGCTGGCTAAGGGTAAACGTAAATTCAGTAAAATCATAATTCACGTCGGCAGTAATGACACCCGGTTACGCCAATCGGAGGTCACTAAAATCAATATTGAATCGGTGTGCAACTTTGCCAAAACAATGTGGGACTCTGTAGTTTTCTCTGGTCCCCTCCCCAATCAGACCAGGAGTGACATGTTTAGCCGCATGTTCTCCTTAAATTGCTGGCTGTCTGAGTGGCGTCCCAGAAACGATGTGGGCTTCATAGATAATTGGCAAACCTTCTGGAGGAAACCTGGTTTTGTTAGGAGAGATGGCATCCATCCCACTTTGGATGGAGCAGCTCTCATTTCTAGAAATATGGACAAATTTATTAAACCCCCCAAAATATGACTATCCAGAGTTGGGACCAGGAAGCAGAGTTGCAGTCTTACACGCCTCTCTGCAGCTTCTCTCCTCCTGCTACCCCCCAAAAACCCATCTCCATAGAGACTGTGTCAGCTTCCAAAAAGACAAAAAACAAACTAAAAACCAGCAACAAACAACTTAAACATAAACAATTACAAAGAAAGAACAGTACAGTATCCACATCTGAACCAAAGAGTAAAACAGTGAAATGTGGATTATTAAATATTAGGTCTCTCTCCTCCAAGACTTAATAATTGATCAACAAATTGATTTACTCTGCCTTACAGAAACCTGGTTGCAGCAGGATGATTATGTTAGTTTAAATGAATCAACACCCCCGAGTCATTCTAACTACCAGAAACCTCGAAGCACAGGCCGAGGGGGCGGTGTGGCAGCAATTTTTCACACCAGCCTATTAATTAATGAAAGACCAAGACAGACTTTTAATTCATTTGAAAGCCTGATGCTTAGCCTCGTCCACCCCAGCTGTGAAACTCAGAAACCAGTCTTACTTGTTATCATCTATCGTCCACCTGGGCCTTACACAGAGTTTCTGTCTGATTTCTCAGACTTTATATCTAATTTAGTTCTGAGCTCAGATAAAATAATTATTGTGGGTGATTTTAACATCCATGTAGATGCTAAAAATGAGAGCCTCAACATGGCATTTAGTCTGTTATTAGACTCAATCGGCTTCTCTCAAAATGTAAAAGAACCCACCCACCACTTTAATCACACTCTAGATCTTGTTTTAACATATGGCATAGAAACTGAATATTTAACAGTGTTTCCTGAAAACCCTCTCCTGTCTGATCATTTCCTGATAACATTTACATTTACAATAATTGATTACACAGCAGTGGAGAGTAGACTTTATCACAGTAGATGTCTTTCTGAAAGTGCTGTAACTAAGTTTAAGAATATAATCCACCCACTGTTATCATCTTCAATGCCCTGTACCAACACAGAGCAGAGCAGCTACCTGAACGCTACCCCAACAGAGGTCGATTATCTTGTTAATAATTTTACCTCCTCACTACGTACGACTCTGGATACTGTAGCTCCAGTGAAAACTAAGGTCTCTAATCAGAAGTACCTGACTCCGTGGTATAATTCTCAAGCACGTACCCTAAAGCAGATGACTCGTAAGCTGGAGAGGAAATGGCGTGTCACAAATTTAGAGGATCATCATTTAGCTTGGAGAAATAGTTTGTTGCTTTATAAGAAAGCCCTCCGCAAAGAATTAGAATTAGAATTAGAATTCAACTTTATTGTCATTGCACATGCACAGGTACAGGGCAACGAAATGCAGTTTGCATCCATCCAGAAGTGCTTTAGTGATATAGATATATTACAATATATATTAGCAATAATATAGATATGTAAGTATATTACAGAAATGGGTCTATTATGGTATGTTATAATGTACACGGTATGAAGTATGTTGTGAATATTCTATAACTATAAGTATGTACAGGCTGTAGTGAGTACAAGCTATGTACAGGATATAAATATGAAATAAAAAACTATACAGAAATCTGAGATATACAGTTATACAGAAATGTGAACTATGCAAGTTATAAACAGTTGTAGGATTAAAAATTATTGTATGTACAGAATGATTATTTACACAGAATTATACAGTAGTGCAGTTAAGATAAGTGAGATATGTGGATAATTTCTACAGTATCTATATAAAGTGCTAGTGGTTGTGAGTGGTGGTTCAGTCCATGTTATTATTGTGTGTTTGAGGGTACAGTTGTCCAGTGTGTGTGTGTGTGTAGGTGGTTGTGTGTATGTTCAGTCCATGAGTTTAATGTGGGTCAGATGTCAGGAGGCAGAGTTCAGGAGTCTGACAGCTGTGGGGAAGAAGCTGTTCCGGTACCTGGTGGTCTTAGTCCGGAGGCTCCTGTAGCACCTCCCAGAGGGCAGGAGGGGGAAGAGTCCATGTGATGGGTGACTGGGGTCTTTGATGATTTTCCCAGCCCTTTTCAGACACCGCTTCCTGTAGATGTCTTTTATGGCAGGAAATGGTGCTCCGGCGATGCGCTGGGCAGTTTTCACGACCCTCTGCAACAGTCCGGTCCGAGGCAGAGCAGTTCCCGTACCAGACTGTTATACAGTTGGTCAGGATGCCAGAACATCTTACTATTCATCACTGATTGAAGAAAATAAGAACAACCCCAGGTTTCTCTTCAGCACTGTAGCCGGGCTGACAAACAGTCAGAGCTCTGTTGAGCCAACCATCCCTTTAACGTTAACTAGTAATGACTTCATGAACTTCTTCACAAATAAAATTTTTATCATTAGAGAAAAAATTACCAATAATCATCCCACAGATGTAATATTATCTACAGCTACTCTAAGTACCATTGACGTTAAGTTACACATGCTTCCCTTAGGCAGCATCATTAGAAGACATAGCATACATTTACACTGCTATGCAGATGACACCCAGCTCTATCTGTCCATGAAGCCAGATAACACACACCAATGAGTTAAACTGCAGGAATGTCTTAAAGACATAAAGACCTGGATGGCCGCTAACTTTCTGCTTCTTAATTCAGATCAAACTGAGGTTATTGTACTCGGCCCTGAAAATCTTAGAAATATGGTATCTAAGCAGATTCTTCCTCTGGATGGCATTACCTTGGCCTCCAGTAACGCTGTGAGGAACCTTGGAGTCATTTTTGACCAGGACATGTCCTTCAACGCACATATTAAACAAATATGTAAGACTGCTTTCTTCCATTTGTGCAACATCTCTAAAGTTAGAAATATCCTGTCTCAGAGTGACGCTGAAAACTAGTTCATGCATTTATTACTTCCAGGCTGGACGACTGCAATTCATTATTATCAGGAAGTCCTAAAAACTCCCTGAAAAGCCATCAGCTAATCCAAAATGCTGCAGCAAGAGTCCTGACAGGGACTAGAAAGAGAGAGCAGATTTCTCCTGTATTGGCTTCCTGTTAAATCCAGAATTCAAAATCCTGCTCCTCACATACAAGGTCTTAAATAATCAGGCCCCATCTTATCTTAATGACCTTGTAGTACCATATCACCCTATTAGAGCACTTCGCTCTCGCTCTGCAGGCCTACTTGTTGTTCCTAGAGTATTTAAAAGTAGAATGGGAGGCAGAGCCTTCAGTTTTCAGGCCCCTCTTCTGTGGAACCAGCTTCCAGTTTGGATTCAGGAGACAGAAACTATCTCTACTTTCAAGATTAGGCTTCAAACTTTCCTTTTTGCTAAAGCATATAGTTAGGGCTGGACCAGGTGACTCTGAATTCTCCCTTAGCTATGCTGCAATAGACGTAGGCTGCCGGGGATTCCCATGATGCACTGAGTTTTTCCTTTCCAGTCACCTTTCTCACTCACTATGTGTTAACAGACCTCTCTGCATTGAATCATATCTGTTATTAATCTCTGTCTCTCTTCCACAGCATGTCTTTATCCTGTCTTCCTTCTCTCACCCCAACCAATCACAGCAGATGGCCCCGCCCCTCCCTGAGCCTGGTTCTGCCGGAGGTTTCTTCCTGTTAAAAGGGAGTTTTTCCTTCCCACTGTCGCCAAAGTGCTTGCTCATAGGGGGTCATATGATTGTTGGGTTTTTCTCTGTATCTATGAAGCGCCTTGAGGCGACTTTTGTTGTGATTTGGCGCTATATAAATAAAATTGAATTGAATTGAATTGAACCTCCAGGATCCCTCAGAGGTCACAACTGTCCAGTGTGGTGGATTCTGGCTGCTGGTGCAGGTTCCTTTAACCAAAGTTAAATTACACTCAGATGATGTAAGCTGAGGAAATCCATTAATCATCATCATTGGTTTTAAACTGGCTGCAGGTGTGTACAGCTGTGTGTGTGTAGGTGTGTCTGTAAGATTGTGTAATTAGCTGTAGTTGTGAGGTGTCTTTGATCAGCTACTCTCCTGTCTCTCTCTCTCTCTCTCTCTCTCACACACACACTTTTCTTTCTGCTTTAATTATTGGTGAGCATTCAGTCGTTTTTGCTGCTATATGGCTGACGGGGACATTTGGACACCTGGCTGTGCTGCACACACACACACACCAGCTGATGTATGCTAATGGAGGGTTAAAACCTGCATAATGTGTAGATTTTCCTCTTCTCCACCTTCATGTCAGAGTTGGGGAATGTGAACTTGCACACTTTATTTTTCTAGCAGGGTTCATTAGGCTGAGCAGACACTGTGTGGTGTTTTATAGTCACAGCACATTTTAATCAGCCTTTAAACACAGCTTGAGCCGGACACCTGAGTGTTCGTGCTGTCCGGGTCAGCTAACTCAACATGACACTGAATCCCAGCTCTGTTTTGCCGGGTAACGCTCCGTGTTGAGGTTGTTCTTAAAAAACACTAATACATTCTAATTAATTCTCTCTTTCTGAAAGTATTCCATTATTTTTGCATTGCTCCTTAACATGACCTGCCACCCATCTTACACTGAACCCTGCTGTGTCCACATGTCTGCACATATGTCCGTCTTAATAAGGAGGATATGCAGAAAATCCTTCTTTTAGTAGCTTGTTAGCTGTCACCATTCGATCGGCACAGAAAATGTCACCATGACGCTGATTCTCCTGCAGGAAAGAGTCAGGAATGTCCAATACGAGTCTGTTAACCTCACACACTGGCTTCCTTCTTCCTTTACTTGCTTCCTTCAGAAGTAAGCATGTGGAAAATCTTATATGTGACTGAGGCAACATCACACTGAAGGTGGGAGGCCAGGGTTACACCCAGCTTTGTTCTTCTTGTAGTCCAACATGGATTTCCCTCCATAGTTTACAGTCCTGCACAAAGATGGTGTTGTAGCTGGATGTGAGATGTCCGTACGTGTCGATGGTGACGACAAACAGGGAGGAGTGTGTTACCGAGCAAGTGCTACCCTGTTCAGCCACAAGTTTAGGAGCCCACAGCTTCGTCCACGCTGGCTGGGTGCACTTTGTCTTTGAAAATCAGAGTTCTCTAACGTCCCGCCCATGCCTACAGGACATCACTGCACAGTGGGGAGTGCTGCCATCTTGGAGACACTCTGACTCAGTCATAGCCCCCACAGTTTGTCAAAGTCACTCAGGCTCTTATGCGTCCCATTTTTCCTGCTGCCATCACGTCATCATCTGCCAGAGGTGACTGCTCACCTGCTGCCTGATATATCCCACCATGTGACAGGTGTCAGGGTGACAAGATAATTAATGTGATTCACTTCACCTGTCAGTGCTTGTATTGTGTGTGTGTGTGTGTGTGTGTGTGTGTGTGTGTGTGTGTGTGTGTGTGTGTGTGTGTGTGTGTGTGTGTGTTCACAAAGGCCAGTTCAGCTACCATCATCTTTGATGCTTGTTGCCATGGCTACACCTTTGGCTGGTGTAGTGGAATCCCAATTTTTTTTCCTGCAGCTCAACATTTTTGTGTGACCTGCAGGGAGAGCGAGCGAGAGAGGAAGGATTACTGTAACTTCTCTCTCTCACTCTGTAATCATGCATCATTCAGGGCTGACTGAGCTGAAGCCTGCAGGTCTGTGAGGAACCACCACTGGATTCAAACCAGGTTCTCTTCAGTCAGTGCAGGCAAAGATAAGAGGACTAATAACTGTTAATGAGGTCGATGAAAAGAAAAGCCCTGAACGAACCTCTGAGTCTCTGACTCTGAGCACATTTCAGTGTAAAATGTTCTGGAGAATAGTCTGTGGTCTCTGTTTAATGCAAACATTATTTTATTGTTTTTAGGAATGTGTGACATCATGAAAGATGGAAAGAAGCACGCCTTAAAGTGACGCTCTGTGTTGTTAGTGTTTCATGCAATCATCGGTTATCCTTGCTAGCTCCGGGTTCGAAGCCCTTTTGCCTTCAGAGCAGCTTTAATTCTTCGTGGTTCAAGAAGAAGCTGCAAACATTCTTCAGAGATTTTGGTCCATGTTGACACCATATGAATCTCCCGTTCCTCCACATCCCAGCTGAAGACCTGCTGAAGAGTCTTGGATTAAATTTGTCAGTCACCGCTCACGTTTTCAGCTGCTAGAGCCTCATGTAGTGATGTCAGGTGCTGAAGCTGGAAAATTCAAAGCAATTTGTCACTTTTAAGATGAACTTACTTAAAATATCCAATGGTTTACACACTGGTCAAGCTAACACTTGATAATGTAACATAATTTCATCATCCACAGAGTTTTCTTTAGTGCTTTGATCTTGAGCTATTTCTTTTAACATGCCATGTCATTAAAAATAGCATAATAGTTTTATGACATTAACTGTGTTCAGCATGTTTGCATTGTGAGGGCCAATGAGAATTTCAGCTTCTAGGTGGTGATAACACAGCTTTCTGTCTGGTTTTCGAATGTCCCCTGAATAAGAAGCTAATTTTGCAGCACAGATTCCTCTGTCAAAAGCTGCACCCGCTACGCTACATCCATGCGCCGGTGGGAAGGTCCGACACCCGGGACTTTAAATAGAAACCTGCCACTGGGAAACCAAGAAGGGCTGCGAGCCTGCTGCAACTCTGCTCTGCCTGTGTGAGTGTGGGGCTGAATAGTAGAAAGGATGGTCACTGGGCTGTAACAACAAAGAGCTGGTGCTGCATTTTTTTCAGCCAGTGTAAAAATGACATATCAGACCTGGACAACATGGTGGATCCTGCTTATACTGGCTCAGTCTTGGTTTCTTTGATTTTGATCTGCTCTGACTTATTTGAAATTAAGTCCTGCTGTGGTTTCCCAGAAATCACACATACCTGTGTGCCAATAACTTTCCCATTGTTCAGATGTCCGTCTAAATTTACTCATATTTACTGACATTTAGCAGGAGAAAATGTATTGATTTATTCCTGCACATGGAAACACATTTCCCTATTACTTTTTTCATTAAAGTCAGCTCAGCTTTGAAACTAATCTACTTCAAAATGAAACATTTTTCCATGGCACAGATGTTCTTAAGAGCTTTCAGAAAAGACGTGACACCTTCGCAACCAAGATAACATTTAAAAATGGAAAGCGTTGCATTTTAACGCAGGCCTAACAGAGTAACCTCCATCCATCCATTTTCTTCTGCTGATCCATTTTAGGGTCACAGGCAGGTTAAAGACGAGGTACACTCTGTCACACCAGACTATCACAGCCAGTGTAGAATCACCACCTGGCCCAACATGTCTGTGGGAAGAAGCAGAAGTACCTGGAGATAACCTGTGTGGACACAGAACATAAAACTCCACATGGAAGTGCTCCAGTCCACCGATGCTTTTAAGCCAAGGGACTTGTTGCTGTAAGGCAGGGGCGTCCAACTCCAGGCCTTGAGGGTCCTGCAGGTTTTAGATGTGTCCTTGATCCAACACGGCTGATTTAAATGGATTAATGTCCTCCTCAACATGTCTTGAAGTTCTCCAGCACAGTTCTCAGTAACACAGACCCAGATACTGCTCAGCGACCCCCAGGAACTTACCGATCACTCAGGAAAAATGTGTATTCTCCAACCGGTTGGAGACTGGCGGTTAGAGGTTGAATGACAGTCGCTGAGTGACATCAGCTGGAAAAAAAGGACCTGGGAGGGCAGGGATAGCTCAGTAGGTAGAGCGGTGGCCCCATGATCGGAAGGTCGGGGGTTCGACTCCACTGAACAGCTACCCTGAGGCACCCCTGAGCAAGGTACCGTCCCTACACGCTGCTCCCCGGGTGCTGCACTGGTGGCTGCCCACTGCTTCACTGGGTGAATGGGTTAAATGCAGAGGAGTAATTTCTCTACGGGGACTAACACATACACATTATTATTGCACCAAAAACCTGCTTGTAACTAGCAGATTATTGCAGGTGCCCTAAAGTTGTGTATTTCTTGCAACCAAAAGAATTAAAAATCTTTCTTTGAAGGCCAGCCCTCACAGTTTCTCTAACACTTACTGAATATTTGGTGTTTGTGTGCTTCCATGATTCCATGCAAACCAAACGTGACCACTTTTCGATTATGCAAACACAACTCTCAGACATCACTCATTAATTGGTCACTGACCAATCTCTAGACCTTGGTCCTAAGCAAATAGCATTTATTACCTAAAAAATAAGAGTAGTTGGCTACACCCAGACAGGCAGATTTTCCAACACAAATCTGAGCTGATTGAGAAAGTGTCCAAGTCATTCATCCCATGTAGATCCCAAACCCTGGTTACTTGTGGATGTCATTAAATGATTAAAGCCACTGCCTAAGAAGGATAAGTGGTAGACAAAACATGGATGATGAAGTTTTGCCAATAAATGACAAAAACATCTGATACTCTATCAGTGTTGGGAAGGTTACTTTTAAAATGTATTCCATTACAGATTACAGATTACATGCCCCAAAATGTATTCTGTAACGTATTCCGTTACGTTACTCAATGAGAGTAACGTATTCTGAATACTTTGGATTACTTAATATATTATCGTGCTTTTTACAACTACGTGAATGTACTATTGCTGTGATTTATTAATGTTACTGAAGGTCTGCGGCTCCGAACCGTAGTAAAGGGACCTCTGGCTAATACGGTGGGTTCTGTGTCGGGCTCGTAGCTGAAAAATAGCTTTACTTTGTTGTCTGGGTCAACTATGCTTGCAAGAGACAGAGAGAGGCGTTGAAAGGCTGCTCCAACGGAACTTATTGTTTCGGAGGAAAACAGGAACACAGCGTACAGTCGAGTCTTAATAGCTTACTTACAGCTGGGCTCGTCAGGCTCTCTTCTTGGCTGCAGTGGTTATTATTATATTTACATGCTTCCAGCTCCCGTTTTTGCTCGATGACAACTCGTACTTTTCCTTTTTCTCCCTCGCTCACAGACACATAACGTGTATGGCAGTCCATTCTCCCTGCAGCACGGACTACACTGCCTATGATGCTACATTCTTTAGAGCCTGTAGCATTCTGCCTATTAGCTTAGCACAACAACAACGAAAAGGCGCTCTCTCACCCAGGAAACACGCAGAGAGAGAGAGCGTCACCCTGTAACCATGGCAACAGCAACGCTGCCACCTGGAACAACAGAACGTAGCTGTCAAACAAAACCCAAACAGGCCTGACCCGCGACAATATGAAACAGGGAAGTACCGCCGTGTAATCCATTTATTTCAACAAAGTAACTGTATTCTAAATACCACCTTTTTAAACGGTGCCTGTAACGGAATACAGTTACTCATACTTTGTATTTTAAATACGTAACGGCGGTACATGTATTCCATTACTCCCCAGCACTGTACTCTATAATATAAGAACATTTATATTTGTTTTCCCTCGAAAAAGTCCATTTATTTTTCTCCTAAGCACAGGGGTAGGTTACATATTATCATTAACGATGTTTCAGAGTAGCTGAAAAAGTTTATGTTACAACATGTTTGTAACATCGTTGTTATGAGATGCAATTTCTCTTGTGGGGAAGATCAACATTTTTGACCCATCCATGTATCCCAACCTCCTCCTTGTGTCAGTTTTTAGGTCTACACCGCTGAACTGCTCTGGCAACAGTCACTACAGCTGCAGGAGATCTTTGCAAAGTGTGCTGCGAAATGCTGATGAGCGTTTAGCAGCAAAGCTGAAAACCAAAAACAAAAGCGTGACGATTGCCACCTTAATGAGCCGCAGAAAGCTGCTGAGGAATGAAAATTAAAATGGAGCCGCTGGAGATATTATGTGGGCCACATGCAGTATGAGCAGCCTAATCTAATTACACGCAAAGAGGTGTGTAGGAGAGGAGTGTATTGTATGTGTTGCCTGAGGGGAAGGGGGTGGAGGGATGAAGGGATGCTCTTGCTGTTGCTGTGTTTTAGAGGTTTATTGGATGAGAGATGTCGACTCTTCTCTGCTGGACAAAAGCTATGGATCCCTGATTCTACACATGCAGCAACTTGAGCTGCACTGATTGGACACAATCTGCAGACAATCTAAGAATTACTGACTGATTATAGTGAAAAGATTTGTTTTTCCTGTGAATGTGCGCTGAGTTTAAATGTAGCATGGATGAAGGAGGATGGATGAAAACCCATTTCATTTAATAAGCTTTTATTGTGTGTTGTGTAGCTGTTTGCAGATTGCAGATTGTTTTCAGGAAAAGAAAGTGGCAGGGAAGGTGCGCTCAGGCCCATTAGTGTTTCATTTGTTGCTGACTTCAGGATTAAAATACCTCCTATCCTTCATCCTCCTTTCCTTTCCTTTTCCTTATTTCGCTCTCAACGGAATCTCACACTCGGCTCTCCTTTTCTTCCTTTTTCTTCTTTGTTCTCCTTTGTTCTTGTCTCCTTTCAGCCAGTAAATTGATTTGAGGAACTGAATGTTGGGGAATCTAATTAAATGCATCAAATTACAAAGTTGGCACCATTACCAGGGTTAACCTAAAAACTGATGGTTTGAAATGAACGAAAGAGAAGTTTTCCTGTGCATTTCTCAGATAATGCTGCTGCTTTAGAGGCTGAGATTCATGCAAGAATGATATTATTTTGTATGTATTGACACATTATTTCAAAGTCGGTTGGTTTTTAGTTTGATTTATTATTGATGCAGTCTTCATAAACAACAATGTAGTTTTCAGTGAAGTCTGTGAAGCTGCTTCGAGGGGAAAAGATAGTAAAGACTGAATAAAGAGCGAGGAGTCCACCAACGAGGGACAATCATTCCTGCCTGTGGCCATCTCTCTGTACAACTCATCCACTTACCACACTGTATACTGCAATAGCTGCACCCTTTTTGTTCATGCGCTTCTTTCTAATTCAGCTATTTATCAATAAGTGACTTTATGTATATATATGTATATGCATGTATATATTGTGCTATTTCTTACTTAGTATCTTGTCTGTCTTTGTTACTGTTTGTACTGGAGCACAGTAACCAAAATAATTTCTCCTAGGGATCAATAAAGTATTCTGATTCTGATTCTGAAGTTTGGAAGCGATCCAATCAGAAGTGCAGTAAACACTCGACTCTCTGCCCCCACAAACACAATCAAATGTTGGTTCTTCTGAGGCTCCACTAAACTCCACGTTTTGTGACAGACAAACAACAAATTGCAGTGGAAAACACTTCAGTTTGGACTGCACTCATTGGCAGAGGAAGCTTCATTCAGGATACCTGCAGAATAAATGTGTGCAGAATCTGTCCAAATAAAAGCAGAATTATTAAAAGTGTGTATATTCAAATGCTGAATCGTTAAATTCACAGTTTTGATTTAAGCTGAAAAAATATTTTGAGCTTTTGTTTTCAGAGCTGCTGCTGTTTGGCCCACAGACCCTGCCTGATGCTTCCTCTCCTCTATAACCACTTTATTGGCAATTTCCTCCTGCGCTCAGAGAAACACATGCGCTGTATCATGTCACTAAGACGAAGCCAGCTTGAAAATAACAATGTTTTAACCTGCTTATTGGACTTATTCAATTTACAAGTTATGAGGAAAATAAATTAGAATATGAGAGCCTGAAGCGCCATTTGCAGACCTTCAAAGCCATTCCGATTTACAGTCATCTCAGCAAAAGTAATCAATTTTAAAGGAAGTGCTCAAATAAATTCAAGACCTGAAGAAGAACCAGAATACCTAATCCTCGGATGTCAGACCCTATGTTTGTCTATGTGCAGCTGCTGTGTGTTTAATTGTGCTTTGTCTTTTACATCAACATCACCACCATGCATGCTAGAGCCTATCCGTGTGTGTCTGTGTGTAAGTAATCCATACTTCACAACTTGCACCCGAGTACGTCTTCCTTCTTGTGCATACAAACTCACGTGTGTTGTCAAAACAAATTTTCTGTCTTCCAACAAATGAAATCGATTTTCTTTAAGTTTTCTTTTAACAACTCGTAGAATCTTTTTTCATCACTTCAATCATTCCAGCTGATCTATGTTCATTTTCAACTCCACTGGTTGATACTAGAGTAGCTTTGCATGAATCCCAGTATATCTCGTAACCTGTAACCTGGTACAGCCACATAATTGATCCACTGTCAGAATCAAACTGCTTTAACTTTAACCCATCCTTCTTCTGATTGGCTGCCCCTCACAGACAGAACCTTTGGACAGCAAGGGGGTGGAGCCTCGGTCCCTGAGATGTCGACATGTGAGATATCCATTTGGCAGAAAAAGACTGGCGCTTAAGGTTTTGGCCTTCAGGGATTACTTGACCTTGATTTATTTGAAAGTTTGTCCATGGTTAACAGGTCCATGTTCAAATAGAGAAGTCTTCTCTAAAATGTTTACCTCATTTGAATTAAAGGAGCTTTTGAGTCCAGGATTATCCAGGATTTGTCCAGTAATATTTTGCCTTTGAGTAAATTGTATTTAAATTTATTCAACTGACAGAATTTTTAAAAATTAAACCCAGAAAAATACTTTTCCAATCCTGCGGTACATTTGAAAGGAGAATAATCCGGGATCTTTATGTTTTAGCTCAAGAGAGATCGCCCAAAGGAAACCTCAGAAGTTCTGTCAGCACATAAATGCTGAAGTATCCCATGAAAACTACTACATATGCATGAAAGTGCCCTATGGAGCAAGCACTTCTACATTTACATTTAAACTGGAGGAATTTTAAGGTTTGAGTTCAGGCAGTGTTACGGCGAGGTTTCCTCTCGGGCTGGGTTAGGGAGCTCCCTCGGGATGGAGTCGCTGGATTTAGCAGCAATTAAGCCGATGCACTCGGAGCTGAAAGACCATCACAGAGCATTCATCCTTGCTTCAAAAGTTTACCTCAAAGCAGCTCCGTGGTCAAGAAAAGCCAGAACCGCTCCAATCTAAACTGATTTATTAGCCAGGAACCTCTCAGGAAAGAGAGACGCTGTTACTGTGGATGGAGGGAGAAGAGGAGGAAGAGGACAAAGGGGAGGATGAAGGCTCTGCAATAACGAGGCCAAGTGAGCAAACTTGACCTCAGCTAAAATATGTCTGCATCATCATCCCCTTACTAAAGCTTGCTTCAGGGAAACAGAAACTCTGGGTCTGCAAAGTACAAAGGCAATAAATGCAAAGAATGACAGAAAAGGCAAAAGAAATTTCCAGAAACTGAGAGGAAAGGAGAGAAAGGGAGGTGAGCAGACCGAGCCACCAAATGTCCTCCGGCAGCTAAATTTCATCCTCGCCTCCTCACATTCGAAGGACAGCCGTGATAAATTTTCTGGAGAACTAGTTTCTGGGAAGGTGGGCGTTTTTTTCAAAGTTTCTAGTGCAGCACTTCCTGGAGATGTGACGGAGCTGAAGTTAACTTTACATTAGGAAAAGTTAACTTGACATATCGAAGAGAGATTTGTTCTCCTGATACCTCTGCTCTAAAAATAACCTCGTTTGGTTTCGACACTGCGTCAAGTCGACAGCGATGATCCTTCAGCGACAGTCACAGGAGGTGAAATACAGCGCGCAGATGTTCATCAGTGGGAAACAATAGCAGGAAGAGTAATCGGGCTTAAAACTGTAGGTGTGGATTTTAATAAAAATGTGACATGTCCAGGTGAACACAAGTGTCGCTGCAACAGGATGTTCCGCTCTAAAGTCAAAGGGTCATTTCAGCAACAAACTGCAGAGAGAGCCCACCGAGCCCGAGACCCTCAGTGATTCAGCTCCCTGTGTGCTCAGACTGAGGGGCGCACAAGCAACATCAGAGATTAACGGGTTGGCGGCTTACGTTGCCAACGCAATGGTTAGTTAGATGCCTAGAACTTTAAAATGATTTTTACTTATTTTATTTCCTCTCTAAATATCTTGAAAATCTTAATCTGATGCAGAAAATCCAATAGAAAATCCCCAGAATGCAGTTGCTGCCGCTTAAAATGTCTAACGTGTTCCTCCAAAATCGTTAGCCAAAGCTACGACCAGAATAAAACCATCACAGTAATAAGACACACAGAGCCTTTCTGTGTTTGAAAGTACACTGTCAGTGGGACACAGTGAATTTCTGCTAACTCATATCCCTGAATTTTCATACTAATAATCAATTATTTCATGTTCTCATTATTAGTATTTCTTTGAGCTGCTTCACTTGTCTCCTCCTCCTTTTGCCTCAGGCATCATCTGTCAGGATGAACTTTTCATGCACACTTAGAAAACACAACCTCACATTTATTCGATTATGACTCTTTGTTCATCTGTGCAGGATTATCTTTAATTCCTCCACAACACACACACACACACACACACACACACACACACACAGTCATGTACCATGAAGATACAGGATGGAGTTCAAGTCCATTCTTGCCATCTCTTTATAACAAGGAGAGCACAAATCAGGACTAATCAAGCCTTCTACGTAGTCGTGTTTTACAGATGAGTGTGTCAGCATTAAAAACATATGTGTGTCTAGTATGTTTTCTCATATGCTTTAATATTTTCTAGATCATGCCCAGCATCTGTCTGGAAGCCGCACTCAGACCTTCAGGGTTGTCTGTACAGTGGGCTTCAAAGCAAAGCGGCTGAAGAAGCGACGGAGCCATGAGAACTATGACTGGATCCCATCCTAAAAATATTCAGAGCACATGACTGTTTGTGGCGGTGGACCAACACAGATGATCACATCTACCTAAAATCGAGTCAGCCTTCAGACCGTCCTGCTACCCATCTGCTCTTCTGCTGTACTTCCTGCGTGTCCTTTGAATTCGTCATGCAAATAAAAGCCAGTTAGAAACCCATTTAGGGTTTAGGTAATTGGGTTTCTCCTTCAGAAGTCTGACTGTGTGGATGAGGTTATTTTTAGTCTCTTAATCTAAAAAACGAAAGCTGGTTTCCTGCTTACACAAACATTTCTGAAATCAGGTTGGTACCAAACTTGGGGAGTAATCATATTATCGAAGTGTGGGTTTATTAGTGAGCCTTCACTGTCAGACTGTATGACACTGAGCTGAGTTTACTCTTTGTCTGGAAG
The DNA here is from genome assembly GCF_051167445.1 of Perissodus microlepis. Taxonomy (NCBI): domain Eukaryota; kingdom Metazoa; phylum Chordata; class Actinopteri; order Cichliformes; family Cichlidae; genus Perissodus; species Perissodus microlepis. The sequence goes on along the minus strand of NC_140470.1, from coordinate 31,840,474 downwards.
TATCTGTTCCCTGCTTAATACAGTAAATCCCTTCTTCTTTTAGCCTTTCTTACCTTTCACTTCATTTTTTCTACGTACTCACCGATGTAGGTTAGCGATGAAGCTGACAGGCGTGTAAGGATTTTTAGCGTTTCTCCAGCGCTGTGTCCTCACAGATGACAGCTGTTATTACCCGATGAAAAATAACCCAACAGTCAGCGCTCCTGAACACTGCTTAATATAGCTGCTGTTTCACTGTCACTCCTGCGAGAGGAGGTGGGAGGAGGGGGAAAGTTGAAGAGAAGGTGAGGAGAGCAGGATGTGAGGTGACAGGAGGCAGGAAAACAGCAGGAAAGAGAAGGGAGTGAGTAACTGGATTAAGATTAAACACATTTAGAGTCTAATGTCTGAGTCCTCCTAAAAGACGAGACTTAATAGTTGAGATTTTATGTGACCACAGACTGTAGGTCACTGCCATGCGGTGGCTTCTACAGAAAGGAAAACAGGTATAATGACCCCTCCTCAACCAAACTTTCTTAACTTGCATGCTGGGGGAGCAGGTTGAGCGTCGCAGATGCCGACAGACTCAATAAACTGATCTTTAAGGCCAGTAATGTTGTGGGGATGGAGCTGGACTCCCTCAAGGTGGTGTCGGAGAGGCGGGTGTTGTCCAAGACAAAGACAAAGAGGATAATACCTCTGACCCACTCCATGATATGCTGGCTAGCCACAGGAGCACGTTCAGTGAGAGACTGAGATTAGCAAAAAGCAAAAATCATTCCTGCCTTGCTCCCTGTACAACTCATCCATCTAACACACTGTAAACTGCAATAGTTACGTCCTTTTTGCACACACTCTTTTCTACTCTGTAATGTTGCTGTCAGTATTCTTGATATTTATTTATAATCACCTTTGTAAATCCTTGCTATTTATTATTGAGTGATTTGTATATATTGTGTTATTTTGTAAATCTGTAACATATTGTGTTGTTAAATAGTCAGTTTCTGTTACTGTTACTGTTACTGTACTGGAGCAGCTGTAACCAACATAATTTCCTTAGGGATTAATAAAGTATGCTGATTCTGATTCTGATTAAAAGTGATCTGTTTAACAAACCGTGGAGCACATGAAAACATTTACTTTTTGTGCTTTCTGTCTTTTCTCTTCTGAAAGTGTCTGCTGCATCTTGTCTAAACAAATTATTCAGTAACCGATCTTTAAATCTGACGCCATTAGCCGTTTCCAGGTCCAAACTCCACTTTATACCACTTTAATCAGACTCTGAAAACACACCTTTGCAACAGAAATAAACACAACCTGCTCCAAAAAATGTTCTTTGGTTCTTCATAGCAGCTCAATGATGGGGTCAGTTTTCTACTTATTTATTTGTATAACATTACTCTGGCCATTTTCTTGCTTCCAATCCAATTCACTTCAAGAATTGCTTGATCGCTGCCAAACGTTGGATATTATTAGAAGTCTTCATCCTAAAGTAATGAATGTTTTATGGGCCCAAAAGGAAGCCAAGTCCCCTCAGTAAACAGGAGCAATACAATCACACACGTTGGATATGAGCATCTGTCAGATGTACTCAGAAGAGTATTTTATGGTTATTGTAACCCACAGAGAGCACTGCATGTGAAACGGGCTCTGGACACATGTGATGGTATAAAAGAGGCATCTTGGGAGCTCAATGAGAGCAGCTCGGAGAGAAGAAATGGGAAGAAGAGAGGCAGCAAAATAAAATAAGTAAGATAAATAAGGGAGACATAGGAAGTGATGGAGAGCAGAACAATAAAGAGAAATAAAGAAAGAAAAGTGGCACAGAGAAGAGGAATGGAGGGAGATATCAGTTTTAAGAAGGGGAGGAGGGCAACAAGAAGAACAAAGACACTGATGAGTAAGACATATGAGTAAGAAGCTGTGTGTTTATCAGATTTCACAGCTCAGAAAAGCAGAAACTGCAGTTTTTTCTGCTTCCTGTTTTTTTTCCCTCCTTTGTTGTTTTTCAAAGGCAAAATTGGTGAAGTCTCATCAGCAACAACTCCCAGCTTGACGTTGGCTTTAAGACGGGTGTAACCTCAGAAAATCATTGTTTTTAATGGCTGCTATAAAGTGCACTACGGTAAATGGCCTGTATTTGTATAGCGCTTTACTAGTCCCTAAGGACCCCAAAGCACTTTACACATCCAGTCATTCACACACTGGTGATGGCAGCTACATTGTAGCCACAGACGCCCTGGGGCGCACTGACAGAGGCGAGGCTGCCGGACACTGGCGCCACCGGGCCCTCTGACCACCACCAGTAGGCAACGGGTGAAGTGTCACAACGACCGAGACTGTCCAAGCCGGGGCTCGAACCGGCAACCTTCCGACTACAAGGCGATCGCTCAACTCTTGAGCCACGATCGCCCACTATAGTCCCTGCTCTGTTGTTCACACTTAAGCAGTGATGAGACACACACAGACCGTCCACCTCTGTATGTTGCTCTACTGTATTATACACAAAATCTGTCGTTCTGTATAAAATGCGTAATATCACATCTTACTAAGCAAAAAGGTCAGCATGCAGGATTTTCCAGCTAGCTGGAGCAAAGTTTTGCAACATGAGTCTGTTTATGATTCAAAATGTTAAAGAATAAATGCTCATGTAAGGCACCAGATCAGTCCCCAGAGTTTGGATGAACAGACCCAACTTATCAACTCAAGCCAGTAACTCCATTTTATCTGTGTTAGCAGCCACGCTAGGTTAGCTTGATACGGAAGACCAAACAAATTCTCCATAACGTGAATGCTCTGTTGATGTTGACTGTTATAAACCCAATCATGAACATGATCTGTTTAAATCCACATCAATGATTTGTTGGTAGGTAAAGGTCATTGGGGGTCACGTAGCATTAACTGTCACAGGTGGAGAGCAGCGCCAGCACGAGGGTTTCAGTTGTCCTTCTACGGGACTTCGAACTTGACCTATTTTCAGAGGCTTTTGGGTCACTTTGAAACTGTCTTAGTTACCTTGGTTCTTTAACTTATTGGATGAGGTAATTAAGTGTATGTTTGCATGTATATGTATTTGTATATAGGTAGATATGTGTTTCCTTGTAATCTTTTTATCTCATTAATGTTGATCTATTCCTCAATTTTAATTACATCGTCCCTTGTTCAGCACTTTGGCCGACACGTGATGTCTTTTAAACGTGCTACACAAATAAAGCTGACTTGACTCCACTTGACTTATGTCACACCAACACCACAAACCCGCACTGGGCCGTCGCCCCTTTAATAGCCACATTTACATTTGGCGAGATGGGCTTTTGCTGTAATGGTGATTATTCTACCAAACATTTGTTGTTTGACCACAAACTGTGATTCAAAGGAACCAGAAGAATAAACTTGCACATACAAGTAGCAGAAAGGTCCTTTAGAGATTTAAGAGGGTTTCAAAGCAGAGCCCCCCACTCCCCCATATTTTAAGCGAGCCGGTTTAGGTAGTTGGTGTATGTGACGATGATTCATGTCCCTCTGCTGGGTATGCCTTTGTTTTCTTCCAGAAGAGATGATGTGGTAGCAGAGGAAAGGATGGTCTCTCCTTAGATTGCTTCATGCATGACCTCAGCCAGGGTGAACCTCTGGCGGGGAAGGTGAAACAAACTTCTTTGCTGTGTGACAGCACAGGACACCGTCAGATCGTCCTGCTTTTGTCTCAGATCATTTCACGTCGCTTCCTAGTGTCTCATCTAATTTGGCTTCCATCCTTTTCTGTTACCTTCCATGAAATATAACCTATCTAATATGATTTCTCCAATTTCTCCTTTCAAATTCCATCTCATCACATAACATAATCAGTGTTTTATCTCATTTAATTTAGCTTTTATTCTACTTTGACCAATTATAAAATCTAATTTTTAATATCATTGTCTTGTCTAATTAACTTTCAGTTCATCTAACTCGCTCTCTCCATTTTGAGTAATTTAATCTAGAATACCCTCATCAAACTGCAGCACACACATGGAAATGGAGGAGCCCCCTAATTGGCTCAGCAGTTGCCATGGCAAATAATGAAGAGCATCAGACTGTGAACCGTGACAATCAGCTCGCTCACGTCTGATCGTCAGGATCAGCTGGCTGCAACCCCCTGCTGCAAAATCATTACAATTAACTTTAATTGCAGTGTATTAAAGTTTCAGCGGCTCCTGCTCTCCTCTGTTCCCACAGCCCACCACACATTCTGTTTCTCTGTGTGCACTCCATATTTAAAGCCTTTTGATTCCTCTCTGAGTGCTACGAGTCCCGGTTTTTCGTATCACCTTGGGGGACAGGTGTGGGGGTTGTTCCCAGTTTCCCTCTTTCAGTTACTTCCTGTTTTATTTTGAAGGATACCTCCTGATTTTAACCTTTATGTTTTTTTGTCCACTCGTTGTATTTTAATGATGTGAGTTGGCCTGTGAGCAGTTTCCTGCTTGGCTTTCTGTACGTTGTGTTTTGGACTCTCCTGAAGTGAACTCAGGTACTTTTTTTCAGGTCCATCCTGTCTGCATTTAAGCACCCCACTCCACTTGTACAGTCATATATTAAATGAAAGTGCACAACTTCAGGAATGGAAGCAGTCACTGAAGTCGACTTATCTTCTTGTTATCGGTCCTGGCTCAGGTGCCGGTGTTAAGGCGGCGTTACTGTTGTTTCTGACCTCGTTTTATTTTCTCGTCCTTGTTTGAGTCATCCCCGGTGGGAGACAAAGACACGATTCAGCCGGGACACACTCTGAACACACACACCTGCAAGGCCTGCTGGGTGTCTTATTAACCCCTATTAGCCATTTCTCTCGGATAGTAATGAGACAAACTCATGACTAACACTCCCCCGCCGAGCGCGCTCCGAGGGCATTTGCGTGTCTGTGAGACAGCAGCGGAGGAGGCGGGAAGGTCAGGGATGAAGGGAGAGGCAGAGGGACGAGGAACAGATGGAAAAACTTGGAGTGACAGAAGAGAGAGGCTGAATGTGAGCCAGAGAGCGGAGGAAAACCTGAAGCGCTTATAAATCACTGCGACCTCACCCTGATTTTAATTCCACTCTCAGTCTGAGCTGTGTTTAGATTAAAGAGTGCAGACCCGTTAGCTCTACAAGGACAAGAACAAATGAGGAATATTGAATATGTCAGATTTTATACATCAAATGGTGATAAATAAGAATTTGCCACAAACCCGACAGCAGAGAGCCTGAGTCTGAATCTGTGTGTCGCAGTGTTCATTCCACATGTTTTGGTTTCATGTGTGCAGCGTCCCGTAGATGCTGATTTGGAGCGGCTGGGCTGTTATTAATTGCTGCTGCGGACACAGAGCACGCTGACTAGGTCATTAGTAAAGCTCCAGGAGAAGCCCCGGGTCGCCCAGAAGTGTCCCCCAGCTGTGAGGCCCTGAGGTCGGGCAGCTGACAACAAGAGCGGCCTGCTCATGACTCCCAGTCCCGTCTGTCACCGGGAAAACTGAACCAACGATACGTTTAAAAAACGACCGAGGTCAAGAAAATATTGAGTCTCTTTATCCTTTGCTGTAATAACCGGACTCTGTACTGCAGTGAAATCACTGCTGGAGATGCTTAAGAGATCCTTTTTCCTTTTTCCTCTCCTTTGTTTTAAGCTCAAAGCTGATATCTTTGAGCTATTTTAAAAAGTCAAATGTTCCAGCTTTCTGCTGTAATGGAGGCTGTTTAATGACACAGCATTAAAGACACACAGTGAAGCCGTCATCCGTTCTCTGTGCAGCCATGGATGCAGTAGGAGCACGTTCTCACATGCCATCAGTTATTTGTGACTGACACAGATCTGCAAAAGTAAAAGCTCAGCTGGAACAAGGTGAACATTTAAACCAGGCTTTTAGTTTCTGTTGCTGTGAAGCTGTTAAAAGCTGCGTCTGTCTTCTGGCTCTGCTTGTTATTGATGTTGTTTTTATGATCATTACTGCAAGTCCCGTGTTTAAGGAGGAGGAACATACAGAAAATGTGCCTAATGCTTCCTAATGGTTCCACTAAAGCATGTTTAGATGGAAATGTAACTGCTGTCTGGTTTTTATCTGCCTGTGATATAAAGAAGTTGTAGGGAGACGCTGGGAAGGAAAAAGAACGAGTGTGAAATTGATCAAATAAGCGTTTTTTGTTCACGTACGTCACAAATCGTCTTTTTTTCCACGACACCCAGCTCGACATTAATTTATGTCTGAACAAGAAAATGCAGAATCACTCTGATCCAGTTTTTAGTTAACACCGGAACACCGAGCTGTCTGCAGACTGTTTTTTAGACGGCTGTTTAGGAAGAAATGTCATCTCAGTCCAGAGGATGGCTGCAAGAAGAGAGCATCAGTGCCAGCAGGGCAACACTGATATTAGCAGCATGATGAAAGTGCTTCAGCAGCTGGAAAACAGCAGCGGCGGTGCAGATGAGCTGGAGGGTCAGTGACCGACCGTTGGATGGCGACTTTGTCTCGGCGCCCTTGAACCTCCTTCCTGCCGCAGGCGACGTCGCTCGCAGATGCTCCCTGACCTTTGAGCCTGCTAAAGAATCGACACAGGGGTGTGAAACCAGCAACAGTGTGTGGGGAGAGGAGGTGGGGGGGGGATGCAGAAACTGGAGCAGTGAGCTGTTGTGATGAATCACGGAACATGTGTGAGAACATGCAATTGACCCTGAGTGTGTGTGTGTGTGTGTGTGTGTGTGTGTTGCCTGGGTTCAGTGGAGCATCAGTGGACAAACATGCTCATACGGTCCAGCACACACTGCAGTCGTTGTTTAAGGACAGAGCGTTACGTACACTGGATGGTAAATGTGTTTCGTGGTGAATGAAAGGTCAGGACGCGATTCTTTCACTGTCAGTTTTCATTGTCAAAGACAAAAAGGCCTCGGGAGGAAGTTGAACAGATCTACGAACGATCACGACAGAGACACGAGGGACAGCACTGAGATTCCAGGCGTCCTGTAAGACCTGGATGAGCAGCTGCTGCCGGTCAAGCTTGGGCCGGCCAAAAATCTGTTTGATCGGGAAGAAGGTCAGATTCATTCTGCTGGAGTGAATCTATAAGCTCCCAGGCGAGTTCGTCTCTGTGTAGTCACTGTTTTGTGCTCCTTTCTCTCTGTGCTCATTTTGCGTCCCTCCTGCATGATTTCTCTTTGTTGACATTTTTGCATTCGTCTGCTCTCATGTTTCGTCCCTTCGTGGGTGTTTTCTCTCCCACTTTACTGATTTTCAATCCCTTTACGTGTTTTTGTATTTTGGTAATTTTCTGATGATGTTTTATAATTTCTTGGTAATTTTTTCTTATTTGTCTGCATTGTTTTTTTCTCTGCTGTTACCGTTTCATTTTATTTTGTGTCTCTTTTGGCTGCTCAGTGTTTTTGTGGTAGTCTTCGTTCCCTTGTGCTCATTTCCCATCTCTTTGGTTGTTTTTCATTTGTTTGATCTGTAGGCATTCGGCTTTGTTTCCTTCTTCTTGGCCCATTTTGCATCTCTTTTAATGTCTCTTAGTGATTGTTTTGCCTGACCTCCATGGTTCCTGGGTGTCATTTTCAGTCCATTCACTGACTGCTGAGATGTTTGAGGGGATGAGTTGCACAGAATTCATTATGCGTGGATCATAAGTGGCTGATATCCACAGAAGACTGTGGCCAGAGCAGCTAAAAGAAATCTAATTCTGAATTCCTGGTGCCGGTGCTGGTGGAAAGGTCATGGGCTAATTAAAAAGTCCGGGGTTCATCCCCATGAAAGCAGGAATGTCGATCAGCAGCTGTGGAGTTGATGTGGATCCAGCCGGGCTCCGTGTTTCTCCTGCTCTGAGGTCAGTGGGTGAGGAGCAGATTAACATTCAGAGCAGTTTATTTAGCATAAAGGGCGGCTGTTAACCTCAGTGTTAATACAGCTCTCAGAGGACCTGAGCTCAATGCTCCAGTGAACTCTCTGAGTCACTGACCCAACACATCTGCACAAACACCTCAACTACCAGGAAACACTTTTCAGGCGCACTGGATGAAGTTAGACTCATTTTATAAGCAGGAAATGGTATTAAAGCCTCAGTTTGGAGTTATTATAAACCAGATACTTATATAAATAGAGAGAAAGAGAAGAGAACCTTTAATTCCAACTGTCAGCAGGGAATGAAGACTCTGATCCCACCAAGAGAAACTTTATACCTGCCAAACATCACTTGCTGAAGTGAGCGTTTCCTCGATGGTGCCGCCTCAGGGAGTCACTGGTAGTTTGGTGTTTCTTTGTCATGAAGGTGCAAGGTCAGCAAAAACTGATTGGACATGAACATTTGTTCTGGTGTTACACTCGTGTGGCTCGTTATGTGACATCATAATCATGATCTGATGTTCTGATGGTGGAAGGCGTCTCTGGCTGCAGAAGATTATCAGCTGAATCTGCAGCTCTGGTTGGCGACAGAGCTTTGTGTGGAGGTTCAGCTCTTTATCGAGCTGTCCGGCTGCTGTTGTTCTCTACCTCCTCAGCAGCAAACAGAACCAGGTGAAAAGTTTGGGGGGCTTTCAGCTTAAACATCAGGGGATAGCTTTATTATTGTTTCGATAGCAAAGCTGCATCATTCTAATAAAACTGACATAAGAAAGGTCTCATTTTTACCCACCAGGCTCATCTTCTCGCTTCATCAGTTTTATGTAGATGACTCCTGTTCTGATGATGTTATGGAGGCTGAAATAAAAACTAAAAAGGGAAAACGTGCTGGGAACTGAAAAATACCCCGTTTTGACCTTTATGCATTTTGAGGACCTTTACCTCCTCACAGTATGCAGGGACAAGTTTGTATAGACTCATTAAATAATTGAAGTCACTGTAAAAAAAATCCCAGCTGATTCTGAAGAGGCCAGCAGGGAACTGTCCTCAGATTTGACTGATTTCATGTGGACAGGTCGTGTCGTTATCACACATAAAGTTTGTGAGAATCAGGTTTAGACATTTTCGGTGCTTTCTGAGTCACACAGAGTTTGTACTAAAGGACCAAAAGAATTCATGTTCAGGTTTTTTTGTGTTACACTTACTGTAAAATATGAACCCTGGAAGATGTGGAGCATGTGATCAAACCTACCACCAACCTCCCGATTAGAAGGTGACACAGTCCTGGACGCTGCCTCTGCTTTTTCCTTTTCTGTTTGCTGAAGTTTGTATTTTTTAGCTCTTAGAAAATAACCTGACATTTATAGATCATCGAAAGATTTCCTTCAGGAGTCGTTGTAGACAAAAACTGGAGTGAATATTAAGATTCATCCCATGATCACAGACACAGCTTTCTCTACTTTAAGCTTTTCCAGTGTATGAAGCGTTCAGGTAGATTAGCAGAGCGCTATATGAGAACCTGACCATTTACACTTATATAATAAAACCTGGCATACAGTGACATACTTAAGTTGCCCTGAGGTCTTTTTCTCTTCAATTTTCTTTGCTTTAGAAGAATTTCTTTCAGGACACGCTTGCCTTAAAGCTCTGAGATCTAAGACAAGAAAAATGTTTGTGGGCAAAAATCCCTGATTGTGTGTGGAGAGGTTTCCCTGTATCCACGAGGTCGTCCTCAAATCGTGTCTTCTCGCCCTGCCACACCCGCTTCTCAAAACTAATAATTTATTTACTTTGTGTCAGATCTTTACAGAAGTTCAACCAAAAAAATGTTTTCTTCACATTCAACTGCCTCAGCCCACAGGAAAACCTGTTTCACATACTCTCCTCTCATTAATAAAATCCCTGACACGAGTGTATAAATAAATAATAAATATGAAAACTTTATTTTCTTTCTTATAAAACATCAGCAGGGTGCATGAATCGATGAGCATGTGCATCTTTTCAGCTGTGTGCACAAAAACGTCAGATGTCTTCATCCAGCGGCTGCTGGGCTCGAGCTTTATAATCTCGCCTCTGATCACATGAGTGGGAGCTGTGGACGTGCTCTGCAGTCAGCAAACAGCAGCAACGGCTTCACGTGTCAACACGTATATATGAGAGTCGTGCAGAAACGAAAGGTCCTGCTGTCCGCTGGCCTCTGTGCTCCAACAGTAATGGATTTGACCCTGTGTGTGTGTGTGTGTGTGTGTGTGTGTGTGTGTGTGTGTGTGTGTGAAGGCAGGTTTCAGTGTGATACTGTGTTTGGTGCAGACCTTCAAAGGCTGCAAACTTCCGCCAACAGTTCCTCGGAGTGACAGAAGTGGAAACGTGAGTGTGTACAATGCTAAAAGCGAGTTCACACCTCTGCAGTGTGATCTGAGGTGTGACAGTGGAAACAACGGTACAACAACATGACCAGGTGACGGTTTTATCATGAACACAGTGAAATGTCTACCAAGGCTGCAGGGAACTATTGCATTTACACCAAAAGAGCCAGATTTCAAATGAAACCTGATACTTTGCTCTATGAACCGTGATTAAGACATCGCGAACGCTTCCTGGCCATCCCGTGTAGATGTCAGTGAAACTGTTGGGAAGACAATGTTGGAGAAACGTGAACATTTTATTTGTACTGTATAATCCACAGATTCTGACAGAAATCTGCAGCTATCCTTTGAAGCACCGCTCCTCTAAAACAGCAATAAGGATCATTATTAGGTTATTTACATTATTATGTAAATAACAAAATAACTTAAAGCAAAAAGTCTTTATATTAAGGCCACCAGTCAAACAATACTGTTGCTCTGGGTCTAAACAGAGCGCGTTGTGTGTGACGTCTTCTTTTGCGCATGCGGCCGCTTTGAGCGTTCACACTAGAGCGCGTTTGCTGTCGCATTTTATTTGTAGTGTGAACAAGCAGACAAAAAAATCGGATTTGATCAAAAAATCGGTATTGAGCATCAAGACCTGCAGAGTGAACGTAGCCTTTGACACGATGGCATCTGCTGCGATGCTTACACCTCTGATTAAGTCTCACAAGTCTCAGCTTTGTTTTGATACCGTTACAGTGTACACTGGGATTGTAATTGCAGAGAAATGGTTGGTTCAACTTGGGCATGTCATTTTCAAGCAGGAAACCTGGGGCTGTATGGGATAATAACGTTTTATTACATTTAAAACAAAAGTTTTTATTTCAGCACCATAGACAGCGCACACATGGTTTTCACAGTGATTTAATGAGCTGAGCTCTAACACCTGACTCTTTTTAGTGGTGTAAATACACAAATGCTGCATTGACCTTTAATACATGCATGAGATACAGATCACAGACACACACTCAAGACTCCCTCATCAAACCTTCAAATCTATTTTTTAAAAACTAAAGAAATCCAGGGCAGACAAATTGCACTTGAAACGATCTCAGTTGTCTCAAAGCAAGAATGCTACAGAACACATCAAAATATTGTTGATGCAGTTACAGTTGTATATCAGAGCCTGTTTTTATTATGACAGCTCTCTGCCAGACTGCATCTCCAACACTTTGATGTGTTTCTGAGTACAGCTATAAATCTGCCCCTGTGTTGGCCTACGCCTGTGTTTAGAAAACAGCACAACAATCACCCCCAAAATCTCCCTGCTTATTTGGAAATATCCTCACATGCTACTTTGCTCTGTTCAGTAAATCTGGCTCTACCTGCTCTACCAGTTGTAACATTTACACCTTAGAATTGGTTCAGTTTATTTCAGTCTCAAATCAGTGATGTAAGAGCACAAAAACCAGTGTAAACACCACACCGTCATCATGGCCACCATGGTGTGACAGACCGAAGCTGACTGAGACCGAGCTATTAGCATGCTGGATGTCCTGCGACTGTTTTAGGACAATGTCCACCCCCACACTGCCAGAGTACTGTTGGCCTGTAGGATGAGCGGCACATCCAGACATTTCCTTGGCCAGTATTTAGCCTCGTCTCCTGCTGAACATGCCTTTGACATGCCTGCTCGACGTGTTTTTCACAACCAGTGATTACTGCACAGCTGCAGGCTGCACTCATGGAGAGAAACTCCTGAACAACAGATCCCGACGCTGTGCAGTCGTGCATCATGTTCAGAGGAGGCCATAACTTTTATAAAACATGTTGGATGCACAGTTGGAGAAATAATCTGTAATCAGTCTGTAATGTTTATGATCATTTAATTGTAATAGAGAGAAACAGAATATCAACCAAAACCAAAAAACACATAAGTTGATACTTGGGAGAGAAATATTTGTTGCCAAGCACAGCAGTAAGACGTTTGTTGCAGTTGGTCACCAGGGTTTTGGTCGCCTCCTCTTTACAGAGACTCTCTACATCAGTATGTGAATGGGTGGATGACTGAATGTGTAAAGCGCTATACAAATACAGGCCATTTACCATTTTACATCCTTCAGGTTTCTTGGCTTCTGCTTGGCAACTCGAAGCTTTAGATGAGATTTTCTAGCTAGGCAACGAGGGTCGAGCTGATGCCAAAGAGCCTTGATTTCATCAGCACTTCCTCCCAAGCCTTCTCTAAATTGTTTAGATCAGTGGCAAACTTCAGATGGGCTTTCGTGTGCCTTCTTGAGGATCTCAGTCTATTACAGTACAGTTTTTTACCAGTGATGTTCTTGGTGACTGTGGTCCAACTGCCTTCAGGTCATTAACAAGCTCCTCCAGTGTAGTTTTGGGATGATCCACCACCTTTATCATGATCTCATGATGCACAGAGCTGGAGACCGAGGGCGATGATGAGCATTTGATATTTCTTCTTCTTTCAGCCTTGTGCAGGTCTACAGTCTTCTCCCTGACATCCTTTGATAGCTCGTTGGACTTGTTGGACAGGTGTGCTGTTTACACATTCATGGTTGTGATCGATCAGTCACTCCACGACAATCTGTGGGAGTCAGAATTCTGGCTGGTTTTTATTTTACTAAAAGACTGAGGTTTGGCTGAGTTTTGGGTTATTTTCCTCACTTTATATCATAGTGCTGGTCAATAAAATGTATTTCAACACAAACTTTTACCGGTTAGATACAGAACCATTTACTATCCACAGTATTTTGTAGGCTCTGTGTCTACACTAACAGTAGCAGTGCTTACTGTTAATGCTGTGAGCGAGTAGAAGAGAGGTCTTCAGGCTGTATTTTCATTAATATGTGAGTCACATCATTATGTGAGAAATCAAGCAACAAAAAGCAGTTAATATATTAAAATTGCTGCAGAGTGCATATTTAAAAGGCTAAAACATAATACTTCTGAAGTGCTGCTGTCTGTCGCTGTTTCAGTTTTACGCATATTTCAGAAATGTATTAACTATTTAATATCCTCTCTGCTAAATGCAGTTTGGCACAGCAAAGGGAAAGTGAGCTGTTTGTCTGCAGCTCAGCAAACGCAGCAGGGAGCAGAGTGTGACTGACACAAACAGGAGGCAATTACATTAAATGATCCTCTATAAAACAATAATAACACTTTATTTTGTAGGGAACACACCGAGGAGAGCCTCAGAGTGACTTCATGAAATATTTACAAGCCTAAAACTGAGAAAATATCATGTTAAAATATTTATACAATAAGACAGAAAAGTGGCAGAAACACTTCAGCTCCTTCTCTATATTTATTCCAAATAATGCAGAAACAAAGCACGCATCACTTCCTGTGGCGACGGCGGTTGGGGGTTGATTGGCTTCGTGTTTAGACATCAGCAGGTGTCGAGGTCTTTTTTCCACAGAGTATAACCATCTGAAAACCTGCGAAAAGTGAGGACCAACATTTCATTTTTCTTATTTTCCCCCTTTTCTTCAGTTTGTGTTCTTTTAGATTTGTTTCCACTTCCTGTTTTATTTTAGGAGTTTCTTTTCTTGTATTTTTTAAGTTGATTTCCTTCCTGTTTTTGCCTTTTTCCTACCGATTTGATTTCATCATTGTTGCCATCTGTGCCTCGGGTCTATTACAGACATGTAAATGATGGCTGTGTTGATGTCAACCACTGGTTTAGTGACTGTATTGGACTGTTTCACTGGTCTGCAGCTAACAACAGAGAAAATAATAACTGCACTGGAGATGCTCTTTAGATAGAAACTCCACAAACATGGTGGTAACGTTCGGTGCAGAGCACTAGCAGCCTACATAACACCTATACTTCGCACTTTTCATTCTTTAGCTCTAGTGGTCGGTGCTTGAAGCAGAACTTGTTGTAATTCTTTAGTTTTTGTTTTCTAATGTCGTCTCCTTTGCAAAGGAATCCCAGACTCCACGGGGTTGTTCACCTGTGCGTGTGCAATTTGTTTGTTATCTCAAGGTTGTTTTTACTTACTTGAGGCTGATGTAAAGACTGATTCATGTAAGAACAAAAAGCATGTAGTTCATATCTGGAATGTGCATATTTGGGTCTTAATTTGGTATTTAATCGTGAAAAGCATGAGCTTGGCTTCACCTCAGCAAAGAAAAACAACCAATCAACAAACAGTTTACCAAACTAGAAATAAAGCCGCTGTGATGAAGCCAACAATGGTGTCCGTGTTGATGCGCTGGCGGCGTGTCGGGTAATGTTTTCCTCGCTGTTTTTTCTTTCTGAATCAGATTGTTTGGGCCCGAGACAGAATGACTAAAAGACACTCTTAGATACTCCGATGCTACATCACTGCAGCTCCTTATCTCCGGAGCTCTTGTCCTACAGCTGTAACATGTGTACTTGCAGCTTGATCGACTGCCAGTGTGTTGCTGAACTGCTTCCAGATTACGACTAAACTGCAGTGTGAATTTGAGCTGCGATCATCCTTTTAAAGAGCACAATCATCTGTTTTCATTCACACAGTCATGCTGTCAGGGCAGGTGTCGAGTTCACATCTCACTTGTTCGGTGTCGCAGTTTATCATTAGTCAGCAGGTTGTTACTGAGTCTGCCGCTCTCCTCTGGAGCAACACGGCCTGACTGACAGCCAAACGCTGCTCTGCTGGTTTGGCAGCGTTTGAATGCTGCAGAGGAAAGAAAGACAGAGATTTCACTGCTGTTCGAATGCTGCTGTCTCTGTTTTTACAACACTCAGCTGAACCTGTGCAGAGAATTAATTAACCAAGACGCTCTCTTGACACTGAAAATCTCTTTGTTAGTAAAATGGACAGAAATTGTTGCACAATGATTTTTCATGCCAGCAAACACAGCCAACAAGTGGAGAAAGAAGACGAGTGTTTTAAACTAGCGCCCCCACAAGGTTGCAGCCAACTTTGATTCTAAATCCTAGGTCACCAATTAGCAGACCGCGGTCTGGACCCAGACTTCACTCTATAGGGACCCATTAGATTTTAACAAACTTTCTATTTAACTCTATCCACGGTTATTTTAATTATCTAATTATTTGTTCGCACAGTAGTCAAATTATGCACACAGGAAACACACCGACCAATCACATGCTTTGTAAATCATCCCATGTGACACTACTCAGCCAATCAGGTCATTTCTCCAGAGAAACGTCAAGAACATCTGTGTGTGAAAACAGAAACGGGAAACAGCGAGAGCAGACGAGCGGACGCTGTTACTAATATTTGTTCAGACTGTTCGTGTGAAACAGAGTTAAGGAAAAAAGACAAAGTGAAACTCAGAGCAAACATTTTCTTTTTTTAATCAAGCACTGAAGACGCGTTTCTCAGAAGCTTCTTATCTTGTTGTTGACAGTAAATGAATGTTTGAGTTTTTTTTACCTGACCTCCTTAAATTTTAACTGAATACATTTTTCTAATAACCCTGAATTCTGACCCCAGTTTGGGAGAATGATTGCGACTGGGAGGTATGAGACTTTAGATTTTGACGGGTGATGGGTACAAAAAAGCAGACTTTTTCAACCTCTGAGGGGATTTACAATTATTACACCTGCATTAATCTGAAATTCATATCAGAAAGAGTCAAAACAGTAGTCAGCGGTTTACACAGGTGTCTCTATACCAGGACTCCACGGGGAAAGATTAGCAGCAAGCCTGGGCTGCAGCGCTGTATCCAGAACTATTAATGCATCCATGGAGAAAAGTAGTTTATTACATTAAACTCTGAATTTAGACTCTGTACCATTAAAGTTTGAGTAGTAGAGACCTTTTAATGTCTTTAATTCAAACCTGAAAGCATTTCAGACCTTCCACTGAATCAGAATCCAGATGATTTCCAAATTCATCCTAACTGTTGATCAGCTGACACAGCAAGATTCAGCTCACGGTGTGACTCTAACATTAACAGGGTCGTCCTAATTATCCTTTCTTCATTCCTCAACAAAAATATGAAGAAAGAAGTAATTGAGATTTTTTTTTCCTTCTAGCTTTTCAGTGTAATCAAATCCTCTCAGCCATCAATACATCACTGCTGACAGTACACACACACACATCCAGTGATCGCACACAAACTCTGACAGCACCACACACACACAAACACAATGACAGCAGTGTCCTCGGGCTGCTTTCCTTCTCACAGAGTGATTCAGTCTCCAGCTTTGCACACAGGCTGAAACACAACAAAGCCTCGCTGAGTGATCAGGGCTGGACTCCAGCATGTTTAACACACCACTGTGATGAGATGTTGTTCAGAGGCGCTTACTGCAGTTAATAAAAGCAAGCTGTTTGGTCTGCTTGGTGGATGGTGTGCTGCTATTACTCTATTTAAATGGATAATTATTGTAACGACTCAACAAAGTCCAAGACCTGCTGACTACTGGAGCCTCAATGGAAGCTACACAAACAAATAGCCCATCTACTCTGGAGCGATGGAAGACAGAAAGCAGGTTTAAGGCTCTTCTGCACCGGTTTCACATCCAGACGCACAACCGAAAGTTTGCTGGTAATAAATCACAAATTTAGAAACAAAGGAAAGTATAGTTCTGACTTGATTGGAAAACCTGAAGACCCCATCCACATAGAAAGTGTTTCAGTTGTTGCAAACGGCACAGATGTTGGATGTAACAGGGGGAGGATACAGCAGGACCGCATGTGTTTCACAGGTCGAGAACTCTGCCCTGAACAAAATAAGTCATTATTGTTTCTATGTCGTTGTTTTTGGGAATCATGGATCTAAAAGGGAGCTCATCTCACACTGCTTCGTCACTGCTGATTGGCCACTAGTGGACACTGCAGGCGTCGGTTGCCAGGGTAACCCTCTAAGATCTTTCAACTCACATGCCAATGAATGCATCCTTCACTCTCATTGGTCGACTCGATCGCCTGTCTCAAAGTTGGGAAAGGTTCAAGACTTTCCAGCTTCCCATCCCAGCACTTACTGCACCCATCATCTCATCTTTAATCTCTGGTCACCACATCACTGCAAATCTCTTCCTTAAGGCTTTGAAACAAAGCTTTGGAAACCAGTGGATGATGTCAGTCTGTGCTCACAGCACAGTTACACATTTTCTACATACTCTTCTGTCAATGGAAACTCTCACTTCCATTGGTTGTTGCCAGTGTACTCGGGATGGCCCACTCTGAGTCGCATTTATTTTACCTGTGTTCACTAAAAGTCTTTGGACCTAACTGATATTTCATGACTGTGTATGCTTCTTCACTAATTATGACTGACTAACCATTGAGCTCACAGTTACACCAAAGCGTCCATGCAGTATCTGTTGTGAAGCTCTGGAACTCAGGGCTTTGTAATCACTGAAGCCACTCCTGCACATCTTTCACTACACACACAGAAAGTTATTAGAAACCTCGGGTGTAGGATGAGGAGCAGTGCAGCAGAATCCTCCTGCAGTAACTCCTGAAAAATTTACATTTTCTCCATGTTCACTGTTAGGAACGACAAGAATATGGTCAGTTCCTGTGAACTGTATTTAAAAAAGTTATCCATTATTCATTCATTGGAAAAGAAACATTCCTACCTACTACTGCCAGACCACTCCAAGATGAATGCATGAAGAGGCATTTAAAATAAGGATGAATCCATGAAGCCAGACTTTAAGGCCAGTGGATTTTCGAGTAATGTTTGGTCTGTTAACCAGAGTTCTCCTACTCGCTTCGCTATCCGCTCTGCAACCACAGCAAGCGACTCCTTTTCCAAACCAAGCCATCATGTGGTTTACATGAAAATCCACTTTCTGAGGAACTCACGTCAGCTCAGCATCAATGCTCACGTTCCTCATCCCGACATATACTACAGAAATGTCTCTCCTCAGCAGCAGCACGTAGACCATATGACAGCGGGTTTCTCCCCTACTTTGAGTCTAATGTTGTTGCAGTAAAAGCTGCAGTGAAATGTCGTAATCATGGAGGTTCAGCTTTATGTTGGATCCCTCAGACCCTGCTTTGCATTTCCTGATAAGGACTGACTGACCAGCACCATTAGCGTTGTGAGATAAACTACGTGGCATACTGTAGGCCATTCATCATTCATGCAGTACATACAATAGAGCCTCTGTTGTAG
This sequence comes from Perissodus microlepis, assembly GCF_051167445.1. Classification (NCBI taxonomy): domain Eukaryota; kingdom Metazoa; phylum Chordata; class Actinopteri; order Cichliformes; family Cichlidae; genus Perissodus; species Perissodus microlepis. The sequence goes on along the minus strand of NC_140470.1, from coordinate 31,822,206 downwards.
CAGTCTCTATTTTGGCTGATGCTCGCTCATATGAGGACTGCTCATGTGTAACTGTGCATGTTAGAGGTGGGTGGATCGATACCAATATTGACAGTATTGATACCAGTGCTGGAGAAATGAAAACATAAACCTGAAACATCCATCTGTCCATTTTCTTCCACTTATCCGGGGCTGGGTCGCGGGGAAAGCCTGAAACATGCACTGTGGAAAATGTCTGAACCTTTTTGTGTTGATTGTCATTTCTGGTTTTTTTAAGCCTGTAGCACATTTAAACAGACACATTTATATTCAAGGTCTCCAAAAAACAAAATTTTAAATTACATGAAAATCTGAAAGGTGTGTTTTGTTTTGTTAACTAATCATTGTGGAAAACCAAAATCACGGTGATTAAGCGGGCGTTTAATGTGTTCAGAACTTTTGAAACTCATGACAATTTAGGTTAAAAGTATCGGTATCAGCAGTAATGGCCCAGGAACCCGATCTACGAATGTTTGCAGTACGACATCATTAGTGTGCGTTAGGAAAGGAGCTTTGGAAAGAGAGGCTGATTGCTGTTGTGAAAGCCAACTTAGTGTTTATTATTAATGTCATACTGTTAAGTCTGAACATATGTTAGTCAGGTAGATGTAATGTTAGGAACACTTTAACCTCCTAACACCCGAACTATTTCATGGCATGTATTTTACATTTTTCTTTACTATTTGGGTCGTTTGGGACCTGATGAATGTAAAAACAAAGAATTACCAGATCTTTTTTTTTTTTACCTAATTTTTGTTTCTGAGACAAATGACATCCACATATGAGGACATTGGTTTTAAATTTTGATAGAACAGTGGCAGCATAACATCCTCGTAAGTGGATATCAGGCCCTTGTAGAGAAAAATGAAGTATTTTGGTCTAGACATCCCAAAATGCGATGTCCACATATGTGGACGCCAGGTCCTAGGAGGTTAAAGGAGGACAGCTCCAAAGCTTTCTTATTGCATTCTACTAAATTAGCTTTGCATGATTTTCACTTCACAATCATCCTGATTATCTATTGCTGGACCTCGATGCAGCCACTCAGTTCAGTTTTAACTTCTCCAACTTTAAGCAAACTTTTTCACTGATCCGAGAGAGAACCAGATTCACAGTGGTTACGTGCTCATACACCGACCTCCCTGTCTTTTAAAACTATTACTTTACATCCAGTTGGTTGGAATGCATTAGGCTTTACAGGTGTTCCTAATGAAGTGGCTTGTGAGTGTTCTCCAATTTTAAATTTACACTGTGCTAAAATCAGCCTGGCAGGTTTTCTCCAGTTTCATGTGATTAAATATTTAAACTCAGAGCTGTGATTTCCTTAACTTACCTGTTCAAAGTGAGAGTCACAAGACTCCATTAAAACATCCTGAATTTTTCTCAAGTTTCTCTGTAGTCAGAACACACTGCATGCTTTACAAACCTCAGAATCGGTTTCTTTTCATGGCTTTCATGCAGATAAACACATCTGCTGTTCGATGAATTTATGATCCACAATCTTTCATTGTGTAATCATACTTTACTATAAAAAAACAAATACTTCATGATCTCATGTAAAAACAAATGACGGTAGCCGACAGATGTGGTGGATTAACCTCAGAATAAAGTGAGACATGTCATCGATTCCCAGGTTGTACTGAGCTCGTTAAGACTCTTTAAGGGTGATTAGGCAGCTGACAGCGAGTAAAAGCCTCTGTGGCCCACAGTGTGAGTGTGTGTGTGTGTGTGTGTGTGTGTGTGTGTGTGTGTGTGTGTGTGTGTGTGTGTGTGTGTGTGTGTGTGTGTTTAAAGCACTGTTAAGGAGCAGCTTATATATCTGTGTATGTTTGTCTGTTTCTAAAAGCACGTCTTCAGGTCTGCATGTGTCTGATGTTTGCCTCCGTGTATCTTCATGTACTTGTGAGGGAACGAGAGTGCGTTAAACGTGTTTTCCGCTGCTCCTTAATGTTTGATAGGTGGGGAGTGGCGGGCGCCGCCTCATGTATTTTTAAAGCAAAAGTTACCCCAGCATTCTCTGTGCTTTGTTCTGCCTTTTAGGTGGCCTACTTTAAACTCTGCTTCAGCAGCAGCAGAGAGCTGCGCGTCATAAACAAAGCTTTCACACCTCTGAAGCTCAGAAGCTTCAGCTCTCAGTAAACCAAATAAGTCCAAATGTTTCAAAAAGAAGAGAAAATATGCACTCACATGGAGCTTGTTGTTCTTATCATATCACATAGTCTTAACTTTTCCTTTTGATTTGGATTATTATCTGAATTAAAGTAAATGACGTGGTGATAAAGCATTGATAAGCTATCAGTACGGCTGCAACACAAGGTTATTGTTAAAACTAGTTCCAAAACTGAGTCGAGACATAGAAAAACAGCAGAAATAAACAGTTTCCAGCCTGATAGAAAACTGTATGGAGAGTAGGTGGTGGAGGAGAACCTACAGAGGTGGAGGTGGAGGTATGCTCCAGAGAGAAAATGAATGAAAGTCAGTGGAAGTAAGACAGAATTAATGAGTGACGCTGCAGAGAGGTGCAGGCAGGGTGGAGTGGGTGGAGTGGGTGGAGTGTCAGCAGTCATCAGTATGTTGTATGACTGATGACCAAGTTTGTCACAGATTTAAGATTTTTTTTAACATGCAGCAATCGTTGTCCTTCTGAAACATAAAAACTCTTTAGTTTCTGAAGTTCAGTGAATTCAAAAGAATGAATGTGTGATTGGTGTGAACTTAAACTCCCCTGTGAGGAAAATGAAGTTCGTAACACTGAAAGTTTCCTGTTGGACGACTCCACACTTGTGTTTCATTCCTTTCCTCTTTTTTCAGAAACAGAAGGTCTATTTTTTTCTCTCCGTCTTGGCCTGAACACTCTTGAAAAATATTATTTTAATCTGAATAAGCTGAGACGTATATGGATTAAAATTTTTAATAATGTTAAATAAATCACAAGAAATTAATGTAAACTCTTTCATTTGGGATCCTCTTTTGCTTTTTCCATATAACCTCAAATTTACTTTATCTTTTCAGGACCAAATTATTTTTATCATTTCTACAAATTCACTCACTCAGTTCTCAAAGCCGGAGCTTCCTGTGAACTTTGGTAACATAGACTTTAAACTTTTCTGGCAGCACAAGACATTAAAATAAGATGTTAAATAAGTTTATGTCACACTAAATAACCACACAATCTTACTTCCAGCGCCTCCTTATTTGAGGGGTGACTGCACAGAACTGTCATCTGACGCTTCGCCTGGGAACGCACTTCTTCACGGAGTCGTGGTTCAGACGAACAACTTCCTGTGTCCGTGTAAAGCTGCGTGTCGGCCTGCAGTGTGAGGGAGGGCGCTGTGTCGGTCATCTATAATGCAGGGAAAACACACACAGTATCAGAGTGTGTGTGAGAGCTCTGTGTGGTTTCTTAAGTTCAAGGTTTTTTGATTAATATGGAAAGAAATCGTTGAGCTGTACACACGCACGCCGTCTGCCTTTCTCTACATCCACGCTGTTGTTTGAGTCAGCCCTGAATACACGGCCCGTTTCATCCATATAATAATAATGGATTGCATTTATATAGCACTTTCCGGGGCCCTCGAAGCGCTTTACAATTTATTCACTCCCACATTCACACACTGGTGGAGGCAGCTACATTGTAGCCACAGCTGTCCTGGGGCAGACTGACAGAGGCGAGGCTGCCATATCGCGCCATCAGCCCCTCTGGCCATCACCAGTAGGCGGCAGGTGAAGTGTCTTGCCCAAGGACACAACGACCGAGACTGTCCGAGCCAGGGCTCGAACCGGCAACCTTCCAGTTACAAGACAAACTTCCAACTCTATGAGCCACGATCGCCCCTGTTATAATTTATTGATCAGAGTTCTGAATTATGAACAGTGCGTTTAAAGATTCAGGTGCCTGCTGGGACATGTTTTGTATTTCAGGTTAATATTTCATAACCAATCAAATAACGTAAATGTTGTTTGTGTGGGAAAAACAGGCAGATTTTCCTTGTTACTCACCCTAAAATAAAAGGTCCCCGTCCTTCCTCCTTCCCCGCGTCAGCTCCCCTGAGGTCAGACAGATTAGATGACACATATGGATACAGGATGTCGTTAATGAAGCTCAACTCATCTTAAAATGTTTAATAGCCTGATCTGTAGGCTAATAAAGCACTCCTGCTATTGCTCCTGTGAGTCCAATATGAAGCTGTAATAATGAGAAAGCCTTTCACAGGGACAGCAAGGGGGCTTCTTAATTCTTACACAACTCTGTGTTAGACGATATCAGCCATATCGTGCTTACTGTACATGTATGTCTTGCTGATTTACAGGTTTAATTATGCACCTGATAACACTGGCCTGAAAGCACGGGGCCTCGTTAATCACACCCGTCAACTCTTCCAAACTTGATTAAGGGAAACTTTTGTCACAGTTACCGAAACCTAACTTTTGTTAAACCGTCCACTCAACACGACCTTCTCTAATGTGAGCATCTGTATGTAAGGGCGTCTTTAAAGAAGGCAAAGACAGCGCGCACAACAACATTATAGAACAGCTATTATCCGAGCAGAGCGTTGCAGCGCATGGCCTTCATCGGGCAGACATAAAAACACCATGTGACACAGAGCTGAGGTTTACTCTTTTCAAATGCTGTTGTTCAGTTTTGCAGGTGAAAAGACCTCAAGGATGAATGCTGGCTGGATGAGAAGGTGCACTTTGGCTAACATCATCGCCGTCCTTTAATAACACAGTCCCAGGAAACATGGCTGAAACCCTGACATCATCTCCTGGGTCAAAGCTAAAAAGAACAGAACCACAGAAAGACACATGGTGATGTTGTTTCCATGTACAGGGTGGGTCATTTATATGGATACACCGTAATAACACGGGAATGGTTGGTGATATTAAAGTCCTGTTTGTGGCACATTAGTATATGTGAGGGGGCAAACTCCTCAAGATGGGTGGTGACCATGGTGGCCATTTAGAAGTCGGCCATCTTGGATACAACGTTTGTTTTTTCAATAGGAAGAGGGCCATGTGACACATCAAACTTATTGGTAATGTCACAAGAAAAACGATGTGCTTGGTTTCAACGTAACTTTATTCTTTCATGCTATATAAATAAATTGATTTGATTTGATTTGATGAGTTATTCACAAGTTTCTCTTTGTTCACAGCCATTGACATGTCGAAGAGGTTAACACGTGAGGAGCGGATAGAAATTGTGTTGATATCTGCTGAACGCAGTAACCGGGTCATTGCAGCAGATTTCAATGCAAGACACCCTACGAGACCACCCATCTCCCATGCTACAGTCAGCAAACTGCTTGCTAAGTTTCGTGAAACTGGTTCAGTGTTGGATTTGCCAAAATGTGGACGCAAGAAAACTGTCACTGATGAAGAAACATCAGTGGCTGTCCTAGCTTCATTCAGCAAGAGCCCACAGCGTAGCACTCGCCGCATGTCACTGGAGAGTGGCATTAGTCGAACATCCCTTCGGCAGATATTAGCTACTCACAAATGGCACCCTTACAAACTCCAGCTACTGCAGCATCTCAACGAGGACGACCCAGATCGGCGCACAGAATTTGCAGAATGGGCAAAACAAAAATTGGAACAGGACCCTCAGTTCACGCAGAAGATTTTGTTCAGTGATGAGGCAAACTTTTATGTGAATGGTGAAGTTAACAAACAAAACCACCGCTGTTGGTCTGACACTAACCCACATTGGATGGATCCCTCCAAGACTGTTGGAACAACAAAAGTGGTGGTTTGGTGTGGTATATGGGGTACAACGATAGTGGGTCCATTCTTCATCAATGGAGAAGGCCACTGGATATTTGAAATTGCTACATGATGATGTGTTTCCCTCTTTATGCACTGAAGCTGGCACGTTCCCTGAGTTTTTCCAGCAAGATGGTGCACCACCACATTATGGGTGCCAGGTCCGAGCATTCCTAGATGAACAGTTTCCTGGAAAGTGGATTGGTCGTCGTGGGCCAGTTGAATGGCCCCCAAGGTCTCCCGATCTGACCCCCTTAGACTTTTATCTTTGGGGTCATCTGAAGGCAATTGTCTATGGTGTGAAGATACGAGATGTGCAGCACCTGAAACTACGGATACTGGATGCCTGTGCTGGCATTTCTCCTGCGGTGTTGCTATCAGTGTGTGAAGAGTGGGAGAAGAGGGTTGCATTGACAATCCAACACAATGGGCAGCACATTGAACACATTTTATAAGTGGTCAGAAACTTGTAAATAACTCATGAAAGAATAAAGTTACGTTGTAACCAAGCACACCATTGTTTTTCTTGTGACATTACCAATAAGTTTGATGTGTCACATGGCCCTCTTCCTATTGAAAAAACAAACGTTGTATCCAAGATGGCCGACTTCTAAATGGCCACCATGGTCACCACCTGTTGTGGAAGTTTTCCACTTAAATAAAGCCTGCAGACGAGCGGTGAGCGGCAGCTAACATTCTTTAATCAAAGCACACAAAGAACATACAAACAAGCTTGTGGAGCCCCTGCATGACCGCGGGACAGACGGTCAGCAGAGTTCACTGAGCCTAGCATGGCTCTCAGTTAAATACCTTCTCCAGGAACAAAAGGCAGTACACAGCTGTTTCACACCTTAAGGTTCACACTCCCTTGCTACCTCCTAAAGTCCTCGAAGAGACAAAAGACTGGTCCTCTGGAGTTCCTGTTTCCCCCAACATCCTTACTACACCCCCTACCATTTGTCTTAAGTATGAGTGTCAGACATGTTAAAATCCAGTGGCACCAAGGCATTACAATAACGTGATTAATACATAAGTGAAAGAAATTCCTATACACACCCATCTTGAGGAGTTTGCCCCCTCACAAATACTAATGTGCCACAAACAGGACTTTAATATCACCAACCATTCCCATGTTATTACGGTGTATCCATATAAATGGCCCACCCTGTATATATATACCAGTGTATCAGCTTTGTCCATCAATATCTGAGCAGCAAATGCCAACATTGCACTTTAAGGTAACAGTAGCTCATTTTCACAAGTGCAGAGATCCAGCACAAATCTTTACTGAGCTAATGAATGCAGTAAGGGAAATTTTCCATCTATCATTTTCTTCCACTTGAATAAATCTGAGTCACGACTGCTCATGAATTTATTCAGCTCACAGGGCAAAACAGATCCCAGCCAGGTCTGTTTGTCCCCACAATGGGCAACTGCAGCTTGGTGCATCTTCGTCAGATACTTGGTGTCTTGTTTGGTCAGCCGTACAGAACAGCATTTTCTTTCTTTGAGGACTTTGATGACAAGATGAACCAGAATCTGCCAACGTTTGAAAATGATTGGACTATGGCCAGTAAGATTTATTAGAGAAGACAGGACTGACTTGAACTTGAAGTACAAATTCCCAGTTTATGAACCCAGATGATCTCACAAAACTCTCCCAGAAAACATCAGACATTAGCTGCTGACGAGGAAAGACCTGATGGAATCTCCAAAGAATGAGCCCAGAGTCAGAAGCACTTCAGCTGAAAAAAGGCCTGAAAAACACTGGAGATGCCAAATCGATCTACATCTTAACTCTCACAAATATCCAGGCTGTAAAAGAAGCATCACAGTGGTCAGCCATCTGCATATGGTCACTCTGTGAGAGGTTAAAGCATCTCTATGCAATCTGAATCACTGCAAACATGAAATCAAAGAGTCTGGGCTGACAAGTATTGAACCAGTTAGAAAAAATGCTAACATTTACTATCTAATCTAACTTATAAAGCAAGACCAAAAAAAATCCCCTAATTGAGGACTCTTTGGGAAGTTGCACAGTGGCTGAGCAAGTGTTTGTACTTTCATACCGCCATATTATCATTACCAGATACTGCTGATCTGTTTGCCTCTGGGCTGATGTGGGAGATGGAGGAGCAATAGCTTCCTCCATCATCGTTCACTGTAAATGTCAGAGCAATTGTTGACGCAGCACAGCACCTGTTCCTATCCTCACTGTGTAAAGAAAAACCAGTGATGATATAATAAAAAATGACTCGGTAATGAGAGCTGTTATTTATAAGCTGTTTATTTCAAGCATTTCATGACAAAAACAGAAAACAGTAAATCCGCCTCAGCAAAACCCACAAAAGACCTTTAAAATATCATAAAGAAGCTTAAAGAGCAGCTCCAAGAACACCAATAGCCATTTAAGTGAAATCTGTGGTTTTTCACGATGAAGCTCCCAATGCTTCACCACAGCTAGCTGAGTCACAGATAGCTGATGGCTTAGATGCTGTTTGACATTGTTTAGTATCATGAATTACATTAGCTGGCGAAGTCATTTGACAACAATCTACAGTAAATGGTAAATGGACAGGTTCTTATATGGAGCATCCATACATTCATTCTTTTTATTTATTAAGCTGAGCTACTGTGATACACTCATTCTTTTTATTTCTTCTTTTTATTTATTAACTTACTGAGTGGTGTTGTCTTGTTTGTGTTGTGTTGTGCGTAGTGCCACCGTGGGACAGTTTCTAATTTCATCGTACTGTTCTAGGTATGACTGTGCAATGACAATAAAGAGTTATCTTATCTGTTATCTTTGTCACGGACCCGGCTCTGGGGACTCGGGGTCCGTGGGCAGTGGGGACTATGACTGTTGTTGTTGTTGTTGTTATTGTTATTATTATTATTATTTGGTGTGTTGTCTGCACTGCCCCTGTGCACATCTGTATGTAGGCAGGTATGTGTGTGTGTATTGCCTTTCTGCTGTGGCCAAGTTACAGGCACCTTCAGCCCTGGGGGCGTGGCCTAACTTGAGGGCTGGCCACACCCGAAGTCCTGGCCGCACACCTGCTCCTCATCTGGGCTCGTCGGGGGAGCTATTTAGATGAGCGATGGAGCTTCCACCGACGCTGGATTATTGCGTTTGACTACACGTCAGTCTTCAAGCACAGTCAAGTGTGAGTGTATGCCTGCTGGGACAAGTGTGTAACGGCTGCCTCTATTGTTTTCCCCTCAGGAGGAGTGTGGGACGAGAAGGAGCAGTGAGCACGGGGAGTGCAGGGACACTGGGGCAGAGAGCACTACACGGGGACTTTTGGGAAGAAGACACTACACGGGAGTCTGGGAAACTGGGGATTTATTGTTGTTTACTTCACCACCTTGTAAATAAACACTGTTGCACTGAAGAGTCCGGCGTTTGGGTCCTATTTCCCCATCTCCCCACGGTCTGCCAGCCAGACCATGACAATCTTAACTGATAGTGTTAGTGATTCACGGTTTCTAAGGTAACAGTAGCTAATGTTCCTCACTAACATATAAACGTAATAAATGTTACATGATGCACATGATGTTAGCAAAAACCAAACACTTTTTTTATGAAGTTAATGTGTACTTGGCATAAAAAGCATCTAATACATGAAAGCACCGTTGCGTAGAGCACATTTAAGTGCTTAATGAATATTATATCAAAGTAATGTGATTATTCAAGGACGTTTTTGGTTTCATGTTAGACTTTTAACACCTGAAACCTCCAACACAGGCTCCCATTTCACTAAAAATTAGATATTTAAAAAAAATACTAATTAAATATTATTTTGTAAACAGATTAAAGGTGGAATACTAAGCAGAGGTTCTTCCCATCCATGAATTCCCCAGAGATAAACTCTTCAGGTTACTGCCCTGAGTGCATGAAACCACCTCTTTTAATCTGGTTTGGACCAAAATTCTGTGAGTGTGTTTAGTTAACAAGCATGGCTGAATATTTCATCACGTCCTCACTCTGGAGCATTAATAAAGCTCTGAGTGTTGGGCTGCTGCTTTGGGAGTCAGCTGACTCCCTAAACAGGGTTGTCTTGTCATTTTGACAATTCTGTTTACCTGTCACCTGTATGTGTGCGTGTGTGTGTGTGTGTGTGTGTGTGTGTGTGTGTGTGTGAGTGAGTCTCAGCAGGTGAAGCGAGCCAATTAAAGCAGCCGTGCGCTCGCCTGCGTCCCTCTCAGCTGTAACAGGGGAATGTGCAGTGAAAGCAGCCGTAAGTGGGAGCAAAACTCTTCTGAAGCAAAATGTTTTTGCTGATTTCAGCACCTCAGCTGTAAGCACAACAAATTGTGTATTCCCCCTCCTACGCACAGTTTCCCTGACACACACACAAACACACACACACTGCTGCTCTGTAGAAATGTGTGTGCTGCATACAAAAAGCATAATCTCATCACTTCCATTTTCCTTTCAGAATCTGGACACGTATACGGGTTAAAATCAGCAGCTTATTTTTTTCTATTTTCTGGTGATGAACAATAACTCTCCGTCTACATCCAGCCTTCCCATGCTGCGGTCTGCACGGAGGGTGATGTGTTCTCAGTTTTAAATAAACATAATAAGATTAACAAGAAATTAACCAGGAGAGCTAAACAAAAAGAGGAAAGGGTAGCGTGGAAACATTAGCATTCTGCGGGGAGCACTCTGGTACCCTCGGCTGAGCTTTGATTGATTAATCAATTACTTAACCAGCAGAAAGCCAAAAGGGAAACAGCTGATTGGGTCTTCGCTGGTAACCACTTCCCAAATGGGGATTTTTTTTTCCAATTTCCTTGTTTCTTTGATAACTAACTCAACATGTTTGGGTCTCTGACTGCTGGGCAAAGTGTAGAATATTTTGACTTTGACTTCAGGGATTATTGGTTAGAGAGGAAACTGCCACGGTGTCACTAATTCATGTGTTATTATTTAGTCTTTCATATTCATCTGTGGGTGGAAAGTTTAAACTTTATGACGTTGTAGAACAGCTGCAATAAAAGAAGAAAATAAAAGTAAAGTAAGTAATAAAAGGTTTTATCTTTGGTTTTCTCAGAGACAGACTGTGAAAGCGCAGCATAAAAACTTTAAACAGCAGAAATCAATTTGTTTTCCAGAGACTGAAGCTCGTCTGTTGCTTTGATCCTCAGACACAGACAGCACGAGGTTTTCTATTTGTTGGACGAAGCCTGCAGATGAAAACCGTGAACAGAATCAGACTCAACTAAAGAAAAGCATGTGAAACTCTCTGCAAACTTTTCAGTGGTTCATGTTTTACACAAAATAGTTACGACTTCAAAACAACACGGGAAAAATGCCAAACTGGAGATTGTGTTTAACGTTGAGGTTGCTGTGACACTAATGCCAAACAAAGTTTATCATAATTTAATTCAGAGCAGTTCCATCTTTATGGTGGAAGGTGTCTCTACACATTATCATAGTAAAAATAAAGATAAATGCACTTAATTACTTCACTTGTCACCTTCCTCTCTCCAACCACTTCCTTAACAGTATGGAGGAGTAGTGGCGCAAACTCGGATCCTCCTACACACAGGAAGTGACTAGCAGCAACATGGCAGCTAGAGATGACTGACAGTCATGTCAATTCAGTTCGGTGTAACTTACATGGTGCTGAATCACAACAACAGTCACTTCAATGTGTTTAATATTGTAAGGTAAAGACCCTTTAGTCATACAGAGAAACCCCAACAGTCACACCACCCCCCATGACCAAGCACTTTGGTGACAGTGGGAAGGAAAAACTCCCTAACCCGGACTTGGCATTCCACCTTTTCCCCATTTATAAGCAGATTGTGCCACAGATTTACAGATTTTCAGATTTGGAGTGGTTAATTCTCAGCACTTTTACTTTGCATGTTTCTACAAACTGCCTGATGCCTGATGAAGATGGAGGTTTTGCAAAAACACTAGAGAAGCGATCCCATGGTCACCAAATACGACAACTTGCAGATGACTCTTCTTCTTCTTCTCAAGTTATGAAAAGAATCGATGACAAATGGTATTTCTGAGGGAGACCAATGTCCATCATCAGTAAGTCTAACTGTGGACCATCTGGGCAAACTCACCCAGTATGTCAATCATCTGTGAGAGAAAGATGTGGAGTAACACTTCTGCAGCTGACAGCTATCCGGTCGTTAAGTCTGACGTCACTAGTCGTGTCTGGGCCTAAACTCCGCTGCAGGTCCATATATCAAACGATCACTATGGCATTACTGAGAGTTGAAAAACTGTCTAAAGTCTTTCATCTTTAATAAAATGATCAGCGTTCTGCTCTACCAGGTGTAACAATTGAGTTTAACATCCAGGCATCCATGAAAACAGAATTTATGACATTTAACGGAGTTAGAAGTTAGCAGGAATGTCTGTGAAGGTTCTCAGTCATCCAGGTCATCGTAGTCAAAGGAGCTTGCAAAGAAAAGCGTCTGGACTTCTTTAAGTTTACTTGAAGACGTTTCACCTCTCATCCGAGAAGCTTCTTCAGTTCTAAGGTCAAATGGTGGAGAGTCCCAGATATAAACCTAGTGGGAGTATCCCCCCACAGAGGGACAAAAGGACCCCCTGATGATCCTCTAATCGCCTGAGCCAAGGTGTGAAACTGGGTGTGGGTCCCAATCAGCCAGAGTTTCGGGTGTGTTCATTGTGAAACCTGGCCCCACCTTATCATGCGAATTCCTGAGGTCAGATGGCCCAGGATGTGAGTGGGCGTTAAGGCGTCTGGGAAGGGATCTCAAAACTGGATTATAGATGGCAGAGAGTTGGTGTCGTAAACCCCCGCCTCTGTTCAAAGATGGTCGCTCACAGTGGACATAGATGGCTTCTTTCACTCCTCTTTCAAACCATCTGTCCTCTCTGTCCAAAATGTGAACATTGGCATCCTCGAAAGAGTGTCCTTTATCCTTAAGATGCAGATGGACTGCTGAGTCTTGTCCTGTGGAGGTGGCTCTTCTGTGTTGTGCCATGCGCTTGTGAAGTGGCTGTTTGGTCTCTCCAATGTAGAGGTCTGGGCATTCCTCGCTGCACTGTACAGCATACACCACATTGTTAAGTCTGTGTTTTGGCGTTTTGTCTTTCGGGTGAAAAACCGAAAGACAAAAACGAGGAATGCCCAGACCTCTACATTGGAGAGACCAAACAGCCACTTCACAAGCGCATGGCACAACACAGAAGAGCCACCTCCACAGGACAAGACTCAGCAGTCCATCTGCATCTTAAGGATAAAGGACACTCTTTCGAGGATGCCAATGTTCACATTTTGGACAGAGAGGACAGATGGTTTGAAAGAGGAGTGAAAGAAGCCATCTATGTCCACTGTGAGCGACCATCTTTGAACAGAGGCGGGGGTTTACGACACCAACTCTCTGCCATCTATAATCCAGTTTTGAGATCCCTTCCCAGACGCCTTAACGCCCACTCACATCCTGGGCCATCTGACCTCAGGAATTCGCATGATAAGGTGGGGCCAGGTTTCACAATGAACACACCCGAAACTCTGGCTGATTGGGACCCACACCCAGTTTCACACCTTGGCTCAGGCGATTAGAGGATCATCAGGGGGTCCTTTTGTCCCTCTGTGGGGGGATACTCCCACTAGGTTTATATCTGGGACTCTCCACCATTTGACCTTAGAACCGAAGAAGCTTCTCGGATGAGAGGTGAAACGTCTTCAAGTAAACTTAAAGAAGTCCAGACGCTTTTCTTTGCAAGCTCCTTTGACCAAGTTAGCAGGAAGTTAGCTCGCTAGCTTCTATCTAAATACAACATAGCACATAACAAATTAAAACGTACAGCTCTGCTATCACTTCCAACATAAATGAAGACAGAAAACTAAACAGCAGTGACGTTTGTAGGGTTACTGAAGTTTGGCTAGCTGGTATATAATGATGCGCTACGTGACCGCTAGCGACACAGCTATGTTAGCATAATATAAACAAGCTAACTTTTTTCCCACTCGATAAACGTTAACGTGATCACTGACTGTTTTAGGAGCTTTTTGAGATTAAATAGAAGAAAATACAAAACATTAAACATGTTAACAACACAAAAGCCATATTAAACGCAGACTACTTTAGGCCCGGAAGTAGGATTCGTCACGTCATCACTTAACGACCGGATAATCAGTTTACTATGGAGTTGACTGATTATTGGATTATTAGAATATGTGCTGTTTATAACCCACAGAGATTTAGACTTTTGTTTTGATATTTGGCTGACCCTGTGGGACTCTATACATACTGATTAAGCAAAAGCCACCAGACTTCCATCATGGGTTCTGCTCTTGCTCTTGACGAAGGCGGTCGCACTTTTCTCCTCTCCTCCTCTCCCTTAGCTTCCCTGCTTAGCCTCTTATGTCCTTGTCTAGTCTCGTGGTTTTTTTGTATTTTCTCTGGAACACTCTCTCACAGTCTGTTCTCTAAAACCTAAAAGAGGAATTATGGATTGGATCAACTGGTCCCTAAATGCAATCGACACCCCTTTCTCAATGAGAAGTCTGGGCTCGGGTGAGCCTGAGTACTGAAGATATCTACCTATTCGGAACCATGGTAACAGGGTTCTGGCTGATCGGAGCTTGGCCCTGACTTATCGAAGAATTAAGAAACCCCCCCAAGGCTGCCCACTGGGATTGAAACGATGGGAAGTTTCTCAAAATGGGCTCATTGAGTGCAGCACGGATAAGATCTTGGAGAGGCTTACGGCTGCTGTGAATACTCAGAATAAGATCTCTGACTGCAGACTGGATTACATCTCGGGGAGGCAAACTGTCGTGAGTTCTCAGAATCGGCTCCTTGAGCACAAGAAATGACAACATCACAGAACGCAAGTATGGCGAAGCTCGCGGCTCTCCAACGGGAGATTGAGAGACCAGTGTTGGACTGTAGAACTGCTTTGAAATTCATATGAGCTGTTCGCACTAAAGTAAAAACCACCATCACTTCATGCGGATACCCCTTTGGCGCCAGCTGCGGTCTCAAGGCTGGAGCCAAACAAAACACACTGATAACGACTGTGTTTAGACTGTTCCTTCCCATTCCATGCAAGGCCACCTGGGTTGGCTGGAAGACTGTTTACTTAGCCTGGCAGGGCGAAGGACACTGTCTCAGCTGAACTCTGGACACGCACACACATACATATACACTGATATGCACACACTCATCCCCCCTCCCTTTCCAAACGCCTTCGACGCTTATTCCCTTCCGATGCTGACGGTGGATCAAGGAGACCAGCGCACAGGCTGCAGGCCCGGATGTACTGTCTAAATCGGCTGTCTCTCACCCTTTACCCACCCCTGTGGCTTGTCATGTGTTTCTTTGGTGTATTAAGAGTTTTTTCATGTGCAGAGGTGTTTTTTTCTGTTCTCAAACTGATCTCCCTGTTGGAGCTCAGTCTGGGGGGAGTTATTTTTTCCTCCTTATCTTTCCTCATGTGGTGCATTTTTCCATTGTTATCCCTCTCTGACCTGTCTTCCCCATGTGATGTTTTGTGTAATGTATGTATGGTCGGAGGGTAAGATGGCGCCGCCATTGCGTGCAATAGGTCGGCAGCCTTATGAAATTTCCCCTTGTGGGACTAATAAAGGTATATCAAATCAAATCAAATCAAACACTCTTCTTTCTGTCTTTTCCACCTTTAATCTGATTTCCTCTCCTCCTTTCTTTCACCCTCTCTGCCTCCCAGAGATGGTGAGGTAAAACCAGAGAAAAAGAGGGAGAGGAAAACGAGGGGGCGGGAGGCAGAGAAGCCATTTGATAACTGAGTGACCTGGAAATGTCAGAGATGAGGAGCGAGACTTTCTACAAGACACACACACACACTTTTTCCTCTCACACACACTCGTACAAATTTGGAGTCTCACACTCTTTCTTTCTTTCAGACACACTTTTCAGGGTGAGACGGCCCCGCAGGTGGTTCTTCTTCTCTTGTAAAAGGACGTTTGCCTTTGAAGCAACTGAATCCAAATCAAAAGGGAGCTACGCAGGAAAGTTGTATTACATGAGATATGAGACGTGTTTGTACGCCGGCAGCCCCACATGGTGACGGGAGGTAAGTGCTGGCCCCCTGAGAGTGTCACTACCATAGACAATATAAAAGACGAAGGTATCCACGGTGACGCCCCCCACTGGTTTGTCTTGCTATGGAGCCTCTAGATGAGTGTTTGACACGCAAGGCGTGGACTCGACTGTGAATCCAAACAAAACAAAATGTATATTTTATGCAGTATGACCCGAAAGAGACTGAGCCATAAACTCCTGGCAGTGTTTACAGAGCCAGGAGTTATAACACCTGGTTATAACGAGTGTCGTTATAACCAGGTGTGTCACACCACTACTGAAGTTCAGCTGAATCATGAGAATGGGAAGAAATGGGAAGTTGATATAAGTAACTTTGAATGTAGCATGAGCAATCATGCTAGGGTTGGGTTGGTACTTCAGAGACTGTTGGTCTGCTGAGATTTTCCCACACAACCATCCTCAGTGTTTACAAAGAATAGTCTGGAAAAAAAGTATATCCAGTGAGCGGCAGTTTACAAGCTAATGTTTAGAGACAGTTACTTGAGTTGCAGTTTTGAAAAAGGCGTTTATATCCACAGTAATGATGAAGTGTCACCATTGAAGGCTTAGTTTTATGCTAATGTTGCAGACTCATTGGTTCAGTATGTTAATGCCTGAAAAACAACAGCACTGGCAGAGTGTTTAACAGATGAACCTCACAAGAGAATGAATGATGACTCACCACAAAGCCTGCTAAATAACCAACACCTCCACATCCACGGCTCACTGTGCACAACAGAAGCTGTTCATCATAAACGGGGCAACACTTTTTGGCGTTCTAAACCATCAATCTGACACCAAAACTCTGGTACCAACAGCAAGGAAGGGATCAAGAATATTACCTACAAAACAGCATCTAGAAACCATCTTTACCTTCAATAACTTTAATGGCAGTGTGCACTGAAGGGTCCCTGCGAACAATCTGAATGGGATGGATAGCAATGACTCACTTCCTTCTGATAAGTTGATCGCGTAAATCCAAATTGAAATCAAAACAATTACGAGGTCTTTGAGTTCTGACCTGTATAGTTGTTGTTTTTTACTATTGCCACAAATATGTGCCGTTTCTCATGACACACATTGGTTGGTTTAGGCAGGTGGAGGGACACAGAGAGGGGCTGTGTAAGTAACAGGTTATTTCACACAGAGGAATGATTCTGCACTTTGTCATTTAATTTCCTCGTTTTATACACACAACTCTCACCTTCAGTATTACAGTATACAGTTGCTCATGTAAAGGAGGGAACTGCACAAAATAAACCTTACACTTATTTTGTGCACTTTTCAAAATTTCTGGTTTTGTGTTGCAACTCGACAACTTAGTCTCTTAGGAAGTGTAGCCCTTTCTACAGGTGACAGCTGCTACACCTTAAATGCGATCACTTCTAAACAATAGTTTTGGCCGTGTGGTAAAGATGGTCCATGAAGTTTGCTCTTAAAATTGTTGAGCTAAATTCTAGTGCGTGATTAGTTTTCTGCGTAACAGTGATGCAACTTGGCACACATACAACCAGGACACCAAAATTGCTTGTTTTAGCTGACAGCTTAGAACTCCACAAGGTCACTGCTGGCTGTAAAAACCAACCCTGACACAGGAGGAAGAGTGGGTCAGAGGGTCGGCGGTCCAATTACTGGTGACCCTGTAGTATCCTTGCTACTAATTCATCTGTTGGAGTGTATGCAAATATCAGACAAAGTACTTGTCTGCACTGTATGTACATCATATGTACATCAGCCCATTTACCATTTGAGAGGCTCACAGTAGAGCTGCTACTCATCCACATTGAAGGACTAGGATGCCCTTTAGTGGGAGAAGAGAAAGCCCTGGGGCAGACCCAGCTTCAGTGTCCCCCAAGATGAGCTGGATAAAGTGGCCGTGGGGAGGGAAGTCCCGATGTGCCTGTTTAAACCCAAACCTGGATAAGCAGCAGAGAATGGATGGATGGATACGTCAAAGTGCATCAGTACTAAGAGTTTCTCTACAAGTGACTGCACGTTCACGTTATCTCAAAGAAAGCTGACCAGTAAATGCAGAGTGAAAAATGTATTCAACAGACTTTATTTCTTCTGATCTCTGTTTAAAACATAATATCTACGGCCGATTAAAATCAGCCTTAAGGCGGGATGATTAATCATAACACAGCACTCGCTGCATTATTTTTCAGAGTAAACACACTCTCCACACATGATTGTGACAGCATGCCCACTCCTGTTATTCTCCTTCATATCAAACTGTTGCCCTCTTCATAAACCCTTTGGAGTTATACTGTGTTGTGTTTATTTTTCTCATCTTAATCCTCTTCATGTCTTTGTGAAGCCGCTAAACTCGGTTATTTATTTGCACACTTACTCAATTTTCCTATTGTTCTCCTCCTCGCTTGGGAAATTTGTCAGGCGGAGTTTTTGTTTTTTCTGACTGGAATATTTTTTGAAACACTTCACGGTTCATGCTTACAGTTCAACCATCCATCCAGTCTGTTATCCATCAATCTGGAGAGCCAGCAGGGCTCCATCCATCATCCTCACATACAGCATCCAACATTTACTCGTCCATCCATCCATTCTGACAGCACACAGGCAGGCCACATGTTTATTCATCTATACTTCAATCCATTAATCTCATCACTCATTAGTCTGTTTTGTCTACTAATGTTCATCACTATCCATCCTTCTATCAATTATCAAGTCACACAGTTGAAATTATTGAGGGTATGCAATGATTCGCCCAGTAATTAATCAGTTTTCCTACTTCACAGCCTGATGTCTTGACAAAAGATGAAATGGCCATAATAGAAGGATTGACCTGTCTTGAGGGACTAGGGATACATTTTAATGTTGGTGTTCCTGCTAGTCAGCACTAAAAAAATTAGTTGGTAAAATGAATTTTTCATGTTTTATCAACATAAAACTCCAGTTCCATGTTGGTTTAAACATGTTGTGGTGCTACTGAAGCGATGTGTAACCACATTTGGCACCTGTGTGTGGATGCTAGCATGCAACAAAGGAAAACAACTGGTGCTAGTAATGCTAACATTAGCTTACCAAAGGTAGCTAATGTTAGCATTTTGTATCTTCAAAAAAGATAAATTAGCTAATCTTTCATGGTGTGCGTGCAGGCTTATACTAATTATGCCCCACATGTCCATTGGACTGGGCTCTGTTTTGAACGCAGACTTGCTGAATATTTGTTTCTCTCAAATAAACTTTGAAACCAGTATAAATTAAAGTATGATACAGTATGTTTCACGCCCTGTTTGCAGGTCTACCAGATGTTTTTTCAGTCCTCCGGGATAAATCATCCTTACGAACAAGAAAAAGTAGCAACAATTTTTTACACCCAAACCTAGTTTTATTTACAAAGTTATTTTATTTTCCATCTAAACGGTTTGCCTTGTAAACCTAACCGAGTAGTTTTACTCTTGAAACCTGATCAAACACTAATGAAAGATTTTTAATGGGAAAGTAATACCACAGAAGGTTTCTCAGGGGTGTCAGAAGTAAAATGATCTCCACCTTTAACACCCCCAACCCCTCAAATGCAGACATTTACCTGCTTTAAAAATCCTCACTATGGGGAACATGACAGGTTAGATTAAAAAACTAGTTTTACACCACAAAAGAGAGAGAGTGTGTCAGGAAACACTAAGCAACAGCTTTAATTTGCTTAGGTTTCGATAATGAAAAGCAGTAGATGTGAAAAAACACATTACAGATAAAGTAAAGTTCAGTTTTCTTAGTTACTAAGGTTGACATATCTCCTGAGAGGACTCATCCACACAGGAAGCCACTAGCAGTGACATCTTTCTGTGACAATCATCAACTTCCAGGTACAATAGGTGAGATAAGAGCAGGTGATCAAAAGTGGACAGAAGCATACTGCTGATTGATACATCAGGACATCGTTTACCTGAAGCTCCAGTAGCGCAATCGGCTAGCGCGTGGTACTTATAGGCAGTACTGGGCTGAGCAATGCTGAGGTTGTGAGTTCAAGCCTCACCTGAAGCAGTGTCTTTAGGCTTATCCTTACTTATAATAGATAAGACAAATAATAGTATGAGGTGCCTGTAGCTCTGGAGGTAGAGCAGGTTGTCATTTCTGGGACCAACTATTCCAGTCTCCATGACAAATATCCTTTGGCAAGATACCAACCCCATGTTGCTCTCTGATGTGTGTGTTTACTGTAGATAGAACAAGCATAGTGAATGAGTGATCAACAGTCAAATCTGTTCACATGATACAAAACATTAAAAAGCATGCCTCCTATTTAAATATTCAATTCTAATTTTTCAGTTTGAGGATTGTTTTGTTTGAAATTGACAACTCAATTTGTTTTTACAGAGTTGTATCTTCAAAAAAGATAAATTAGCAACAACAATTGTGATGCACTTGTTCATATACTGACTCATCGAGCCTTTCCATCCACCCATTATGCGTGCAGTAATTTATCCATACAGTTTTATTTTCAATCCAGTTCATTCAGTCCATCTTTCCCCCCGAACCTACACAGATCTTCTATTTTTCCATAAACTCAATCATCCATTTAACAAACAACTGCCTCTTGATTAAAGAGCAGGCTCATAGAAACAGAAACTCAGTGGGAAAGAAAATGGTCGCAGACGTTGCATCAAATTGTATCATCACGCCAAATTACCCACGAGTCTCTGCTCATTTTTCTCCCGTTGTGTCCAATCTGTCCGTCTGGCTCCAATGCTCCGCTGGGCAGTGCTGATAGGCCTGACAGGTTTCTGGATCCTCCTCGGATAACTGGGCCAAAAAAAGAGAGAAAAAATGGATCTGGAGGGGACAGGAAGGCGCTGACACACTAAAAACTCTTAAATCCCTGTTTGGATTTGTGGCAGTTTACAAACAGGGACGAGAAACACTAAGTATAGCTGGAAGGAGGAAAGAGAAAGTGTGAAGAAGTCCGCTGGATAAACTAAATCTAAACACTCTAACTAGGTCATATGGATGGATGTCCTGAGTTTGGTTTATTAAACGTTTTTTCAGGCCCCTCAACAGAATGTGACACCATAACTCACACTTGATAACATCTGCACTGTAGGAGTACAAAACACACACTGGATTCCACGTTTAAGTGTAAAAACCCGCTAAGATAATCACTAATCTTTTCTTTATTGAGTGGTTTTGGTACCTAAACCAAGTAAATATCTGGTAAAACAAACTTCAAGCACTCATCTGTTTGACGCTGCTATTCTTTAAAAGCTTTCCTTCAGGTTGTTTGTATGGATGTTCTAAAGGGAACAAACAAAAAGCTGACATGAACATTTTGGTTTATGGTTTGTTTCCATTTATATATTTTTATTTTAGCTCCGAAATGGTGGATTAAGGTAAAGCTGATTGTTTTTAAAAGAGCTTTTTGTCATAACCCTCTGCAGAACATCACTGATGACCTTTGTGGCAGTAGGAAAAAAGACATGGTCATTTTGGACATGAGGATGTGCTGCTTTCTGACGGGGAAACTTTGGACTTTCCAACTAAACAATCTGAAACAGGCCTCAGGTTGTGTCTTTTAGATGATTTGGTGTAAGGCCAGCTTTTTTCTCTCATTTTCTTCTTCTTACTTCTCCTTTCTCAGTCCTCCTACTCTTCCATCTTGTATTCCCCTCCTGTCTTTCCCTGCCTAAGGCCATATGTGCTACGCAGTTGTTCCAGCCATCAGTTTCTGTTTCATAAACCTCCACTTCTTCACTCTGCTTTCCTCCCCTCCCTGCTTGCGGCCATGCAGCTGAGAATTAAGAAGCGTGATGACCTCCCACCTCAACTCACTGATCATCACAAGGCAAACATGCACCGAAACACAGAAAGACAACCGCAAGGGACAAAGGTTTGGATCTGTCTGAACAAATGTTCCGTCGCATGAGTGAGCTGTGTGCAGTTGATTTGGGGTTATCAAATTGTATGCTGGTTATGTCCATCAATGCTTTTACATGTCGAAACATCAGAGTCTGTGTAGATGGTCGATTCGAAGGAGGCAGCCTCTGAAAAAGGACATCGTGTTACTGACAGGTCTTGAAAGCTTGAGTCGTCCGTCTGATTACATTTATCAGCAATATCAGTAAGTACTCGAAGGATTTAATTCTTCCACTGTTACCTTCTTCGACGACATGTGTTGCTGTCATCAGAATCAAAATGTCACTTTTTGTCTGTCTGCTTTGTTCTACTGTGAATAAAATATGAGTTTCCATGATTTACAGATCATTGACTTCTATTTTTTATTTACACTTTACACACCAACCCAACATTCTGGAAGTGAGGTTGTGCCTTCAGCACATGTTGTTGAGAGTCCTCAGTGGTGAAGCAATAAAGGGTATAAACTCAACACAGAAGTGCCTTTATGTGTTTTCCTTTCAAAAGCCGTCCAGTAAAACTAAACAACCGATGACTTTGTGGGCTATACAGCATATTTTAATTCACAGCATGAAACATTCATTCCAATTAGTAAATTTTGGTCACTCTAAATGTAAGAAGTAGGATTACATAGGGTTTGCCCATTGGCTAACAACTTGTGGTTGACAATTAATTTCCAGATGAGAATTTCAGAGTTGTATCCATTCCTTGGTTTTGAGAAAAGCCTCAGCTTGAAACTTTATATCAGGACTTCAAAAGCTGTTTGGTGTCACAGTCTGTCTTTTACACTGAGCTTTTTAAACAGGGACAATTTCATAGTTAAGCCCAAACCATTTACTGCCTACACCAAACCAATTAGGTTTTATCTATACTAGAAACAGATGAAATTAATAAGAGGATAAAAATCAGTTGCTGTGACAATGTGCTGAGCAGTGATTCACTGGCAGTACCAATCCTTCCGACCTCGAGCTGTGGGATGTTTTTAAAAGTGGGTCGCGTTGTGTACCTGACATGTATCAGGAGCTATAAAAACAGGTGTAGGGTCATAAAACTGTGGTTCAACTTCATGGTATTCATGGTGACAATAAACAGGCTGCTTGATCGTTCACAGTCGATGTTAATTGTTAATTTCAGTTTATAGAATGCCATTTACCTCATCAGTTCTTCTTTCTATATAAAATGAGTTAGCATGCCTTTGGCTCTTTCTCCCTCAGGAGTGTGATAAGCAGCGTCTCTTCCCGACAGTCAATTTGAATTTACTGATTAGCCTTCAGCTAACCTGTGGACGACAGGATCCACTGGCTCATGTCCGTCTGGATTAGGGTCCTCTGTTAATTCACCTTGTTGCTCCTGGCAAAATACCAAGTCTGGAGAAAAGACAGACAGAAGGAAACAAGAGGGAAAAAACAGCATCTGCATAAAGAACAACTTCCAGGAATGAAGAAAAGCAAAATGTCTAAAAACAGAAGTACTTTCTCTCTATGGTCATTTTCTTCTTCCTTGGTGTGTTCGGTTTCGTCTCCTCGCAGTCGTTCATCATCCTCAGGTACATTTCAGGCTGACGGGGAGGTTAACGTCAGGCGTGTTGAGTGCTCAGCTTGAGTCGGTACATTCACACAGCAGTTGGAGCTATCTTTAGGTCATTTTAGCGTGACACTCCAAACTGCAGCGTAAACAGTTTTTAAGCATAACATGAGGAGTCAGAATAAAACTTACTGACCCAAAGAAATGCTGTGATGTATATGAATTAGCAAACATTTACTTCTCTTTGAAACACCGGCTACTAATAATGCTTTTTAGCAGTTAGTTTCTTATAATGGACATTTTACTTTACAACATGTAACCCAATGAAACTTTAACATTTGGAGGGAACAAATAAAATCAAACAGTCTCAGCAGTTTGTAAAATACCCACAACATTTAATGTTTTCAACTAACTATATTTTTACTTTTCTTGTTTTTTTTTATCACTGATATAAGAAGAATAATTCCTGCACTACCTCATAATGTAGGGCCTTTACCAGGCACTTTTTTTAAACTATGTACTATTTTTACTTTTTATCATGCTTCTGTAGCACAATCATTTCCTTTGAGGGATTGGTAAAGTATCTATATATCTGAGGTATTTTGACCTCTCACACATGAGACCACAGATCCAATCCAAACATTGCTGATAGTTTTTATGATTCCTTTTGCTTCTTAAGTAATGATGTATTGACCCTGTTTCTGGGTCCAGGCTGCTCCAGCAATGGATGAGGCACATAGTCTATTGACCCCCCAAGACCCAAGCAGCCACAGGAAACAATCACTGATTATTACATGGCGCTTATTTATGAAGTACTGAGGGAAAACAACAGAACAGGAGCATCAACACTTCAGCGTCAGCCGAGGCCAAAATGATAAACAGCACAAAGCTAAGTTATGATGCCCGCACTTATAACCTCATGGAGAAAAAAAGAAGCAAAACAAAGACAGAGTCTGACCTCCTTGTCCTATCCAAAAACAGGAGAAAACGATGGGTTAAAAGTAACAACAGCTCACCCCTACCCACTCCACTTCCTCAACTATTAGAACCTCAGCTGGCAGCGTCTAGTTTACGAAAATTAAAACAGCCATTTTTAAAATCAGGCAATGGGGGAAATGGCTACAAAAAAACAACCCCGTGTTACCAGAGTCTAAGGAAATGCCACAGTCCAAGCAGCAGGTATACTCTTGCTTTGACGTCCTTCTTTGTAGTAGCGTTCATGGCCCATATTAATTACGTTGCGGGACAAGCAGACCCTTTGCTATAATGCGAGCATGAAAACAAGGTTGTAACTGAAAATCAGTCAATCCAAGCTGAGTCGTGGCAATCCGTGGCAAGTCAATCCAAGTAGGTATTCATGGAAAAGGGGCTAAAATTGCCCTAAATTCAAGAAATAAGAGCTGCTTCAACCAAGTGCAATGGATGCCACTCTTGCCCAAACTTGCCTAACCAGCAGGAGTGTCAACATTTGGGGAACGATAACCTAGATGACTGAGAACCTTCACAGAAACATTTGGGGAACCTTACCCGACCCAACCAACCCCTTCAAAATATGAAACTGGTGGTGTACTGGGGGGTTCCATTTCTGACTCGTCAGGCTTCAAAAACAAAAAGTTCAGATTTACTGAAGTCTTGAAGTTTTTCAATGTGAAAAAAATTCCATAAACTTTTCCAGCTCACGCGTCTTGCCTCGTGGCGCAATGGTAGCGCATCTGATTTCAGCTCAGAAGGTTGTGTGTTCAACTCATGCCGAGGTCAAAATGAGTGCCTTCAGCTTCAACTTGGAAGTTGAAGCTGAAGGCACTGTTCTGTTAATACACATTGTTGAATTGACAATTGATGAAGTTTTGTTTTGTTTTTTTGTTCAAGAACAACTTTATCTATTTCCAAAACTCCCTAAACTTTCTTTGGCTACCAACTGGACCTTGTGACAAAAATGTGTGATCTGTTTTCTCATCACATCTGGGTCAATGAATTTCTGGGGTTGTTTGTTTAGGAAACATGTTGGACAGAACTATGGAGCCAGCAGAGTGGTAAAATAAATGCTGCACATTCCTCTCCAGAGCCACCTCCTCCAACCTCCACCTTTTGCTGGGGACACCGAGGTGTTCTCACACCAGCTGAGAGGCATAGCCTCTCCACTGGGTCCTTGGTCTCCCAGTTTGACATACCCAAAACACTTAGCTTCAGAAGTTTTCTGATGACTGGTGGTTGGATGCATCAGCAGGGATGATGAGACAGAGTACCGGGCTGTGGTCGACTCCTTTGTCACGTGGTGTGAGCAGAATCATCTGCAGCTCAACGTGGCAAAGACCAAGGAACTGATCGTGGACTTCAGGAAGACCAGGAAACACTTGACCCCTGTTTCAATCCAGGGGGTCAGTGTGGACATTGTGGAGGACTATAAATACCTTGGAGTACACATTGACAATAAACTGGACTGGGCTAAAAACACCACAGCACTTTACAGGAAGGGCCAGAGTCGTCTCTATTTTTTGAGGCAACTGAGGTCCTTCAACATCTGCCAGAAAATGCTCAGGATTTTCTATGAGTCTGTTGTGGCCAGTGCGATCCTCTATGCTGTTGCATGCTGGGGGAGCAGGCTGAGGGTCGCAGATGCCAACAGACTTAATAAACTAATCCGTAAGGCCAGTAATGTTGTGGGGATGGAGCTGGACTCCCTCAAGGTGGTGTCGGAGAGGCGGATGCTGTCCAAGATAAAGACAATGTTGGATAACACCTCCCACCCACTCCATGACATGCTGGTCAGTCACAGGAGCTCGTTCAGTGAGAGACTGAGATTACCGAAAAGCACCACTGAACGACACAGGAAATCTTTCCTGCCTGTGGCTCCCTGTACAACGCATCCACTTAACACACTGGTTACTGCTACAACTACACATGTTTCTTTTCCAGCTATTTATTTATGAGTGACTTATGTATGTATATATGTATATATTGTACTATTCTTAGTTAGCGTATTGTCTGTCTTGTCTTAATGTTGGTTTATAATGGAGCACTGTAACAAAAAAATAATTTCCCCCAGGGATTAATAAAGTATTCTGATTCTGATTCTGATTCATGTTGACCAGTGAGGAGGTCTTGGTATCCGCTGGCTTATTTTTGGCTGGCCTTGTGGTGTCTTTTGGTAGTCCTAGTTCTGTTGACCAGTCAAATTAGTCCTTTTACAGGCCTGCATTTAACAACTTGTGTAGAGAGGAAAAGAAGGTGTGCAAGTGGGACCTTGTGGCGCAATGGAAGCGCATCTGATTCCAGCTGAGAGGGTTGCATGTTCAACTCATGTCGAGGTCACCCGAAAGCTTCCTCAGTTTCAGCATTCAAGGTGAATCTGGGGGTGCATTCCTATAAATTAATACACAGAAACTATGTCTTTCAGAAAACATGCCAAAGCCTTCAAATGTATTCATGTTGGTTGAGTTAATGACTGGAAACGCTAATTTTCTCTGTTCAAGAAGAAGAACTCCTTTATCTATTTCAAAGAGGTTCAAATGTCTTTTTCTTTAAATGAAAACAACCAAGAAGAATGTTTGAATATTTACATGAATAAGTTCGTATGTTAACACACACAATGTGTGTGTGTGTGTGTGTGTGTGTGTGTGTGTGTGTGTGTGTGTGTTTGGCAGGTAGTACACTAGTTATCAGGTCTGTCCAGCTGCTTCATGCTCTCTAAGCACTTTGCCAGTTGACACAACACTCCCAGGAAAAATAAAAGACATCACTCACGCTCACATCCGTCTTCAGTTTTGCTGTGTACCAGAAGCATTCACGTTTCTGTCCTTTCTGCTTTTACTCTCGGTTGTAGAGGTTCGACTTTCTGTAAAAAACATCAAAGTCCCTGTCAGCCAGGCTTTATTTAAAGTAGAACAGTCTGTAAAGCTGCCTCTCACCATGTAACGCTGACATATACCCCCATGACCCAGACGTGTGGACGGATGGACAGACAGATGGCAAAGTTAACCATGCAAGTTTGATCAAAGCTGAGATTCAAGGATCTTCTTATAGTCTGTGTCTGTAAAAATGTCATTAAAACTCATTCTTATTTCATCACTATAACATTTAAGAAAACAATCTTTTTTTCCCCTGATTTACCTTCGTGAGCTGCAGCACATACAGGGAGTGCAGAGATATTAGGCAAGTTGTATTTTTGAGGAATCATTTTATTATTGAACAACAACCATGTTCTCAATGAACCCACAAAACTCATTAATATCAAAGCTGAATGTTTTTGGAAGTAGTTTTTAGTTTGTTTTTAGTTTTAGCTATTTTAGGGGGATATCTGTGTGTGCAGGTGACTATTACTGTGCATAATTATTAGGCAACTTAACAAAAAACAAATATATACCCATTTCAATGATTTATTTTTACCAGTGAAACCAATATAACATCTCCACATTCACAAATATACATTTCTGACATTCAAAAACAAATCAGCGACCAATATAGCCACCTTTCTTTGCAAGGACACTCAAAAGCCTGCCATCCATGGATTCTGTCAGTGTTTTGATCTGTTCACCATCAACATTGCGTGCAGCAGCAACCACAGCCTCCCAGACACTGTTCAGAGAGGTGTACTGTTTTCCCTCCTTGTAAATCTCACATTTGATGATGGACCACAGGTTCTCAATGGGGTTCAGATCAGGTGAACAAGGAGGCCATGTCATTAGTTTTTCTTCTTTTATACCCTTTCTTGCCAGCCACGCTGTGGAGTACTTGGACGCGTGTGATGGAGCATTGTCCTGCATGAAAATCATGTTTTTCTTGAAGGATGCAGACTTCTTCCTGTACCACTGCTTGAAGAAGATGTCTTCCAGAAACTGGCAGTAGGACTGGGAGTTGAGCTTGACTCCATCCTCAACCCGAAAAGGCCCCACAAGCTCATCTTTGATGATACCAGCCCAAACCAGTACTCCACCTCCACCTTGCTGGCGTCTGAGTCGGACTGGAGCTCTCTGCCCTTTACCAATCCAGCCACGGGCCCATCCATCTGGCCCATCAAGACTCACTCTCATTTCATCAGTCCATAAAACCTTAGAAAAACCAGTCTTGAGATATTTCTTGGCCCAGTCTTGACGTTTCAGCTTGTGTGTCTTGTTCAGTGGTGGTCGTCTTTCAGCCTTTCTTACCTTGGCCATGTCTCTGAGTATTGCACACCTTGTGCTTTTGGGCACTCCAGTGATGTTGCAGCTCTGAAATATGGCCAAACTGGTGGCAAGTGGCATCTTGGCAGCTGCACGCTTGACTTTTCTCAGTTCATGGGCAGTTATTTTGCGCCTTGGTTTTTCCACACGCTTCTTGCGACCCTGTTGACTATTTCGAATGAAACGCTTGATTGTTCGATGATCACGCTTCAGAAGCTTTGCAATTTTGAGACTGCTGCATCCCTCTGCAAGATATATCACTATTTTTGACTTTTCTGAGCCTGTCAAGTCCTTCTTTTGACCCATTTTGCCAAAGGAAAGGACGTTGCCTAATAATTATGCACACCTGATATAGGGTGTTGATGTCATTAGACCACACCCCTTCTCATTACAGAGATGCACATCACCTAATATGCTTAATTGGTAGTAGGCTTTCGAGCCTATACAGCTTGGAGTAAGACAACATGCATGCAGAGGATGATGTGGACAAAATACTCATTTGCCTAATAATTCTGCACTCCCTGTAATTTCCTCTGGATTCAATGAAGTAGTCTGATTCTGATTTCAGTGCCTCTCCTCCCCACAGGTCTGAGCCTACATACGTCAAGTCAGCGTCTTCCCTGTCTGTAGATGCCAGATGGAGGAAACCTTGAACGGAGAGCACAAAGCAAAGGGGGTACAGCCTTTCACAGGACCTGGTTATACAACAGGTTATCCTCACTTCATGCCTTAAATCGTAACGATTGTGCTGTGACATCCCTCATAATTACAGAAAAATTTACTGCTGCAATACAAGCATCTGAAAATGTCTAAAAAAATGAATTCTATCTATCATTTGACCTTTTCTATCAACATCATAAAAAACAAATGTCTGGAACATGTGTGTTCTTGTGTATTTAGAATTTCTCAGGCTCCAGTCGTGCGATGAAGTGACGTATTATCATCCGGTGACTTATCATTTACTTTGGAGGGCAAAAGGCAGATGAGAAGCCGAGTATGTGGAGACAGCGTGCTGTTAGAAAACAAAAAAAGGACAAATATCTGCATTTTCTGTGTAAAATGCAGATATTTCACTCATCAGCAACTCTCTGTTCCACGTTCAGCTGGGACTGCTCTCAGCCATCAACACATTTTTTGTGAGGACGTGCAGTGACTTCGTTCTAACCTGCAACCAAATTTAAAAGGAAAAAAACTTTGAAAGCTCGTGTTAAAGTATTTGAGTCTAAAACTCAAACTGGTGCTCACAAAGATAGAAATACTCACATGCTTCCATCTTTCCAGCCTGTATTAATCCTGGAAGCTTCCCTCACCGTGACCGAGAAATTTACCAATGTACCTTATGGGGACTTAATTTTTGTCCCCCGAAGGAAGATGAGTCCCCAAGTTGGGAGTGTGGGGAAGATATTTGTCCTCCCAAAATGAGTAATACAAGTACACACATGCACAGGCACACAAACTGAGTCCTGAAGGAGATTTAGCTGTGACTCCAGATGATTCAGACAGATTTAGGGAATTGGAGAAAACAGATGGTGTGTGTGTGTGCGTGTGTGTGTGTGTGTGCGTGTGTGTGTGTGTGTGTGTGTGTGTGTGTGCGTGTGTGTGTGTGTGTGTGCGTGTGCGTGTGCGTGTGTGTGTGTGTGTGTGTGTGTGTGGGACTGGTTCCAGATTGGCTAAACTGGAGGACAGGAGGAAAAAGAAAAATGTACACTTCGGAAGCTAAAGTCTGAAAAAACATTCTATTGGTTGAGTAAAACTGAAGTGGGCGGGGCCACACTCTGTGCATCTCTGCCGCCTCCTTATCGCAACAGCGTTGGGACGTCGACAGCAACCTCCAAAGCTGTCAGCGCAGAAGCCCAAACATCTGCAGTTCTTCTGATGTCCACTTGATGTCGGTCTGCACGGACTCCAGTATCAAAGCAGAAATAAACACGTTTACAGTCAGAACTTCAGAACAACAACGTCAGCCATCCGGATACTGGTGTGAGAGGTGTACCCCGTGTTGACCATCCTAGAAGTCCAGGCTCCAGTGTTGGTAATTAGCGTGTATCTGTGTGCGAGTCTTTGACGTTCCCACAGTCCATGATGCTAGTCCAGCTTCTACACTTCTGATGTCTCACAGAGGGAAAGAAATCTGAGGTGAGAACCACGGATGGTTTAAAGAAATGCATTAAGGTTGGGTCAGATAAACTTCTCCCAATATGAGAAGTCTTTCATGACTTCAGCTAAAGTCCCCCTCTGTGGTGAGCAGCTGAGGTCGTCTCTGTGTCGGCCGGAAACAGGAAACACGCTGCATCTCGTGACCCTACGAGGTTTTTGTCACTTCACAACACAACATATGTGGAAGATCAGCGACCTCGGACTCAGCCAGGTGGTGAAAAGGATCTTATTCCTCTGTGTTTGTGTGAGTGTGGACTTCCACGGGGAGAATCTTTCAACTTTCCAACATGCTGTACTCCCCTGCCTCGCTCTCTCCCTCCCTCTCTGCAGTCCCCCGTGTGTGTTGTTGGTGTGTTTTTGTTCCCAGAGCACATTCGCTTTCTGCATCATTCAACAGCCCTCCAACCATCTACCACACACGCACAGAGACACGGACACAAACGCCAATGCGGATGCATTTCTTTCTTTTTCATTTTAATTTCAGTTCACACACACAGACACGCAGATTGAATATTTAAACCAAGAGGACCTACTCCGTCTCACTGAGTCAGTCGGGTGATGTCATTTTTGTTTTGTTAGCGTGACAACCGTTTTAAATCATGCAAACTCTTGTTGCTCTGTTTTTGGTCTCCACCGACGCCTGAGGGAAATATTTCAAGGATTTTCTCCAAAAGCAGTTGCTGAAAAAGAGTCTTTGACAGTGAAGCACAACCCATGGGCTGTCTCTCTGGACTCAATACATTTATTGGACTTTACTCGTTAAAAAACATCTGAACCTGATTTCAATTGAAGTTAAATGAAAGTGTTGTTCTTTCTCTCACTGTGAGCCTCAGGCTTTGTCATCATTGTCAGATCTCATGCTGAGTATCAACCGTGGTGATTTTTCCGTTTCTCAGTCTTTCACATGTTTCAGTTGCATTCATTACCTGCTTTATTTTGGTATATTGTGCATTTCCTGTTCTTCTTCCTGCATCTGTACTTTATTGATTTTTGACTCTGAGTTTCAGTGTGGTACTGTCATAGGATGCCACTGTGTAATTTTCCACAGGCAGCTATAAGTGGTATTCTTCCAAAGGGGAAGCACCGAGGAACCACAGCAGCTCACAGTCCACATAAAGGGGGTCACTGGCTCTCTGCTGGAGCTCCAGACCTCCTCCCACATTAACATAAGCTGTGTGGCAGGAGCTTCATCATGGCTGTCCACAGCACATTCAGTAGGAGTAGGTGAGCTCTGCAGTAACATCCTGAGGCATCTCAGGGAGAACCACCTGAACGGTGCCACCTTCCATCATGTTTGCATGAACGTGAGACAGAATTTTTAACAGCAAAGTGATAAAAACTTACTGGGAAAGCACTGCACGTGTAGTGCTTTATGAAATAGTGATGGATTTGTGGAGTATGGTGTGTGTCGGGCAGGTCACAGGTAAACAACCAACTCTGCAATTCTACCAAGTCAGCTGTTTTTACACTGCTCCTGCTCCTTCTGTGGCCTTTAAGTGCTCATATCTGCTTTTCCTTATTTTCTGTCATATCTTTGCTCTTACAGCAGAGGACGCTCGTCCTAAACATTGATTGATTGATTGATTGATAGAACTGAGGCCTGGGATAAGGTACAGAAGGATTATTTTGAGCAGTAAATCGTACAACTCCACTCTGTTAGAGTCCGAGGATTTAAAGGAGCAGAATGGCTTCACTTTAACACATCTGTGGTCCTGTGGGTGTTTTAAAAAGAGCTTTTTACAAGCTATAGTTCCCTTCATGCTCATGAAAGATGTCAACTCTTTATGTTCTATAGGTGAAAGTCCTGCATTAAACAAAAGCAGACAAACCCAGTGAGTGCATGCAGTTAGTTAAATGCATCTTTATTTATTTCATCTATCACCTAAGTTACCTGCAGTTTGCAGCTTCGCCTTCTGCAGGTTGTGGTGTTTCTGCACCGTTCACGTTATCAGGCAGAGACGTCATCTCACCTTAAGGCTCCAAAACCTGCACAGGTCCTGACGAGACAGAGGTAGCTTGGGTGCACCTGAAACTGCAAAGTGTTTAAAGAGTTTTGTTTTAATTTATGCAACCAACAAAAGAGTATGACAGGACAAGGAAGAAGGAAGTTTAAAGGTAAGAGGAGGTAAGGAACAACAGACGAGGGAAAGCGAGAGGATATCACGGAAGAAGAAGAAGCAACAAGGGGAAAATTTGTAGAAAAGGGACAAGGAGGGTTTTGTTGGGGTTTGCATGGAGGAATTAAGCCTCAGTGCTTATGTAAGACGCCTCCACAAGACAGAAGGACTTACATAACAGGAGAGGAAACAGAAGGATCACAGTGAAACTGTCTTGTAAAGGCTAGAAAACACTGCTAACTGTCCACCTGTGGCTGAAGAGCAGCTTGTAGCCCTGACAGTTCAGGGGCTGACCTGCTGGTAAGCATCCTTTAAGGGGGTCTCCTGGGAACTACTGGCCCTCCAAAACGTTATGTTCTGCCTACACTCGGATATTCTGAACCAATAATTCAGACATTTTTTGAATAACTGTGAGTTATTAGAGGCGTCACAGAACCATCAGGTACTTTGCAGCATCCAACATTCTGACTTTTCTCATCAAACAACACTTCAAGTCAGTAACTTCCTGACAACCACCACAACTGGCTTCTTCACAAGGAAGTTTCTGTTGATGTTTAACAGAGCAACAGGGTGCCTTAACTGACCAATCAGCATGCACGTATTTTCCGCATTTGATTGGTTCAGAATATCCGAGTGTAGGCAGAACATAAAGTTTTGGAGGGGCAGTAGTTCCCCTGAGACCTCGTTAAATGATGCTTACCAGCAGGTCAGCGCCTGAACTGTCAGGGCTACAAGCTGCTCTTCAGCCACAGGTGGACAGTTGGCAGTGTTTTGGTTTCATTCATTCATCAATTTTGAGGACAATCTCACGAGCACCCATTTTTTCACCTCCATTTGAACTGAAGCAAATATCTGTACAACAGTATTAACAGGAAGTGGAGTGGCCCCCAAAGACACAGACAAGCTCTGGCTTCTGGTCCTCTAGTTCTGACTTTGGAAGAAATTCTATAAAACGTCTTCTTTCCTTCACCTGTAAAAAGGAGTAAAGTACCATAAACCATCAGAATGCACATTTCTGAATTCTACACTTGCACACGAACGAGTCTTTTACAGATTAACTGAAAGACTGGTCTGAAACCAGAGCATCAGTTCAAAGGTTGCTGCAAGGAAAATGACAAATGTGACTTTGAACCCATTAGTTTATCATTGTGTGTAAGGTGGTTTAGATTCAGAGCAGTAACAGTTCTTATGAACTGTGGACAGATGGATGGATGGACACCTCACCATGACATTACCTCATCAGACCTTAGGTCAAATGAGGTAAAAAGGAAAAAACATCCATAATAAGAGATCATTTATCTGCACTTGTGGAGCTGGATCGTTTTCACTGTATGTCTACAAAACAATCCCATCTGCGGTTGTGGTCACTGGTAGTGACGTCTTAGATCGTAGATCTTAGTAGATGCTGGATTTTGCATTCACAAAATACTCATACAGTAACTTCTCATTGTCAGTTGTTGCCATCTTGGGTACATAGCAGAAGTGGGACACGTTACCATTACAGCTAAAGCTAACCAGCTAAGAAAATGATGTGACAAAATGGGATTGTTAGCAATCAGCTGGTGAAGGATTGCAAACATAATTTCAGCTAAAATGCGCCCGTACAGTTTGAAACAATGCTACCTCATCACCTGGTCGAGCTGATGACTCACACACTGAAGACTGGAGTCCTTGTTGCAGCAGCCTGGGGGTTAGTGAGCTGCAGACCATTTCCTCTGTTATTAATGCTCCGTTTCTCCCCCTCTGAATTATGAAACTGTACTAACAGGGAGATTTAAAATGAGAAAATCAAGACTTCACTTAAACCTGGATTATTTCCCTGCTTCCACACTGTTGAAACTAGCAACACACAGTATAAAAGATGGATGTAGTCACTGTGACCTTATCCATTGGTGAATGAAGTCCTGTTATGAAGCCTACTTTTCCTTTGATAAAGAGGATTATGCAGAGCCAACCTTTGTCCCTGGTTAATTCTCCTTTCAGACTTTAAGAATGACTCCAAATTTACAAAATGAACATCTTTTTTTTTTTTTTAGTGGGAGTTCAAATGAGTGTCTGACTTCATAAACTAATCAGGAAGTGATTTGCGGAGTTGAGTGAAGAAGGTTGTTTTCTAATGGATGGCCATGAGTGAGACTGCAGGTTTAAAGCAATTCTTCAGAAGTTGCTTCCATCTTTTATACTGTCTGAGAGCTGAAGTACAACAGCTTCTTTAACTGGGAGGCACAGATAAAAAAAGAATGTGTTTCTTCTTTTCTGTTTCGCCTCCAGCTCAGTTTCAGTGACGGCTGAAGTCAATGAACTAAGATTTCGATGGAAAAACATCAGCCAACATGCCGTGACTACAGTAACTGGCAGCCCGAGGCCACTACAGTGCAGATTTAATGAGTCGGACTGTCACAGGAAAACATTGCATTCAGCTGTCTTTGTGCAGCTTGCAGGAATACTGTTGAGACGGACGCTCACTCCTGACCTCCTTACAGCCTGCCTGCCACGCTGGTGATCGAGGAAATGAAGCTGTCACTGCTCTTACACTCCTTTCATGTCGGTATAGATAGCAGAAAGCCTTTTGCTCAGCGGGCCAGTGTGAGCCGGTCTCCTGTGATTCAACTGCCGAGGTCGACTAAAGCCAATCTGCTATGACTGAAGTCTGCAGTGCTGCGCTGTGCTTGTGAAGTCTGGTGCTTTACTTGAATATTTCCATTTTATGCCACAATATACAATCCACATAACACAAACAGAGACAGTCCCTGTTAATACTGTCGCCCTCATCCTTACACAACCCTCACCTCAGCATCCAGTAAATACAACATTAAACACAAGAGGACATTCAAAGTAGAGAAATTATTTCATACTCACTATGAAAGGGGGGGGGGATTCCTCTCAGCATATATCCTTAGGAAGTCCAGCCCTAACTATATGCTTTAGCAAAAAGGAAAGTTTGAAGCCTAATCTTGAAAGTAGAGATAGTGTCTGTCTCCTGAATCCAAACTGGAAGCTGGTTCCACAGAAGAGGGGCCTGAAAACTGAAGGCTCTGCCTCCCATTCTACTTTTAAATACTCTAGGAACAACAAGTAGGCCTGCAGTGCGAGAGCGAAGTGCTCTAATAGGGTGATATGGTACTACAAGGTCATTAAGATAAGATGGGGCCTGATTATTTAAGACCTTGTATGTGAGGAGCAGGATTTTGAATTCTGGATTTAACAGGAAGTTCTCAAAGAAAGTTAACATGATTTCCTCCTCCAGCAGCAACATCCATTTCACTCAAGCATCAGCCTCTGGGGCTGAAAATGAAACAGCTAAGGAGCATGGAGAACAAAGCATCTGGACTGGAGTTTCTTGAAGAGGTTTCACCTCGCATCCCAGTAGCTTCTTCAGTTCTAAGAGCAATTGATGGAGAGTCCTCGATTTTTTAAGGCCTATTAGGAGTCTCCACAAGAGGGACATGGACCCACTATGCATCCTCTGCCTAATCACATGAGCCAAGGTGTGAAAACAGGTCTGGGTGTCAGCCAAGGTCTCGAGTGAACCCACTGTGAGACCTTGTCCCACCCTATCATGTGATTTACTGAGATCAAGTGGCCAAAGATGTGAGTGGGCGTTAAGGCGTCTGGGAAGAAATCTCAAAATTGGATTATAGATAACAGACAGGTGGTGTCATAAGCCCCTCCCTCTGTTCAAGGACAGTTGTCCACAGTGGACCTTAGGTTACTGTCACCTGGACGACTGAGAACCTTCACAGACAGTGAAATGTGAAAAACTGCAGTTCCTCTTTTGGCCACTTGAGTCGGCTGCAAAACTGAGTGAGTCCACATAGAATTTCATGTTAAAACATCCAACTTTACAGCAGAAATAAACATGTTAGAGCCTGACACGGGAACAAACACAGTCTGGATAGCCGATTTCTCTTTTATAGCTTTGCTTGTTTGTTTTGTTTTTATGAATTTCTCATTAAGTCATCAATTTAAGAGCGTAGTCGCTTGATAGCTATTGCAGGACAGGGAGCTCAGACGAAGCGTTGCAGGAGAGGACCTTTAAAAAAAGTGTTGTGAGCATGTCAGTGCAGGCTAAAGAAACCACAGCAAAATGTGGAACAGCTGACTGCACAGAGCAAGCCTCCATCATAACTGACAGTCTGTGCTCCTGCCTCAGTGAAACCGAGTCAGGGCTAAATGAATCCTGGATATCTGTGAACTCCAGCTTTCATCTGCTCTCGAGGTTTTGTGAAGCAGCTGTCAGGTGGATAGGTAATAAAGTGCTCGGTGTGTGTGAGTGTGTGTTCACAATGAGAGGTGTGAATTATTCCCGTGGATATGACCCCCATCACCAGCATGAGGGCACACAGGATGAGTGCAGTTACATGTGTGTGTGTGTGCTATACTCCAAAGTGTCACACAGACAAATCTGAGCTCCCCAAGCAGCGACACGCTCCATCCCCAGAGTGCCTCATCTGCACCGACATATGGACGTGCACACTCCTCACCTCTGCAGCTGCTCTCCCACACATTTCCCACTCGTCTTCACCGGAGCTCATAATCTGCTCAGAGACTCTGTGGGCTCACAGCAGAACTCTGTCATAATCCAACAGGACCAAAGTGTGCTGCTCCAGCCCGTCCGCTTCTTTAAAAACCTTTATCCATGCGGGGACGGAGGCTGTCGGCTTCACTCGGCTTCACCATCACAGACTCAAGACTCAAGACTTCTCCCATCAGTGTCCATTTTTCACCTGAACTTAGAGACCAAACCCTGAGAATTATCTCCAGATGTGAACAAACACCAACATGTGATCCCCACATTTACCCTTTAACAAATAACAGCACATGAAGGCATCATGACGTGTTACTTTCAGATTACATGTTACATGCTGCAAAACAGGAGCAAAGGTTTTTGTCTTTCTCCATCAGGAGAACTGGGACGTGTCCTGGTGGCTGCTGTGCATCCATAATCACACATGGTTAAATAACACACAGCAAAATAAATCTCTTATCTGCTGTTTGAGAAGCAAGACTCTAATTTTGAACCTGTTTTAAAATGCTTCTGTTTTAACAATCTGTTAAAGAAATGCCTCCATGTTCAGGACACGAGGATCACTGACTCAGTGTTTTAATGGAAGTCATATCCAGTGAGCCCTACAGTCAACAGATTTGGGAGTTTTTGGACCGGTTTGTTGGTCCAAAAGTCCCAGTGTGGGAATATCAGCGGGAAATTCAGTGTCCATCCTCCAGGATACTTTGAGAATCAATGATAAGAAGCGCTGAAGCTGCCCAGCACCCGGCTGAGACACTGCGTGGAGGTTTTTCTCTTTAATCTGTCACCCAGTGGTCACTCAAAATAAAAGAAAACTTTCAGCTTAAAAATGAGACTTTTGTGAGGTTTCAGTGGATTTGTTCAGGATTCAGAAAAATGTGTTTTTTCTCTGTGATGTCATCACAAAAGAAAAAAATCCATGTTGGCAGAAGAATAAAACACTGAGCACGTGCAGCAGACCAGGAGAAAACCCAGACTCTGAATCCTCCTTAAAGTGGATCCTTACTGCTTCTCCTCACGTCAGTATATGTGTGTGTGTGTGCGTATCCTTTCTGTTTGATGTCACACAGAGAGGAAGCACCTAATATGGTTATCTCAGGCACAGAAGCCCCACCCACTGGATCTTCAAACGTTTCTTTTCAACAGTTCATGAAAAAGAAGTTGGTTTAACGGAGAAGCTAAACCACTTACTTAACAGAGGACGAATGAAATCAAGGCCCAGACTGACAGAAAGGATTATTCTGAACTGTGAATCAAGCAAAGCTACTCTGCTGGTGCCAGAAAGGAACACAACAGCTTCTCATCAAAGCGAGATGAATGGCTGTTGAGCTGAGCTGCTCTGTGGACGTTTGGGCTACAAGATGGCGTCTCCTTTATCCAAAAATAAAAGCTGCAGACGGTTTCTGTTTAACGCGCCGTGCACTCGGCTGAAATTCCAGTGAGAAAAAACCTCTCCAATATAATCAAAATGTAAAACTTCATTTTCTGTGCAGTTAATCTAAGTGCATCATTTTATATCAGTTGTCCTGTTGCAAATTTATAAACCTGGCCTTTGGCTCCATCTAGTGGACACTGAACAGAAACACTGCAGCTTCATCTCCTCTCCTTTGTTTCTTAAATGTCCTGAAGGCTTTCAGAGGAACTGATGAGTGACACCTGTTTAATTTGAGACCAAAAGCATCCCAGCTGCAGCCTGCAGAGGATAAATGGGCCATGACAGAGTGCATGATGGGAAGCCCTGAAAAAGCCTGACTAAATATGGTGTAATGATCAACTTAAAAATTAATGTACCCATCATGTGAGGATATACTAATGAAAGTTTACAAGTCAATTAGTCTCATTGGGTTATTTTTACACTTTGAATTGAATCACTTAAAATGCAAATTGACTCCATCAGTTCAAATCTGCAGGGTTGGTTATATAATCCACTGGAAGCCTGTAATTATTGTGACAGCACACTGCAAGCTGCATTAGTTTAGTTGAAGCACATTTGTGATTTATTACAAGTCCACACGTGTTTCTGCAGGTTTCAACATTTTTAACAGGTGTTTTTAACACATTTACAATATTTAGTAAGGAATAAAAGATTTAACATCCTGGGCAGGAGCTGCAACCTACAATCCTGCAGTCAGAACTTCAAGAGCACTCGATGTCCCATTAATGTGCATGTTGTGATCACTTTTATTTACCTGGGCCATGCATGCCACGTTTAATGTAAAAACTGAGTTTAAAAAAGTATCCACCAACTTTTTAAGGGCTGACCACACTAACAAACCGATATTTTGCATACAGACAATTTCAAAAGCTAGAAAACACTGAATCTTTGAATAAATTTGGTTTGCCAATAAAAGTTAAAAATTATGACTTCTGATTTTCCTTCACATATAAAATAAACTAAATATGAACTGGAACATCTGTACCCCCTGCCAAAACATCTGGTCATGACTCGAAAGCTCATGATTTCATGTAAATCAAGAAAATGAGCGACGTGAACATTAAACCACAGCAGTGTGCGCTGCTTTATGTAAACGGTTACAATAACAGGATATTTCACAGACTTTTGATCTTTACTATTAAAATAAAGTCAAGAGACAAATAATAATGAACACTGACCAAATTTTAAGGTGGAATGTTTTCTTTCACATTTTATTAAATGACGGAGGTGACATCACGAATCAGTCAAAACAATTAAATACCAATATGCCAGCCGTGACCATTCATTCTGTCCTCTTTAACTCACGTCACTGATGGTTGAATTTCGACCGGTTTACATTAACGTGGATAGTCTACTTCCTCGTTTGGAGAAAAAAAGTGGCACCGCTTTTTTCTGTTACACTCCAGTCGTAACGCACCTAATGGTAAGCAAAAGAACTCTACTGTGAATAAAGCAGACTGAACCACAGCAGAGTCGAGGAGGCCCAGCAGTAACACGTCGTTCACATTTTAGAACCTTTATCGTCTAAGACTGCAAAGACCCCACTTCCTGAGACACAGCTGGATCTGCTGGGCACTAACATTAAACTCTGATTTCAAGAAATCAAGTTAGAGAATCTTTATTTTTCCTGCCCCTGTAAACACCTGCAGCACATCCTAAAAATTTATTTGGCCTTCCTGACTGAATTCAAACATGATCAAGTTTCAGTTTTTT
The DNA here is from genome assembly GCF_051167445.1 of Perissodus microlepis. Lineage (NCBI taxonomy): Eukaryota > Metazoa > Chordata > Actinopteri > Cichliformes > Cichlidae > Perissodus > Perissodus microlepis. Next base: position 31,781,853 of record NC_140470.1, on the reverse strand, counting down.
AAATGCAAGTATTTCTTCTTCAAGTTAAAAGATATTTGCTACAAGTAATCCCAAGATGTCAACAGTTAAAAAAAGAAGAGCTGTTTTTTGCCACTTTATAGACCAAAACAAAACTCGATCAAGCAGTCTCATCCTCTTTATGCCCACCAGGGTTAAGGTCAAGTTGGATTTTAGGCACATGCTGAACAGAAACGGAAAGAGGATCCCCATTTCTATATGAATGGGTAAAGGTGAATTTAACTGATTTAACCTGGTAGATATAAAGCAGTTCAGTCGCAACTCTATCCTGAAAACTGACATTTGAAATACAAACAGCAGCTAGAACTTTATTCTATCTCGACTTCCATATCAACAGGCTTCAGTTTTCGGACAAACACAATGTCATTATTAAGGTCCGGCTCGCCAAAGTCATCCTTCGGCTCCTCTTTAAAGACCACCAGGGAAGACTCAGGGAACTTGGGGGCCTCGAAAGGGAGCTCAAAAACTTTGGTCAGGTAATCCCCTTTTCTGCGTTTTTTGCCAGTCATGGCTAGGACCTGTGAGGCGATGGACCAGGCGAACTCCACCTTCCGGTGGCTCTGAGAGCTCAGATCGAAGTTGTACTCCAGAATCTCATACAGAGCAGGAACGTATCGGTTGTGATTTTGTTGCACATATTGGTGCAACTCAAACAAAACTCCTCTTGTCAGAACCTTCAAATCAAGTTTCGTTTTGGTTTCTGATTTGGAGCTGAGGTCGAGGTCCAGTCCGATCTCCTTGCAGTTCTGGTAGTCAAAGCGTTTGACAAATCCACCAAAGCCATCCAATTCCCCTTCTAGATCTGGGTCTCCATCTTCGGTTGGTGAGTGTGGAATCTCTTGCAAGTTGCCATTCAGCGGGATAATCATATTTAACCACCTGTTGATTTTCGGTGACATGTTTTGCTTTTTCATCAAGCTTTTCTGTGTTGTGTACCACCTCTGGATCTTCTGCGCGGCCTCAGTCTCACCACTTTGCAGATGAAGATCAAAATTGTGCTCAAGGATGTCATTAACAGTATTGCGGGCCTCACCACACAGCTCCTTTACAAAGCTGAAGATCTCAAGCACAGCGCCTGTTGTCAGGATGGTCAAATCAAGCTTCTGGTCTGACGGGCGTTCTACGGTTGACCAAAGATTTAGACCCAACTTTTTACAAAAAGGGTGTTCTTCTTTTTCAGCTTCTTCCCTCTTTGCTGAATCTGATGAATCTAACCCTTTCTGCCCTTGACTCTGGAGTTCCTGTTGAGTCTGAAAACTGCTGGTCACATCAACCATGTGGTATATCTCAGGGAGTTTGAAAGGCTTGCAGAGAAAATCCATATTCTGACTCTTCGGGTGGTTCACAAGATTTTTATGTTTTGCCATCATGTAAACTAAGAAATTGCGCTCATGTTGCTCATCTTGGAGCGTAAGAGTAAAGTTGTTTAAGAGAATTTCAAATAAAAAACTGCGTACACTCCTCGACAAAGCAGTTCCTAACTTGAAAACCTCCCACATTACCCAGTTGGTCAACAGTTGTAGATCTAAGCTCCGTTTTGGTGAACAAAAGTTGAAGTCTAATCCGATCTCTCTGCAGTGGGCGAACATATCATTGACTCGGCTCGACGTCAGGATCTGTTGTGTGCGAGCGGCACGCCTCAGCCACAGCCTCTGCTTTGGGGTTTCTGCACATCTTCCCTCAGAGAACAGACACCAGTATGATTCTTGACTTGCATCCTTTGTCTGTGTGGGTGACGAAGAAGATTTGTGGCCATAACTCAGAGGCTGCATTGGTGAGATGAAGACTTCTTCCTCTTCTGGCTTTACATCCTGCAGCACGTTCATTTCTACCTCTGTTCCTGACAAACAACTTTCAGGTTTCACATTTTCTGGCTCAGCTTCTGTTTCTGACTGCAATTCGGTCTCAAACTCAACAGGACACATGTATGACAAATCATCCTCCTTCATCTCCTCCATTTTGCTAGCCTGCTGCTTCCGTGTTTGTCTTTTATTGGTGGCCAGAATTTGTGCTTCCAGTTCTTGGTTATCTGCATCAGGTGTTTTTCGTTTTTTACCTTTATATTCCAATTTATTCTTCTCAGCCGGGATCTTAAAAAGTTCCTTTCTGAAAGTGTCTTTGTCCTCAGCTGTCAGACAGGTGTATTTTCTCTCTATCACCCTGTTTAGACACATTCGGAACTGAGGTTTATCAAAAGCATAACCAAAGTTGTGCTTGACCAGTTCATAAACTAGGTAAGTGTGTTTTCCACACAGCACTCGGGAAAAATCAAGCATCTCTATCATCACACCGTTGGTGAGCAGACTTGGGTCCAGTTTCTGTTTGGGGGCGTGACTTGGTCGAATAGCTAGGGTCACACCAAGTTGTGCACAGAAAGGGTTAGCGCCCAGTGTTTTTCTTAAACGGATTCCTCCTTGTTTTTTTACAGTGTATTTATTGCTAGCAACTCTGGTAGTTTCAGCTTCGTGGTTGTCTGAAGACGGACAGTTCTTGCTGGAGACAGTGAGCACTGAACTATCAGCAATTTTGTTCCATTTTGGATAGTATCGTCCTGACACGTCTTCTTTGGACCCGGCTAAAACACTTGGATTTGGCAACTGAAATGTTTCTTTCCATCTATTTGGCTTCATCTTTATTTGCTCCTTCAGGTGTTTAATTCTGTTGTGGACACGAACTGCATAGATGTAGCACAGACTGTCATTGTTTATGTCAAAGCCAAGGTCGAAGTTGAACTCCAGCATTTCGAACAGGAAATACTTCTCAGACCTGGTCACTGTTTTGGCAAACTGACAAATTTCCAGCATAACACTATTCGTCAGCAGGCTCTGATCCAACTTCTCCTTCCTTTCAAGTGCCGCATTGAACTCCAGACCAATATCAACCAATTCTGGGAAGGGGACTGCTCCTTTTTGATACCTAATGCCATGGGCAATGCGGCGCTCCCAGATGTAGCTCTCCTCGATGCCATCCATATTGACATTTAAAGCCCAAAGTCATTAGAAACTGCTAGATTATGTCAAAAACCCTGGTCCTTGCTCAGGCACCTGGCTAGACTCCTAGACAGCTTTCTTGTAGAGAAAACAAGATATTATCTTAAGGCATCATCTTCACTGCCACATCTTCTCAGTCTGTAAGTAAAGACAAAACAGTTTCAATTATTTAGGCTTAGAAAAATCTTAAAGCAACAGGATCTGATTTCATCAAAACCCATGTGATGTATGCATTAAAAAATATTGAGCACTTGTAAAACAGAGTTAAACCGTGCTTAATAAAAACAGAGTAACACACAGACTTAAAATCTAAAAATAGGTTTTTGGAGCTTCATTTAGCTGCTTCCGGCGCCCCCGTGTGTGGCAGCCTGCTACAGCAGCTCTGCTCATTCTGAGTTTCTTTCTTTCTCATCTTTTTTTTCTCGTAATTTTTATAACTAACATATTAGCAATTAGACTCTGCAATCATGTTCTACCGTTTAGACTTCCGCAGGCACAAACATCCTCCACTGCAACCACTGAACATCCAAGGTATGGACATTGAGGCTGTGGACAGCTACAGATACCTTGGTGTTCATCTGAACAATAAACTGGACTGGACTCATAATTAGGACGCCCTCTACAGGAAAGGGCAGAGCAGGCTGTACCTGCTGTGGAGACTCAGGTCTTTTGGAGGGAAGGTCCCACTCCTGAAGACCTTCTATAACTCTGTGGTGGCCTCAGCTATCTTTTACGGTGTGGTCTGCTGGGGCGGCAGCATCTCTGCTGGGGACAGGAAGAGACTGAACAGGCTGATCCACAGGGCCAGCTCTGTTCTAGGATGCCCTCTGGACCCAGTGGAGGTGGTGAGTGACAGGAGAATGGTGGCTAAGCTGTCATCCCTGTTGGACAACATCTCCCACCCCACGCAGGAGACTCTGACAGCACTGAGCAGCTCCTTCAGTGGCTGCAGCACCCACGGTGTCCCCACTGCTGTCAGACTCCACAACAAAGACTTTTACAGCTGATCAAACACACAAACCCACAGATGTGCAATAAGACTAAGTGCAATACTCTTTTTCTAAAAACTTTGTATTTTTACTCAGTTGTATATATTATTTGTATTCTATTTTTATCCTATTGTTAGGATTGAAACGAATCTTATTGGATTATTTTATTCTATTGTATTCTACTGTATAGTATTTAATTTTATTCTACTCTATTCTATACAGTTGTGTTCAGTATATTATTCGTATTGTATTCTAATTTTTGCAATATAACTTTGCACTGTCCACTTTCTGCTGTGACAAAACAAATTTCCCACATGTGGGACTAATAAAGGTTATCTTATCTTAAACTACAGAACGAATTTGAAAATTAGTTTAAAATGTGCCACACCTAAGTGGTTTAAGTGCAAAGTCAAAATAAAATAAAATGCAGTCAAAGTATAAAGAAAAGAGTATAAAAAAAACATAAGAAAAGCTATACTTTTATCTATTCTCTATTCTTTTATCACTCTTATGTTCAAATATCCCATATGTGCATAACCTTCACTGCTGATAAGGAGTATTTTTTATATTTTCATATTACTATGTTTTATGTATTACGTGTATTTGTTTTATATCAGTTGAGACTTTGTGTGCATTGTCTATTATACAGGCAATGTGTGGACTGTACATTGAGCTAATTGTACTGTGCACACACTGTTTAAGGCCTGCGTAGCACAGATTGCCGCACTCTTTTTTCCCCCTTTTGAAAGTGGAAAATATTCATTTTGTACACCTCAGCACAAATCAGTAAAAAGAAAGACTGTCTGACAACGCAAGTCAATAGATTTAAGGTCATGAGGATTTTACATATCGACAGAGAGCACTGCAGTATCAGCAGATACCAGACACCAAAATACTGTGTGAATGTGTCACTAATGTAGCTTCAAGAAAAAGGTTGTGCGAGATAATGCACAGTGCAGAAATGATTAAAGCTCAACCTGCAATAACTTTTTACTTCACCTGGTGAATATTTTACTGTGAGTAAAAATATTACCGTAATTGTCGGGCTATAAGCCGCTACTTTTTGCACAAGCTTTGAACCCTGCGGCTTTTAGTCAGGTGCGGCTTTTCTATGGATTGTCCATGATTTTTGTCATATCGTAAGACAATTTGTTTTATTTGTTCCGCTGTTGTACGGCACTATGTTGCCTGGCGGAAGGGCATGTGATCAGACACACAGTATCGGGGTTCAAGAGTGGTATGTTGGTCACATGTCCATCCGCCAGGCAACATAGTGCCGTACAAGTAGCGCGAAAAACAAACTTCAAAGTAGCGCTACGCGTTCAGCGGGAGGCGTGGATGATGAGCGGCGATAAACTTGCGAAAAGCAAGTTATGCTCAACTCCACCGGTGGAATCTGACAGCGTGGAAAAGTGTGAAAACATCCACGATCACCAACAGATTTCAAAGGGCTGGACTGCTGCATGATGGAGAGGAGGACACGGCCACGGCCCTTCTGAGGGTGTTCGACTCCGACAACGAGGATTTGTTTGGTTTTGAAAGTGACAACGAAGGAAAGGAGCTGAGAGTGGATGACGAAGCCATCCTGAGCCTGTTCGTTTCCGACACTGGAGAAGAGGACTTTGGTGGTTTTAGTGCGCAGGAAGAAGAGAAAGATGGTGGTGAATGACTGACTTTTCTTCTTGTTAAAGCCGTGTCGCTGCACCTGAGCCTAAAAGGAGGCCGAATCTATTTTTCTGGTGTGCTGTAGGTTATTGTTATGTACTACATTTGTTACTCATTTATGAAGCACAGTACATGTTTCATACTTGTAATTACCGCTACTTGTACATATACCTAAAAAGTTATGCAAATATGTACCCATAACTTGTTTTTCAAAATATTAATAAAAGGGGTGTGTCTCCAAACAGCCGTCTCTTTCCTGACAATTCCCTTTGTGCATATTCTCTTACATATGATAAGTCAACATTGAAACACCTGCGGCTTTTAGTCAGGTGCGGCTAATGTATGTACAAGACAGGATTTTCCCCTGATTTTAGCTTGTGTGGCTAATATTCAGGTGCGCTTTGTAGTCCGGGAAATACGGTACTTTAGTTTACTGTTTTGTATTTTAAAGTATTTTAATGAAAAAATAATAATTGATGTAAAAGATGTGTTCAGGAACTCAGTTTTATCTTTTAAACAGTAAAACACACATGAGTTGTGTTCACTTCAAATCCACAGTACACTGAGAAACTCATTTATTTTAAACTAGTGGTATGCAGTACTGCAAGATTTGGTAATGAGCCGATAGCAAGAAACTACAGGGCCAGTATCAATTATACTAATATTTATTTTAATAATTAAGGGTGATTCATCATCAAATTGCCAGATCTGAATAAATTTTCATGACCATTAAGTGTTTTTTGGGGGATTTTCCTTTGGATTATGAATTAGTTAAAACCCAGGACATAAATTATAAAATGTTTAAGTCTGCAGCACATCTACTTTCACAGGTAACACAAAAGGGTAATTATATTCAATCAAACCTGAGCCATATTATATTTGGTGAATTTTCATTTGCACTAAATGTTTTCCTTTAAACAACGTGCTTCAGTTAGATGACTGCTCTGTGCTGCAGCGGTACTTAAACAGACAGTCAGGTTGCCTCTTTGATGAAACCGCAGAAACTAAAGTATCAGTCGCATTAGGCTCGTATCGATCAATATCAATACAATGATAGGTTTCAATATCATCGATATTTGGATCGATCCGCCCACCAATATTTTAAGCGTTCAAAGTCCAGCACATGGACTCATGGCTCATCTTTCTTAGCTTCTCCTATTTATTCTCTGAAGTAGTTATCATCACTGTGGGTGTAACATAATTGTAACATAATTGTGGCCATAAGCGTGCTGTGAAGGCGCTGTTTGCACATTTAAGAAAATGTGCAAACAGGACAAGTTTGTTGTCCTTTTGTTGTTCTGTCACGACTGTGAGTGTGGCTCATATTTTTAAGAAGCAAATAAAGATTTCATACAAGCAAAACCCCTCAGTTTTTATTGACATCTAATAACAACAGTAACATGCATTAACAGTATTCTTAAGTATACTTACTTTTACCTCTTAAAAAAACATTGAAATGATTGTTACAATGGCATTAATGCTCATTAAGGAAAAAGGGTCAAAGTGCATTATGGTTCCATAATTGTTTGCAGATTTTCTTGCATATGCATCATTTTAAGAAATTGCTAAAATATGACAATTTTCGTATGAATATGGGATTTTCCTAGTCTAATTTTTAAAATGAACGAACAGATTTAATCTTGAATTCTTCATTGAATTGTTTTCTCCGATATTTATCCTCCCTGGCGTCAAATTAAACCTTTACTCCACCTGGAATGGCTGCATTACTCTTTGCCGCAATAGGCTGCAGTTCTGCACCAAACCAGCGGATTTCAGGTATTTGAAAATCTTAGATTCTTCGCTTATTGTTGCGCATGTCGTGGGGACAGGGGTGAACGGTTAGCTTCACAGATTTATGCTAAAAGCGAACTCCCTGAGTTTCCTGTTGAGTTTATGGAGCTGCAGAAACACCAACATCGGCATCCGCGCTAACGTTAGCTTAGGACTGCAAAGCTAACTGTGGGTTGTCTCGGCGGGTGGACGGAAGCTCCGAGGGCAGAAATACAAGCACTTACCTACAGCTGAAGCAGAAAACGAACACATCGGTGGTTGGTGAGAGTTAGAAAGTCTGTGGCTGCATAGTTGTTTTTTTTTTAAACACGTACTGCAACACGGCGCTAAACAACAACTGCAGCGACACATGCGTGCTTCCTGAGTACGGGTCGCGTTCAGGGACACATGTCTGACAATTCAGTTTTCACACAGTCAGTTTATATTTGTTTCACTTGTTACCCACAACGCACCAAGACCACACGACTGCATGGCATATGGTTTGGTTACTTAAAGAAGACAAATTAATGAAAAAAATAAAGTGAAATAAGATAAATAAATTATGTTTCCGCCCGGTTTCGAACCGGGGACCTTTCGCGTGTTAGGCGAACGTGATAACCACTACACTACGGAAACCGTGTGGCGGCTAAAGTCACCTGAGCATACTTTTTAAAAGCTTATATGCGGTCTACCGGTGTCAGGTCGGTTGCATGAGTGTTTACTTCCCATCAGCAGCCCCCAACCTTTTTTGCGGCATGGACCGGTTTACTGTCCGACAATATTTTCACCGACCATTAAGGTGTCACGGATAAGTACAACAAAATAAAATGATACAACCAAGACAGTGGTATTTTGTAAATATAATAATAAACGCGAATTCACTGTGTAATTGTGTAACTTTATTAGCAGGGTCCTCCTGAAATACGCCAACAACAATGAGAGTAATATCCTCCTCTCTGCCCCTTAAGGGTCTCTGGTCGCTATGGTAACACGTAAATATCAGTCAATCAATCAATCAGACCTTTATTTGTCACATGCAAGTTTGCACCTGCAGTGGAATTGGACAACCGACCATACATACATAGCACAGACAGGTCGGAGACAGGTAGTAATTTGGAAGAACATTGAAATGTACAATACAATGGGCAAATGGAGGAGGGAAAAAAGAGACCTCTACTCATACTGGGCTCCTTGTGGGAGGTCAGCATGAGAACAGAAAACAAAAAAACTCCTCTGCACAGAGAGCACATACATCTTGACATCACAACACTATGAAGCACATGACAAGCAACGGGATGGGTAAGGGGGTGAGAAGTGAGCTGATTAGACACAGCCATCTTGCCATGCGCTACTAATCCAGCGCTGGGCCTAGACCTGCCGTCTGACCTCGGCCTTGGAAGCGTTCGAAGGCGTTTGGAGTCCAGGATGGGGGTGCGTAAGATGGCGGCGAAGAGTCTAAACAGTCTGTTATCAGGGAAGAATTTGTTGTTAAGCTCCAGCCTTGAGACCACGGCTGGCGCTGATATGGTAGCCACATGAAATGATGGTGTTTTCCTGTAGTGCGAACAACTGCATGTCGATTTTACAGTCGATCTAAATGTCCGTCACTGGTCTCTCAATCACCCATTGGAGGGCCATGAGCCTCTCCGAAATGTTATCAATTTTGCGTTCAAAGAGCATAGTCTGAGGCTATGTCCACACTAGCCCGGATAACTTTGAAAACGGCGCGTTCGTCTGAAAACGCTTCGCGTCTACACTATCGTTTTCAGTTGTTTTCACAGAGTTGTGTGTCCACATTGAAACGGCCGAAAACACTTACGTTCCAGTACTGTGCATGTGTGAAACACAAGACGATTTGACCTGCCTCATTTCTGTCTGCCGTTTATTTACTTTCCGGCTCTTTGAAACTGCTGCAAAAGGCAGAGGAAAAGCACCGAGTTTTTTAAATGGACTAACAATGAGGTGGAGTTGTTGCCATGTGTGTCCCGTCTGTAACAACTGAAAATAAAAATAAATGAGTGGTCCAAAGTGAAGGATAAGCTCTGCATAATGTAACAAATTGGCTCTCGGAGGAGGCGTATGCCCTTTTTCTCCTCCTCTCCCTTAGCTTCCCTGCTTAGCCTCTTATGTCCTTGTCTAGTCTCGTGTTTTTTGTATTAATTTCCCTGGAACACTCTCTCACAGCCTGTTTCTAAAACTTAAAGAGAATTATGGATTTGATCAACTGGTCTCTTAATGCTATTGACACCCTTTTCTCAACGAGAAGTCTGGGCTCGGGAGAGCCCGAGTGTCCTGGAGGGACTTTCCCTGCCGGATACACGATGGACGGGTGGCAGAAATAGAGGTTCGTGTGCCTGGCCTACTGTTATCTATTGTTAGCTAGTTCATTGTAATGGTGTTGTTTTTATTATGTTGCTCTTTGTTGTTTGTTTTCTCTTTTGGTTTTTTATCTCCATACAGGTGATCCAGGTGTTTTGTTTGCTTTTCTTTTTTTTTCTTCCCCCCTTCTCACCGTCTCTTCTCCCCTCTATTTTTCTTTCTCTCCCTCTCTTTCTTTCATTCTTTCTCCCTGTCCTATTCCCCAGGCATGTCTGTCCCGTCTTTAAAAAATGAAAATAAAATAAATACATAATCATAATAAAGGTCAATCAAATGGACCAATATGGCAAGGCCATGATGATCCACTTGGTAAAGTAAATCCACTTGGCATCTTTCTTGGCCTTCAGACAACAATGGCTAAAGATCCAAACGGGACAGTCAAAAAAAAAAAAAGGAATATTTTGAGGACCTCACTATTTCCACTGACACGTCTTCCGTAGAGGAAGGCTTTTCTTTCAATGTCTAGCTAGCCAAGTGGTGCAAGGCTTTCACTTGGGTAGTATCTCATCTCTGAGATCAACAGAAGGGTTGGTGATAAAGACACTATACAGATCCGTTGTGGTGAAGAGAGAACTGAGTGATTTCCAATGTTTGTGACAACATGTTTGAAGACCAGAGTAGTGTGGTCATTAAAGGGTCCAGTATATCCTTCACCTTGTTCCAGCAGAGAGGCTGAGAAAGCCACCTGTTTGACTGAGAGAGAGAGAAATGTCATTTTAAACTTCCTGTTTTAGAGTTAGACTCTTCCAATAAAAGTGACCATGACAAAACTTTAATCTCCAATGAAAGAAATGCTTGACAGCTGAAAGCGTTTCACTGTCACAGAAGAAATCAAACTCTGTCAAACTGAAATTTGATTGAATCTATTTTTGAGGATCCCAAACTCGTCCTTTAGATCAGACAGGAAGTTATTTTGTAGCTTCTGCCAAGATAACAAACTGTGTTATTCAGTGTTTTAGTTGCATCTTGGTTTGTTCTTCAGACAAACATGAACTCAGTTTAATGTCATTCAGTAAATTAGATCCAGTAATGAACTTAATGTGTGTTCTGAAGCTTAAAGAGTGCTTTCACTTTGATGACCTGCACAGAGTGGGGATACACCTGTAAACAACACCTCTGTTAATCACAGATAACAATCACAAAAATCCTCTACTCGCTCTCCTGCTCCCACATTATTAGAACTACAAACATGGCTGCAATTATTATTTATTGCCATTTTTGAGAGTGAATATTTTAGGAATAAGTTTGGACTGGCTGTAGTTTCAAATACTAATTTGTGGTGGGGCTTGGACTGTGGTGTCGTGCGAACGCACCTGCACGGCATCCGCAATCTCGCCCGCTGTGTTAAAACACGGGGAATTGGGGTTGTTGTGGTGTGTTGAATGTGTGGCTGGCAGCTTGTGAGCTGTAGCTGCGGTAAATAAAATGGCTCAGAACAACGATCTCTGGACTCGCTGTGTCTCATTCACAACACACAAGTAATTTAATTAAATAAATTACTGTTTGGTATTTTCATTTTTTAGTTTACGCTAACAGACACACCACACGGGCAGTTCTATCGTGACCAGAACATCACACCATGGCTGTACTGAGTCAGGTGATCTGGATCAGCTCTTACACCTTTTTGGCTTTTCTCTTTTTACTCTGCTTTTCTACTAATGTCATAGAAATTTCTACACTGATCAATTAATCCCAGTTTATTCAACATAGCTTTTTTTCCTTCTTGTTATTGTTGCTTATTGTAGGTCAGTCATGATTGGTTCTTGTGTAGGTGTACTGTCTTATTCTGCTTATCTTCTTTCACATATTTTCTCTTATTTTTCTGCACTCAGTTTTATGTATGCTCTGCCTAAAGTGATGCAATTTACCACATAACTATACAACTGCCACACACACACACACACACACAAAACACTCCACCAGTTTGTTTAAACATGACCACACTGAGGTTTGTCACATCAAATGTACGTGGAGTTTTAGGCTTAAAATTAGAAACTGGTTGAAGGACTTACAGGCAGACAAACAAAAATCATCCATTCAAAACATTCTGGCATCCTGTTGCCGGTTTCACACTCATCAGTATTTGACTACTCAATCACTTGGAGTAAATCAGCAGTACTGACTCTAAATTGTAATTCATATATTGTAATTTTAAATTGCTATTGGGAAGAGTTGTCACCATTAAAATTATGATTCTGCTTAAAATAAACTACACCGATACCTAATAAACCCTCTCTTAAAATCACTAGGCTCCAGAAATTCACATTTTTATGGAAAAATAAACCATCACTGGTAGGTCTAAAAACATGACGGTGGTCTACAACTACCAAATTTGTATCACTACTTCTGATCCAATAGATTAAAAATTGATTAAACCAAGCTTATTAGACAGCTCTTGGCTGGACCTGGAACAAATTTCTAATCTGCCTTTCATATACTCCAGTATCATGACTTAGTTATCTTAATTACTTCCCATCAGGCTGGGAATTCTTAAAAATAAGAATTCTAAGTCTTCACTTATCCCATGTAAATGAACACCCATTAGGAACAATCCAGGTCATAAAAAGAAGATATGAAATTTGATCGAGTCATGAGTAACGTGTCATAGTCTAGAACATCTTATGCGAAACTGAAACTTGAATTAAAATATGGAATCAGCAAAAGTAATTTTCTTGAATATCAGCAACTGAAAGCCTTCATGTGAAAAATGTGAAATGTGTCTGAAAATGTGTCAAATATAGAGATATTTCAGCATTTCTATATTTCAGATTTCGACACAGTACCATGTTGCTGGTTGACCTCAGTCCTCTGGTTCTGCAGTTCAGTCTTCAACTTTTCTGCTTGTTCTGAGAAAAATGTAAAATTGTCCTTGAGCACAAACTAAAGATATTTAAACACAGTAACACCACTTTATGGACAGATTATAAATTGATGAGCCAAATGTGAGTCAATTATCTGCACCTAACATTTCTACAGAGCAGAGCCCACACCTCCAGCAGAGCTTCAACAGCATCCCGAGGGAGAATGGCAACATTGAGTCAGAATGGACCATGTTCTGCGCCATCATTGCTAAAGCCATGGCCCTGAGCTGTGGTTGCAAGGTGGTTGGTGCCTGTCGTGGTGGCAACCCCCGAACCAAATGGTGGACACCGAGGGTGAGGGGATAGCCACCAGGCAGAAGGAAGAGTCCTATCGGGCTTGGTGAGCCTGCAGGACTTTGGAGGCAGCCGATAGATACCCACAGGCCAAGCGGAACATGGCTTGGGCAGTGGCTGACGCAAAAACTCGAGTGCTGGAGGAGTTTGGAGAGGCCATGGAAAAAGACTTTTTGATTGCCTCGACGAGATTCTGGCAAACCATTAGGCGAATCATGAGGGGAAAGCCGTGCTCTACCTGCACTGTGTATAAGGCAGGTGGAGCACTGCTCACTTCGATTGAAAATATTGTTGGGCAGTGGAAGAAATACTTAAAGGACCTCCTTAATCACACTGGCATGTCTTTTGAGGAGGAAATATAGTCTGGGGATGAGAGGAACTATTCGTCTATCTCCGGAAGTGAGGTCACTGAGGCAGTTAAACAACTCCTTGGTGGCAGAGCCCCTGGGGTGGATGAGGTCTGCCCTAAGTTCCTGAAGGCTCTGGATGTTGTAGGGCTGTCTTGGTTGACATGCCTCTACAATGTTGTGTGGAGATCAGGGGCAGTACTTCTGGATTGGCAGATTGGGCTTGTGGTTCCCATCTTTAAGAAGGGGACTGGAGGGTGGGATTCAACTATAGGGGGATCACTAAGTCCATGCCAGGGTGCTGGAAAGGAGAGACTGTCTGTTAGCTGAATCTCAGATACAGGAGGAACAATGCAGTTTTTGACCTGGTCATGGAACACTGGACCAGCTCTTTATCCTTTCAAGGACACCTGATGATGCATGGGAGTTTGCCCAACCAGTCTACATGTATTTTGTGGACTTGGAGAAGGCGTTTGACCTTGTCCCTCGGGGTGTCCTTTGGGAGGTGCTTCAGGAATATGGGGTTATCTGGCTATTGCTACAGGCCATTTGATCCTTGTAAGACCATTGCTTGGTCCACTTAGCTGGCAATAAGTCGGACTTGTTCCCAGTGGGTGATGGATGCCGTCAGGGCTGTCCTTTGTCACCGATTCTGTTTATAACTTTTTTGTACAGAATTTCTAGGCATAGCCAAGTGGCAGAAGGCTTCCATTCGGGTGGTCTCAGAATCTCATCTCTGCTTTTCACAGTTAATGTGGTTCTGTTGGCTTCATCAGGTGATTGCCTGCAGCTCTTACTGGAAGGGTTTGTAGCCGAGTGTGAAGCGGTGGGAATGAAAATCAGCACCTCCAAATCTGAGGTCATGGTCCTCAGCCGGATAATGGTGGAGTGCCCATTCCGGGTCTGGCGCAAGTCCTGCCCCAAGTGGAGGAGGAACTCGCCCCTTTAAGTATCTTGGGGTCTTGTTCACGAGTGATGGGAGAAAGGATGGGAGATCGACAGACAGATTGTTGCTGCACCTGCAGTGATGCATGCACTGTACCGGTCCGCCGTGGTGAACACAGAGCTTAGCTCTGGCTTGGCTTAAAAGATAGGGTGAGGAGTTCGGGCCAGCTGAGAGATATTAACTCTCAGCTGTAAACGCCTTGGTGTACGGATAAGCTGGAGGAGGTGGGTAGAGATATGGTGGGCTGAGCTTCTGTGCTTAGGCTGCTACCCCTGCAACCCGGCCCCGAATAAACGGAAGAAAATGGATGCATGGATGGATGGATGGATGCATGGATGGATGGATGGATGGATGGATGGATGGCTTTCATACAGTACCTTCTGACAGCTGCTTCAGCTGGTTGATCTCAGTTTTCTGACTCTCCAGCTTTGCTTCTAGTTCTGAGAAAATACCATAGAAATAAAAAGAAAAATCTCACTGACAGCACACAGTAATTCACAGGTTTTTATCTATAAGTAGGAAAGTAACTGTGGCTCTCATTCTGTTCATGCTACACTGAGCAGTGGCTTCCTCCACGTCCCCACATCCCCCACCTCCACCTCATCTTTATCCACAGTCTGCGAACTCTGGCTGTCCACTCTGTGTTTTCCTCTCTCCTTCACTTAGGCACAATCCACAGGCTGTATGTAAAAGATGTGTTTTCACAGATGTGTATCAGTTTAGTTAAAAAAAACATGTTTTTGTGTTTTGGTGAAATGAAATTAGTTGTATGAATGCTACCATATGCTTATTACCACTTAATAAGCAGAAGTTGTATTCCTAATCATAACTGAAAAAGATCACAGGGTAGATTTATAGCCCCTGAGTGTCAGATTAATTATTACTTGACTCACAACCATTTTCTCAGAACAATGTGGTTTTCATGCACATATGTATAGTACATATCCAACTGATATCTCTGTATAAAAACATTACAAAGACCAAAGCTAACCAAGTTCTGCTGGGAAAGAAAGAGAGCTCTATTTTCCCCTTTTACTGGTCTTCTATTCCACATCCTCATGTTTCTTGTATTGTGTCAAGCTTATCAGTTGGCATGATTGTTAGATAATGGTGATATCTTTAAAAAACAACAGAGATGAACCAGGAAAACACCAGCTTAGCTGAAAGGAGCTGTTTGATCGGGTTACTTGTTGTTGCGCTGGAGGGAGTGGCTGAAAACTTCATCCTGATTTGCTCTGCTTCAGGTTGTGTTAATTTATTCATTCTTATGGCAGTTTCTGTGGCTGTGATAAGGTCCACTACGGGCAGCTGTAGCTGTCCTGTCTAAAAAGATCTTCATCTATTTTCCCTGACTGTCCTTGGGTTGATGACCTCCCTGTATTCCAGTTCATTTCCCTGCGACAGCCGACCCTTGTGAGTGTCGCTTGTGTTTTCTGTTTTACTTGGATAGTCTCGTGTCCTGTGTCCAGTGATTTGAGCTTTGCTTTCCCCTGTCTCATTATGTCAGATTAGTCCCAGCTGTGTTTCCACCTGTTCCCCATCATACCGTCACAATGCTGTGTTTTTCTCCTCTGTGTTTCTGCTCAGTTCCTAGTTCTCAGTTCATGGTTTGTTTTCTAGTTTGAGTTTCTTGTTTCCAGTTTCTCCTTTAGGTTTGTATTTGTCGTGAGTTTTTCCAGCAATAAAGCTGCCGTTTTGAGTTTATTCTTGAGGCCTACATACGGGTCCTCATCCTGCTTGCCATACAACACAACCATGACAGTTATTGCAAAGATACACCAGCCTTAATGCAGAGGATAAGCCATTCAAGTACAGTTGGACTTCCTCATCAACCGCCCCAGGCGTAAACACCTCCAGACCATAATTTCAAAGCAACAAAAATACAAGACCACAGACCAAAATATGACTGGCTTTGACCTCACAAGTAATGTAATTAAACAGCACCTTTCAGCTGAGCTGGTGTTTTATCCGTTCATCTCTTTTGCATTCCTCATCCTCATCCTCTCAAGATTTCCTCATTCTCCAACAGTCTGAAAAAATAAACAAAAAGTGACCAGCTTCACAAAATTCAAACTCCAGAAGTATGAGGAAGTGTCCTACAGTGGCATCAGTTCCCGTCACTCCTTCACAAACAAATATCATGCGCTTGTTTTCTGTAGTCACAAAACTGAATTTAGGATTTTTGCCCAAAGCTAATAGTGACATTTCGACCCAAACAGCCGTATTTCTTGAGTGTCAGCTTCAGAGCTGCAGAACATGTTGATTACCACAGCTCAAATGGAAGAAAGCAGTCCTACATAGTTGTTTCATATGCACATCGAAAGACATATACTGTTAAAAAATGACTCCAAGAAGGCCAAGGTAATGCCATTTAGAACAAGCAGAGAGCATATTTAAGATTTTTGGGGCTGAGTACGATAACTTCAAGTTATTGTATAATTTTTTATCTGAATTTAGAAGCAGGAAATTAGAGGTCACCCAAGTCTTTATATCTTTAAGACATTCCTGCAGTTTAACAAATTTGTATAACTAATTATATTAAAATTACAAAAAATTAAAACTCATTCTTTATTAAATGTGTTTCTTCTATAATTTGTGTGTTCTTTAATAAAAAGCAAGACACCCATGCTCATGCCCATGTTCGGATAACGTTAGGAGGAAATAGTAGAGCCCAACACTGAGAAGAAGTGTAGAAAACAAGTCATTTCTAGCCCTCTTTAAAACTCTATTATCAGTTTAGTTAAAAAAAACATGTTTTTGTGTTTTGGTGAAATGAAATTAGTTGTATGAATGCTACCATATGCTTATTACCACTTAATAAGCAGAAGTTGTATTCCTAATCATAACTGAAAAAGATCACAGGGTAGATTTATAGCCCCTGAGTGTCAGATTAATTATTACTTGACTCACAACCATTTTCTCAGAACAATGTGGTTTTCATGCACATATGTATAGTACATATCCAACTGATATCTCTGTATAAAAACATTACAAAGACCAAAGTTAACCAAGTTCTGCTGGGAAAGAAAGAGAGCTCTATTTTCCCCTTTTACTGGTCTTCTATTCCACATCCTCATGTTTCTTGTATTGTGTCAAGCTTATCAGTTGGCATGATTGTTAGATAATGGTGATATCTTTAAAAAACAACAGAGATGAACCAGGAAAACACCAGCTTAGCTGAAAGGAGCTGTTTGATCGGGTTACTTGTTGTTGCGCTGGAGGGAGTGGCTGAAAACTTCATCCTGATTTGCTCTGCTTCAGGTTGTGTTAATTTATTCATTCTTATGGCAGTTTCTGTGGCTGTGATAAGGTCCACTACGGGCAGCTGTAGCTGTCCTGTCTAAAAAGATCTTCATCTATTTTCCCTGACTGTCCTTGGGTTGATGACCTCCCTGTATTCCAGTTCATTTCCCTGCGACAGCCGACCCTTGTGAGTGTCGCTTGTGTTTTCTGTTTTACTTGGATAGTCTCGTGTCCTGTGTCCAGTGATTTGAGCTTTGCTTTCCCCTGTCTCATTATGTCAGATTAGTCCCAGCTGTGTTTCCACCTGTTCCCCATCATACCGTCACAATGCTGTGTTTTTCTCCTCTGTGTTTCTGCTCAGTTCCTAGTTCTCAGTTCATGGTTTGTTTTCTAGTTTGAGTTTCTTGTTTCCAGTTTCTCCTTTAGGTTTGTATTTGTCGTGAGTTTTTCCAGCAATAAAGCTGCCGTTTTGAGTTTATTCTTGAGGCCTACATACGGGTCCTCATCCTGCTTGCCATACAACACAACCATGACAGTTATTGCAAAGATACACCAGCCTTAATGCAGAGGATAAGCCATTCAAGTACAGTTGGACTTCCTCATCAACCGCCCCAGGCGTAAACACCTCCAGACCATAATTTCAAAGCAACAAAAATACAAGACCACAGACCAAAATATGACTGGCTTTGACCTCACAAGTAATGTAATTAAACAGCACCTTTCAGCTGAGCTGGTGTTTTATCCGTTCATCTCTTTTGCATTCCTCATCCTCATCCTCTCAAGATTTCCTCATTCTCCAACAGTCTGAAAAAATAAACAAAAAGTGACCAGCTTCACAAAATTCAAACTCCAGAAGTATGAGGAAGTGTCCTACAGTGGCATCAGTTCCCGTCACTCCTTCACAAACAAATATCATGCGCTTGTTTTCTGTAGTCACAAAACTGAATTTAGGATTTTTGCCCAAAGCTAATAGTGACATTTCGACCCAAACAGCCGTATTTCTTGAGTGTCAGCTTCAGAGCTGCAGAACATGTTGATTACCACAGCTCAAATGGAAGAAAGCAGTCCTACATAGTTGTTTCATATGCACATCGAAAGACATATACTGTTAAAAAATGACTCCAAGAAGGCCAAGGTAATGCCATTTAGAACAAGCAGAGAGCATATTTAAGATTTTTGGGGCTGACTACGATAACTTCAAGTTATTGTATAATTTTTTATCTGAATTTAGAAGCAGGAAATTAGAGGTCACCCAAGTCTTTATATCTTTAAGACATTCCTGCAGTTTAACAAATTTGTATAACTAATTATATTAAAATTACAAAAAATTAAAACTCATTCTTTATTAAATGTGTTTCTTCTATAATTTGTGTGTTCTTTAATAAAAAGCAAGACACCCATGCTCATGCCCATGTTCGGATAACGTTAGGAGGAAATAGTAGAGCCCAACACTGAAAAGAAGTGTAGAAAACAAGTCATTTCTAGCCCTCTTTAAAACTCTATTATCAGTTTAGTTAAAAAAAACATGTTTTTGTGTTTTGGTGAAATGAAATTAGTTGTATGAATGCTACCATATGCTTATTACCACTTAATAAGCAGAAGTTGTATTCCTAATCATAACTGAAAAAGATCACAGGGTAGATTTATAGCCCCTGAGTGTCAGATTAATTATTACTTGACTCACAACCATTTTCTCAGAACAATGTGGTTTTCATGCACATATGTATAGTACATATCCAACTGATATCTCTGTATAAAAACATTACAAAGACCAAAGTTAACCAAGTTCTGCTGGGAAAGAAAGAGAGCTCTATTTTCCCCTTTTACTGGTCTTCTATTCCACATCCTCATGTTTCTTGTATTGTGTCAAGCTTATCAGTTGGCATGATTGTTAGATAATGGTGATATCTTTAAAAAACAACAGAGATGAACCAGGAAAACACCAGCTTAGCTGAAAGGAGCTGTTTGATCGGGTTACTTGTTGTTGCGCTGGAGGGAGTGGCTGAAAACTTCATCCTGATTTGCTCTGCTTCAGGTTGTGTTAATTTATTCATTCTTATGGCAGTTTCTGTGGCTGTGATAAGGTCCACTACGGGCAGCTGTAGCTGTCCTGTCTAAAAAGATCTTCATCTATTTTCCCTGACTGTCCTTGGGTTGATGACCCCCCTGTATTCCAGTTCATTTCCCTGCGACAGCCGACCCTTGTGAGTGTCGCTTGTGTTTTCTGTTTTACTTGGATAGTCTCGTGTCCTGTGTCCAGTGATTTGAGCTTTGCTTTCCCCTGTCTCATTATGTCAGATTAGTCCCAGCTGTGTTTCCACCTGTTCCCCATCATACCGTCACAATGCTGTGTTTTTCTCCTCTGTGTTTCTGCTCAGTTCCTAGTTCTCAGTTCATGGTTTGTTTTCTAGTTTGAGTTTCTTGTTTCCAGTTTCTCCTTTAGGTTTGTATTTGTCGTGAGTTTTTCCAGCAATAAAGCTGCCGTTTTGAGTTTATTCTTGAGGCCTACATACGGGTCCTCATCCTGCTTGCCATACAACACAACCATGACAGTTATTGCAAAGATACACCAGCCTTAATGCAGAGGATAAGCCATTCAAGTACAGTTGGACTTCCTCATCAACCGCCCCAGGCGTAAACACCTCCAGACCATAATTTCAAAGCAACAAAAATACAAGACCACAGACCAAAATATGACTGGCTTTGACCTCACAAGTAATGTAATTAAACAGCACCTTTCAGCTGAGCTGGTGTTTTATCCGTTCATCTCTTTTGCATTCCTCATCCTCATCCTCTCAAGATTTCCTCATTCTCCAACAGTCTGAAAAAATAAACAAAAAGTGACCAGCTTCACAAAATTCAAACTCCAGAAGTATGAGGAAGTGTCCTACAGTGGCATCAGTTCCCGTCACTCCTTCACAAACAAATATCATGCGCTTGTTTTCTGTAGTCACAAAACTGAATTTAGGATTTTTGCCCAAAGCTAATAGTGACATTTCGACCCAAACAGCCGTATTTCTTGAGTGTCAGCTTCAGAGCTGCAGAACATGTTGATTACCACAGCTCAAATGGAAGAAAGCAGTCCTACATAGTTGTTTCATATGCACATCGAAAGACATATACTGTTAAAAAATGACTCCAAGAAGGCCAAGGTAATGCCATTTAGAACAAGCAGAGAGCATATTTAAGATTTTTGGGGCTGACTACGATAACTTCAAGTTATTGTATAATTTTTTATCTGAATTTAGAAGCAGGAAATTAGAGGTCACCCAAGTCTTTATATCTTTAAGACATTCCTGCAGTTTAACAAATTTGTATAACTAATTATATTAAAATTACAAAAAATTAAAACTCATTCTTTATTAAATGTGTTTCTTCTATAATTTGTGTGTTCTTTAATAAAAAGCAAGACACCCATGCTCATGCCCATGTTCGGATAACGTTAGGAGGAAATAGTAGAGCCCAACACTGAAAAGAAGTGTAGAAAACAAGTCATTTCTAGCCCTCTTTAAAACTCTATTATCAGTTTAGTTAAAAAAAACATGTTTTTGTGTTTTGGTGAAATGAAATTAGTTGTATGAATGCTACCATATGCTTATTACCACTTAATAAGCAGAAGTTGTATTCCTAATCATAACTGAAAAAGATCACAGGGTAGATTTATAGCCCCTGAGTGTCAGATTAATTATTACTTGACTCACAACCATTTTCTCAGAACAATGTGGTTTTCATGCACATATGTATAGTACATATCCAACTGATATCTCTGTATAAAAACATTACAAAGACCAAAGTTAACCAAGTTCTGCTGGGAAAGAAAGAGAGCTCTATTTTCCCCTTTTACTGGTCTTCTATTCCACATCCTCATGTTTCTTGTATTGTGTCAAGCTTATCAGTTGGCATGATTGTTAGATAATGGTGATATCTTTAAAAAACAACAGAGATGAACCAGGAAAACACCAGCTTAGCTGAAAGGAGCTGTTTGATCGGGTTACTTGTTGTTGCGCTGGAGGGAGTGGCTGAAAACTTCATCCTGATTTGCTCTGCTTCAGGTTGTGTTAATTTATTCATTCTTATGGCAGTTTCTGTGGCTGTGATAAGGTCCACTACGGGCAGCTGTAGCTGTCCTGTCTAAAAAGATCTTCATCTATTTTCCCTGACTGTCCTTGGGTTGATGACCCCCCTGTATTCCAGTTCATTTCCCTGCGACAGCCGACCCTTGTGAGTGTCGCTTGTGTTTTCTGTTTTACTTGGATAGTCTCGTGTCCTGTGTCCAGTGATTTGAGCTTTGCTTTCCCCTGTCTCATTATGTCAGATTAGTCCCAGCTGTGTTTCCACCTGTTCCCCATCATACCGTCACAATGCTGTGTTTTTCTCCTCTGTGTTTCTGCTCAGTTCCTAGTTCTCAGTTCATGGTTTGTTTTCTAGTTTGAGTTTCTTGTTTCCAGTTTCTCCTTTAGGTTTGTATTTGTCGTGAGTTTTTCCAGCAATAAAGCTGCCGTTTTGAGTTTATTCTTGAGGCCTACATACGGGTCCTCATCCTGCTTGCCATACAACACAACCATGACAGTTATTGCAAAGATACACCAGCCTTAATGCAGAGGATAAGCCATTCAAGTACAGTTGGACTTCCTCATCAACCGCCCCAGGCGTAAACACCTCCAGACCATAATTTCAAAGCAACAAAAATACAAGACCACAGACCAAAATATGACTGGCTTTGACCTCACAAGTAATGTAATTAAACAGCACCTTTCAGCTGAGCTGGTGTTTTATCCGTTCATCTCTTTTGCATTCCTCATCCTCATCCTCTCAAGATTTCCTCATTCTCCAACAGTCTGAAAAAATAAACAAAAAGTGACCAGCTTCACAAAATTCAAACTCCAGAAGTATGAGGAAGTGTCCTACAGTGGCATCAGTTCCCGTCACTCCTTCACAAACAAATATCATGCGCTTGTTTTCTGTAGTCACAAAACTGAATTTAGGATTTTTGCCCAAAGCTAATAGTGACATTTCGACCCAAACAGCCGTATTTCTTGAGTGTCAGCTTCAGAGCTGCAGAACATGTTGATTACCACAGCTCAAATGGAAGAAAGCAGTCCTACATAGTTGTTTCATATGCACATCGAAAGACATATACTGTTAAAAAATGACTCCAAGAAGGCCAAGGTAATGCCATTTAGAACAAGCAGAGAGCATATTTAAGATTTTTGGGGCTGAGTACGATAACTTCAAGTTATTGTATAATTTTTTATCTGAATTTAGAAGCAGGAAATTAGAGGTCACCCAAGTCTTTATATCTTTAAGACATTCCTGCAGTTTAACAAATTTGTATAACTAATTATATTAAAATTACAAAAAATTAAAACTCATTCTTTATTAAATGTGTTTCTTCTATAATTTGTGTGTTCTTTAATAAAAAGCAAGACACCCATGCTCATGCCCATGTTCGGATAACGTTAGGAGGAAATAGTAGAGCCCAACACTGAAAAGAAGTGTAGAAAACAAGTCATTTCTAGCCCTCTTTAAAACTCTATTATCAGTTTAGTTAAAAAAAACATGTTTTTGTGTTTTGGTGAAATGAAATTAGTTGTATGAATGCTACCATATGCTTATTACCACTTAATAAGCAGAAGTTGTATTCCTAATCATAACTGAAAAAGATCACAGGGTAGATTTATAGCCCCTGAGTGTCAGATTAATTATTACTTGACTCACAACCATTTTCTCAGAACAATGTGGTTTTCATGCACATATGTATAGTACATATCCAACTGATATCTCTGTATAAAAACATTACAAAGACCAAAGTTAACCAAGTTCTGCTGGGAAAGAAAGAGAGCTCTATTTTCCCCTTTTACTGGTCTTCTATTCCACATCCTCATGTTTCTTGTATTGTGTCAAGCTTATCAGTTGGCATGATTGTTAGATAATGGTGATATCTTTAAAAAACAACAGAGATGAACCAGGAAAACACCAGCTTAGCTGAAAGGAGCTGTTTGATCGGGTTACTTGTTGTTGCGCTGGAGGGAGTGGCTGAAAACTTCATCCTGATTTGCTCTGCTTCAGGTTGTGTTAATTTATTCATTCTTATGGCAGTTTCTGTGGCTGTGATAAGGTCCACTACGGGCAGCTGTAGCTGTCCTGTCTAAAAAGATCTTCATCTATTTTCCCTGACTGTCCTTGGGTTGATGACCCCCCTGTATTCCAGTTCATTTCCCTGCGACAGCCGACCCTTGTGAGTGTCGCTTGTGTTTTCTGTTTTACTTGGATAGTCTCGTGTCCTGTGTCCAGTGATTTGAGCTTTGCTTTCCCCTGTCTCATTATGTCAGATTAGTCCCAGCTGTGTTTCCACCTGTTCCCCATCATACCGTCACAATGCTGTGTTTTTCTCCTCTGTGTTTCTGCTCAGTTCCTAGTTCTCAGTTCATGGTTTGTTTTCTAGTTTGAGTTTCTTGTTTCCAGTTTCTCCTTTAGGTTTGTATTTGTCGTGAGTTTTTCCAGCAATAAAGCTGCCGTTTTGAGTTTATTCTTGAGGCCTACATACGGGTCCTCATCCTGCTTGCCATACAACACAACCATGACAGTTATTGCAAAGATACACCAGCCTTAATGCAGAGGATAAGCCATTCAAGTACAGTTGGACTTCCTCATCAACCGCCCCAGGCGTAAACACCTCCAGACCATAATTTCAAAGCAACAAAAATACAAGACCACAGACCAAAATATGACTGGCTTTGACCTCACAAGTAATGTAATTAAACAGCACCTTTCAGCTGAGCTGGTGTTTTATCCGTTCATCTCTTTTGCATTCCTCATCCTCATCCTCTCAAGATTTCCTCATTCTCCAACAGTCTGAAAAAATAAACAAAAAGTGACCAGCTTCACAAAGTGTAACAAAATGAAAATGTGATATCTGTCATGGTCTGGAGTCTAGTGACTTTGTGGGGGTTTTGTGATTATTAATATTCATCACTTTAAGTTCTGGTTATTTGTTAATGATTTCTAGTGTTTAGGTGTTACTGTGCCTCCCTTGTGTTACCTCTTGTCATTGTTGTCTCTGCAAGCTCTTACTAAGTCCAAAGGATTGTACTTTATCCTTTAGTGTCACCAACATCACTGTGGAACAAGGTGAAAGGATAGTGATCCTCCATCAATCCATCTTCCAAGTTTCCATGAAAATCAGTCCAATGAGCTGGGCACAGTGATGTGTGGAGGCAAGGCTCCAGCTGAGGCCTTTGCTGACACATATCAGGACACTGTCAAGGCCTCAACAAACAAATACAGTGGAACCCCGGCTTACGAAGACCCGTTTAACAACAAATTCAAGTTACGAAGGCACTTAATGGCAATATTTCTGCCCTTGGTACAACAAAATAAATTTTTTTAATTAAATTCCATGATGTTATGTACACGTACACGTACATATGTATGCATTTATATGCATGCTTTCTTCAACCTCCGCCACCTCCTCCTCCACCAAGAACTTCATCTTCAGCCAGCATCGCCTCACTCAAAAGGCGATGGAAAAAGGTGCTTCAACTTACGAAGATTCTGACTTACGAAAGACCCTCTGGAACGAATTAATTTCGTAAGTCGGGGTTCCACTGTACTTTTCCTACTTGGTGAGGTTTTGATATTCCGTCAAAGCACACAATCTACTCTTTTAATTGACATCTGTATTATGTTGTTGTCTTTTTTTGTGCAATATTTTGGCAGATGTGCAATTTCCATAACCCGTCCACCCTTATTTATTATTTATTATAGTGTAATGTACATAATGTTCCTATTTTTTTCTTTTTCTTTTGTATATTGTCTTTTTCTTTCGCACCTTGTGGACTTGTTACATAATTTGACTGTGCAAGCAACTGTACAATGACAATAAAAGTTCTAAGTTCTGTTCCTGATGCTGGTGTCTCCATTCTTGATGTATTATTGGATATTACATAATCTTGATTTCATGTCTTGAGCCATGTATTGGTATTTGTGACACTGTTCTGAATTGGTTTGTCTTTGTAACTTTGAGTAACAGGGCCTTTTCTACCATTATGGGCAGTTACTCTATAGCCTCTTTTTCACTAGTACCTACTCGACTCGCCCGACTCTACTCAGTTTTTGGGGTTATCTTTTAGGTGGTAGTTTTTGGTACCAAGTGCATTTTTAGCATCAACTTGGCCAGGGTTCCAAGAGAGCTGAGTTGAGCCCAAAATGTGACGTCAAGAGACTGCATGCCACTGGTTGTCCAGAGAGTGACATCACTGGATGAGTCATGTATGTGATTCCTTTAAAAAAAAAAAATCATACCGTCCAATTTTGAAACCTGGTAACTGAGGAAATGGTTACACACAAAGCAACACCATGGTCCAATAATAGGTTGTAGACATTCACAGTCAGTTTAGCAGCAGGTGCACCATTGCCACAAAGTTCTTCATTGTTGTGTTTGTGTTGCATACAAATGATGTCACAAGACTTTTGCTTTAACAACCCCACCCACACTGAGGTGGTACTCAACTGCAGTGAAAATTGTCCAAAGCCAGGTAGAGTAGAGTCAAGTTGAGTTGAACTGAGTAGGTGCTAGTGGAAAAGAGCCAACTGCTGTCTTGACCTGTGGCATATCTCAAGGTCCCATATGGGGTCCAATTGTGTTTTCATTGTATATGCTACCATTTGGGTGTGTACTTAAAAAAAAGAAACAAACACGATCAAACAAACAAACAAAAATATCACTTGCTTATTACTTTTAAGCTGATGATATTCAGATATTACAGCCAGACAACAATTCATGTGCAAATTGCCTAAATGGTTTTTTGTTTTGTTTTTCCACTAATTTTTAGACCAATACTTGTACCTGACAATTTTCAGAAGAACTTTTTATTTTGCTTGTTAAGCCACTTATCACAGAGCTATGGATCATTCAAGCATTAAAATGCATCTAACTCAGTAGGCAAACAAGTGCTGTCTCTACACACGCCAGGCATCTTAGAACAGATGGGAGATGTATCTGGCTCTTTAGCTGATCAGTCTACTGTTCACTGAAGCCTCTTAAGAAATCAATTCAATTAACTTGCTTATAAACCTCACTTGATCCCCATTATACTATTATTCATTTTGCAGAGTTCAAATTCAACTTTTGCAATTTGAGTTCAGTTCACTGAGGCACATGGGGGTCAGTAAAGGAAATGTGAAGTGTTACCATGGATACATGTCAACAATGTCCAAATATTGATATACCCCAAAAGACAAAATGTTCCTCTGCCACCTCCAACATTTTTTTTTGTTATCTGCAAAACAAAAGATATTTCTTTTTCTTTCTTTTTCTTTCTTTTCTTTCTTTCTTTTTCTTTTTTTTTTTTTATATTTTTTTTACGTGAGCTCTTAAAATGTGTTTCATGCATAGTTAGGCTCAGTTTTGTGGGGTGGTGCTTCATCTTGTTCAGCATTTTGACTGTTCTAAAAGAAATTGCAGAAAGGAGAGATCACTTGGAAGAATTTGAACATGATTTATTGAGATAGAGAAATGAATGTATTTGGGGATTAGACAACGTTGACCCATCATGCAGAACGGAATCCCAGGGTTTCAGCTTTCCATTGAGTACAGTTTAATTTAGACCTGTTTTTGTCAGAAAAATCACCATCTGATCACAGTGAATTCCAGCTGCAGTTTGCTTATCAAGTTAGCTAGCCATCCTTAGTTTAAAATTCCAATTGAAAAATCCACTGTTGTCCTTCTGCTGCTCAGCATAGCAAAAAACTGAATGGGAGACAGAGCTAGTTGATTACTCCTGTGCACACTTCACAATTAGTACAAGTAGATTCATGGTTCATTGATAAAGTCTTTACTTGTGTTGTAGTGAAAGTTTCAGATTTTGCTGTGTCTGTGGGAGGAAGTTTGGAGGAAGTAACCTCCCCATATACACACCTTTGTCTGACATGCTATAAAAAGCTCAGTCGGGGTAGCAGAGGACACAATATCACCATGGAGATCATTGTGTTTTTCTCGCTGTTGCTTTCAGTCTGCACTGTTTCAGCAAATCTGGCTGAAGCAGATAAGTCTTCAAACCAACAACCCTGTCCACAGGACACCCAAGCTGTGCTGAGAGCGCTGACCGCCTCAGTGGCTGTGCAGAAAGAGCGGATCACGGTCCTACAGAAAGAGACTCGAGGTACAGTATCATGTCAGGTAGTCAGAGAAGTAACAGCAAAAACAAATTGGCATATGATCCAGTGTTGTGTTAGAGAGATATCAGTGTCACTCATAAATATTCAGAATGACTGAAATGACAAATGACAAACATTCATGGTTTTGTTTTCTTGTGAAAATTTATATTTTGTATAGAAATGAAATATAAAAGTAAGTATAGAAATATTGGCCCAATCCTTAAAGAAATTGATGGTCCAGGGAAATAAATTTTATTTTGCACTTATTTCAGAACAGACCGCAAAGCTGAAGAGTGAAATTGACCAGCTGAAGCTGCAGTCTACAGGTATTGTGTGGAAATCATCATGGCTCTGATCATTTCTAACTGTTAAAAAAATCTGCAGCTGACACATTTTTGATGCTAAAATATAAAGGGTGTAAATATTTGACTTAAAACTCTGTGGATCAGCATGTGTCACTGCTATAAATCTGTCCACCAGGTGGCGCTACTGTGCTAGAAAATCTGTAGTTCATCACAGAGGCAACTTGACCACCAGCAATGTTTTTATTTGTGGTAAAGCAGGGAGAGAGCGAGGGCAAATGAGCTGCACTGCAGTCTTTCAGCATACGGGGCAGCTGTGGCTCAGGTGGTAGCAGCTCATCTACCAACTGGAAGGTTGGTGGATCGCTCTCTGGCTCCACATGCTGAAGCTTCTTTGGGCGAGATGCCTCTATCAGACTGTGTTAGACAAAGCTCTTAGACAAAGATTAAAACTATGAGTATGAATACAAGCACATTGTGTGGTCAGCTGAGTAGAAAGGTGCTATGTAAGTATAATCAATATTGGTCACCTGCTCAACCAGCAGAGCTATAGTGGCATGATAACGCCATTGTTTACATACAGTCTAGGGTTCATGTCTAAGTGAAAGAGAGAGGGAAACACAAAGTGGAGAGTTGACAGACTGTGGATAAACATGACAGCGTGAAACTGCACAGATTTCAAATGAGAATCAGTTTGTTCAGTGATGCAGTCAAACAAGTCTGCTTCTTCAACTATTCTCCACCCAGCACCTGTAGGAGGTGTGGTCCTGTGGCTCTGCAGTGTGTGAGGTGGAGGATGAGGGGACGTGGGGGAGACCACCGCTCAGTGTAGCATGAACAGAATGAGAGTCACAGTTACTTTCTTACTTACAGATAAAAACATGTGAATCACTGTGCTGTCAGTGAGATTGTTTGATTTCTTTGCTTTTTTCAGATCGTGCAGCAAAGCTGAAGACTGAGATTGACGCGCTGAAGCAGGAGCTACAAGGTACTGTGTGGAAATCTTATCTGACGCATTTACTGGCTGTGCAGATGTTTTACTTTTGGTGGATCAACATATGTCAGTGCTATAAATCTATTCATAAAGTGGTGTCACTGTGTTTGAATATTTTTATTTTATTCACAGAGATAACTTTAGTACACACAGTGTTTTTACACATCAAGTACAATTACTGGATCAACTTTTCTGAATTACATTATGAAAAAAGAATTTCTGAGGGACTCTAGGATAAAATTATGGAAAAGAAATTGAATTCCTGGAGAAATTTACCAAGAAATACATATTGCCTCTGAGACTTCATATAGTTTTTATATGTATGGACCTCTGTATTTTGGTAATTTTCACTTTTAGCATCTGCTACGGCTGGGGTGTTAAACTTTAAGCCCAGGGGCCAGAATTGACTTACCGAACACTCCAATCTGACCCACTGGTCAGCTTAGGAAAATATGAACAAGGCCATAAACTTTTGGACTTGTCACTGTTTCAGTGAGAGTTCTGTATTAGTTATTATTAGTTTTATGGCTTTTCCTACTCATAAAAACCTCTCCATGGTCATTTATACTACGCTAAAGAAAAAAAGAACTAGACAAAGAATTAAATGGCAGAAACATCATGTTTTTTCTCTCCTAACGAAATCTGTCATCACTGAAAAATGAGTTTGCTCTAAGGTTTAAAATACATTGGCACAGATGTAGGGTGAGAGCCACTCAGGGCTGGGATTTAATCCTGACTGACTGTATATTTGTCAGACCTTGATGAAGACTCAGACTTGATACATGTTAGTCTATTTTAATGTTTTATTTTTATATGATCTTGTCAGAAACAGGTGACCCCACGAACTCCTGTTTTGTATTGAACTTATGTTCACCCTGCTGATGAGCACCTGTTGGATAAGCATTTAAAGCCATGCACAGTTTCCTTTTTCCTGTTTTTTGAAAACTGAATGACATTAAACTGAGCTTATGTTTTTCTGAAGCACAAACCAAAATGCAACTAAAAGACTGAATAACACAGTTTGTTGTCTTGGCAGAAGCTACAAAATAACTTCCTGTCTGATCTAAAGGACGAGTTTGGGATCCTCAAAATTAGATTTGATCAAATTTCATTTTCAAGTCACAGAGTTTGATTTCTTCTGTGACAATGAAACGCTTCCAGCTGTCAAACATTTCTTTCATTGGAGATTAAAGTTTTTGTCATGGTCACTTTTTTGGGAAGAGTCTAACTCTACAACAGGAAGTTTAAATAATGACATTTCTCTCTCTCTCTCAGCCACACATGTGGCTTTCTCAGCAGCTGTGGTTCTTCCAGGCAGTGGACCATACATCGGACCCTTTAACACAGAGACCACTCTGATCTTCAAACATGTTATCACGAACATTGGAAACGCCTACAACCCATCCACAGGTAATAACACTGAATGTCACTTCTCAGCTATGTTGATGTCAGGCTGATGTTCCAGATGTTCTAACAGCTGATTTTCCATTTAACAAAAACAAATGTCCCACAGGTATTTTCACTGCACCAGTGAGAGGAGCCTACCACTTTGAGTTGCACATGTTTGGACATGGTGGTGTTGCTGTAGGTGCTTATTTGTACAAGAATGAAGGGCTCATTGTTATTGCATATGAACACCAAACAGCAGCTGGAGAACTGAGTGGCTCTAATGGGGCCTCACTGCTTCTAGAGGTTGGAGATCAGGTGTTTGTGCGTCTCCTCGATGGTAGAAGGATATATGACAATCAAAATCATCATACCACCTTCAGTGGTCATCTGATTTTCACCATGTGAGAGGTGTGACAGCTCCAACACTTCCTGTTTGGCCTGTCCTGTGTGGGCGGAGCTTAGCCATTTTTAGAAGTAAAACAGGAAGTAAATCGCCTGCTGGAATCAGTTTCTTGCTCTCTCTCTCTCTCTCTCTCTGGTTGGGTTCTAGTTTTGTGTTTATTTGTTTCTACTTCTCTGAATCTACTGACTCAGATAATTTACTTCTTCTTCTTATCTTTGATTCAAATCAATCCAGTTAAATGCTCAGTGATTCTCTTCTCTTTGTCCTTTCTTTGAGTCGGCTCTTCATAAAGTGCTGCTCCTCCATTAGGTCATGACTATTTTCTACAAGTTGATAAACTGCATCATTTTTTATTGGCTCCACTGTCCTGTGTTGGTCAGTCTGTTATTTTGGTGACTGCTGGCCCACATGTTTGCTTTTAACTGGAGTCTTTCCTGTTAAGTTGAGCAAAATCCAACAGTTCCTCTTTTTCTCTCCTTTGATAATCATGCAGGTGTTTTTCTTAAACTCTTAACAGATGTTAAACTTAATCTGACCATCATGATAAAAATGTAAACAGCTGATTTAGGTTGATATAAAAATGTGTGTCAGTGCTGTGGAGGAATTTCTAGAAGCTGAAATGTTTCCTTATTTTTCATCTGAATCCAAATGCAGACACAGATAACTGACTGTAAACTTACTCGGGTTCATTTCTTTAAATTCTTTACTTTCAAAATAAAAGCATCTTTGAACCAGCATTGTTGATTTCTTTTCATGTGTTTTACACATAGAGCAGCAATCAAATCTACACATGCTGGGAGTTACTATCACAGGTGGAAACGCAGAATGAGTCCTGTCCCTGAACAAAAACTAACACACACACATAAAGAGGAGGGAGAGAAAATGGTAGGCCAGCACAGAGAGGATTGGGGGACTATGACAAATCGTGACTTTAATAATAATAATAAGGAGAAGAACCAATAACATTATCGTATGTTTAATCGTTTTAACAACAAAGTTTTCCCAGTTCAATGTCTCTTTTACAGAGAAACAGAAATAAACATTGTTTCTCTTAACAAGTTTTCTGATTAGTCACGGAGGAAAACTTCAACAAGTACATTCTGGTTAAACTTTCCATATGGGATAGGTGGATAGTAAAATCTGGTTATATAATTGGAAAATTCCCCTTTTTTCCAACATTACAAGTTTATCTTAAAGCTGGGATTCCTTCTGGGCCAAAATATATATATATATATATTTTTTTTTTTTTTTTTTTTTTTTTTTTTTGTGTCCCGTTTGGATCTTTAGCCATCAGAATTGTTGTCTTAAGGCCAAGAAAGATGCCAAGCGGATTTATTTTACCAAGTGGATCATCATGGCCTTGCCATATTGGTCCATTTGATTGACCTTTATTATAATTATGTAGTTATTTTATTTTCGGTTGCTACAAACGGGACAGACGTGACTGGGGGATAGGACAGGGAGAAAGAATGAAAGAAAGAGAGGGAGAGAAAGAAAACCAAAGGGGAGAAGAGACGGTGAGAAGGGGGGGAAGAAAGAAAAAAACAAACAAACAAACAAACAAAACGCCTGGATCACCTGTATGGAGAAAAAAAAACAGAAGAGAAAGCAAACAACAAAGAGCAACATAATAAAAACAGGACCATCACAATAAACTAGCTAGCAGTAGATAACAGTAGATACTAAATAATAAACGATATTGTGCAGCACGCAAGATAGACAGCGCACAATGTGCTTTGAGGCAGCAGCCAAGAAAGGTGTAGTCCGCGTCTGTGAACACCCGTGTGTACACCTGTGTGTACACCTGTGTGGATCAGCATGCTTGTATTCCAAAGGTTTCTCCATGTAACGATCTGCTAGGGAGTGTGGGGAGCCATAGCCCCGTCCACCAGGGTATGAAGCAGGTATGGAGGAGATCCAGGCCCCAGATATCCAGAGGCCCCAGAGTACAAGGACCCGAGGAGGACCACCAAAGGGGGGGGGAACCGTGCCACCCTCCTGGGAAGAGCTGAGTAGAGCCCCAAACGAGAGGTCACCCCGCAGCTACGGAGCAGAGGCCAGAGGGGGTTGCAGTGGCGTGCCCGCGGGCTCCGCCGGCAGCCAGCTGTGCCAGAGAGGACCGAGCTTCAGGCCCAGAGGCCAGAGGCCTGAGGGCATCCCACCCCCCGGAAGGAGCCCAGCCGGGCCACAGGCGCCCGGCCCCGCCAAGTAGCCACCAGGAGTGAGCCGGTACATGCATGAGCGCCCAGCCCCAGATGACAAGGACCACCAACACACCAACGTCTAAGGGCATCAGCCACTGGCAGGGAGTGTGGTGAGGGGAGATAGGCCTCCGTACTTTAGAGGGCCTGAGATGTACCCAGAGAGGTTGAGTCTAAGACCCAACCTGACATATAGACACAGACAAACAGGCACACGCGGACACAGACGTGCATTCCCACCCCCATATGCACAACCAAATACTCGGCACTCACCCAACGTGTAGACAGACACAAATAGACACTGCACAGACAGTCGCACTCCCCAAACATACTCTATATCCCAGGTCCAGGTACCCCCGCCCCCAGAGGGGCAAGCCGCACCTAGACCCAGGAGATGTAACCCTTCTCTCTGGGGTGGAGGCAAGCGGACCACCTCCTTATCTGCAGTAGCAGGGAGGCCCCGCATCCCAGACCCCAGTCTGACGGCCAGCAGCACCTCCCAGCCCCCCAGCCCTGACGGCTAACAGAACCGGGGTGAGTGAAGACCTCAAACCTCCCTACGCCCGCTCATATGTAATGTTGTTGTGTGCTGTTCTAAAGTGCATTTAAAACTCAGGAGAGCATGGTACTAGCTTCCTCTCAGAGAGCAGCACGGCTCCTCCCGAAAACCCTCAGTGTCTAAATGCATTTAAAATTGAGGGTAGGGCACCAGCGCCAGAGGTGGGTTGGAGTACAACGACCATCCTCTGGATGCTGTAAAACGTGCCCACCCCCAAGGCCCTATATGTATGTGTTATGTGAGAGTGTGAGTAATGTGGATGTCTAGGTTGCAGAATAAAATTGAGGCACAGGCGGCCAGAAGGGGACAGAGGGGGAGTGCCTCCCCTGCACCCTGGTGACATACCTGCACCCCAAGCCCTGCGTGTGTGGGTGGGTGTGGTAGAGCGGGAATAGGGAGGCAGCTGAGGATGGGGAGGGAAGAAAGGGAGGGGCAAGCGGCCCCTCCCTGGGCCAAAATATTTTTTAATATAATCAATAATAACTAGGGATGGGTACCGGTATCCGGTGCCATGATGGCACCGGTTCTGTCATAAACGGTAGTAACCAGACCGAAAAGCAGCGCACATTTCGGTGCTTTATTTCGGTGCTTTTTTTTTTTCCTGAGCTGTGATACACTTTAGATTCTAGCCAATCATTTTACGTTTCCGAGGATAGTAGGCGGGTCCAGGTACGTCCGTTCTTTTAGAGCAGAGCTACAGATTAAAAATGCCCAAAGCGAAGCGGTCAAAAGTCTGGCTGTACTTCACAGCAAAATATGCAAACTCAGCAGCAACAAGTGCTTTAAGCTGATACTGTGATACTGTCAAAGGAGGTAACACCTCAAATCGGACGAAACACCTGGCAACGCATAGCGTTTTTTTTAAAAGCCGAGAAATGCGCCGTATTTGATAGCTTGCTGCGAGACCTCACACCGAGCACATCTACTCCGGGTGTGGTGCCTGTTATCGGACCCGGAGTTAGCAACATCCCCCAAGAACCCGAAGAGGAGAGTCCTGGCCCCTAGCCCTGCCAGTGTAGCAGAATGATGAGGATGATGATGCAGCAGCAGCCGTTCTTCTCTGCGTGAGTAGCTTAATGTTGTTCGTGTGTAATCTACGTTGAGTAGGCTAACCACGTTATTACATTAATGCACGTAAGGTGAACTAGCAAACACAGTCGTAGCTACATGCGGCTGTCTTCTTGTTTGATGGCAGATGCTCCCTTCACCCTGGCAAAAAAGGCTAAAATGACCAAAGAAAAAGTGGAAAACAGTTAAACATGAGAGGTTTTTGGACAAAGTTTGTGTTTTTTCCATTGTTTAAGCACTGCTTCCAGCCAAGAGTGATACCATATCTGCCCCATAGCTGCAGAAAAGGCTAACATTGTTATCTTTTTACAAAAAAACAGCTGAACATGAGAGGTTTTTGGACCAATTTTGTGTTCTCCATTCTTTAAGCACCGGTTTGAGCACCG
The DNA here is from genome assembly GCF_051167445.1 of Perissodus microlepis. Taxonomy (NCBI): domain Eukaryota; kingdom Metazoa; phylum Chordata; class Actinopteri; order Cichliformes; family Cichlidae; genus Perissodus; species Perissodus microlepis. The sequence goes on along the minus strand of NC_140470.1, from coordinate 31,746,891 downwards.
TTTAAGCACCGGCACCATTTCAAAAGTACCGGTTTGGCACCGGTATCGGATAAAACCTAAACGATACCCATCCCTAATAATAACTGTATTAGATTCCGGAGAATGATGTGAATTCTCTGTGGGATGGTTGTCTTTCTTTTCCCTTTGATTATCTATGAGTCTTTTTAGCTTCTTCTTGATGCCTTCTGTTGGTGATTTCTCAAAACCTGTATGGCCTGAATGCAACATCAGGGTTTGTTACACTGGACTTTTTCACAAAGGTCATAACATATACCATTTGTGTGGTCTTTGGCGCTCTGTGGATGTCACTTCCTGCAACTTGGTGCTGTTCCCCTCAGTCCTAGAGGCCCTGTTGAGGAGATGTGGGTCAGTGTGAGTGCAGCAAAAGTGCTAAGAAGTGGTTCAAAGCTCATTTGTTTCACTCACAGAATTTTCTCTCATTTTTAGCGTTGACTGTCAAGCTTAGCAAAATATCACTATCCAGAGTTGAGAACAGAAAGCAGTGTTGCAATCTTATGTGACTCTCTGCAGTTTCTCTCCTCTTGTCATCCTTCTAAAACTGCATGCCCACAGACACTGTAACTGCTCCCAGACCACCAAAAATAGGCAAGCAATGAATTACTTGTGATTTCTGAGATTTCTTTTTAAAATCTGATTTAGTGCTCAGTTCTGAAAAAAATAATTTTAAGCAAATTAAACATTCAAGTAGTTGTTGAAAATGACAACCTGTAACGTGCGGTGGAGATGAAGCCAGCCGCGGAGGTGTGCAGGTGGAGAGCGAATGAGCAACAGCTTCTGACTTTCCACAAAACTACACATGAGCGGGAGGAGGGAGGTATGGGGTCTTCACACACCCCCGTTCTCTGCTGGCCATCGGGGTGGGGGGGCTGGGAGGAGGTGTTGGCCGTCCGATTGAGATCTGGGATGTGGGGCCTCCCTGCTGCTGCGGAGCCTGGGGCGGTCTGCTTGCCTCCACCCCGGGATAAAGGGTAACATCTCCTGGGTCTAGGTGCCATTTCCCCCTCTGGGGGCGAGGGTACCTGGACCCGGGGTATAGAGTATGTTTGGGGAGTGTGATTGTGTGTACATGTCCATTTATGTCTATCCTTACGTTGGGTGAGTGCTGAGTATTTGTATATGTGAGCATGAGGGTGGGAATGCATGTTTGTGTCTGTGTGTGCCTGTTTGTCTGTGTCTATATGTCAGGTCGGGTCTTAGACTCCACCTCTCTGGGAACTCCCAGGCCCTCCAAAGGCCTATCTCCCCTCACCACACTCCCTGCCGGTGACTGATGCCCTCAGGGGTCGGTGCGTTGGTGGTTCTTGGTGTCCAGGGCTGGGCGCTTAGGTTTGTACCAGCTCACTCCCGGTGGCTACTTGGCGGGGCCTGGCACCTGTTGCTCGGTCAGGCCTCTTCCGGGGTGCGGGGGATCCTCGGGCCTCCGGCCTCTGGGCCTGCGGCTCGGTTCACTCTGGCACAGCTGGCTGCCGGCAGAGCCGGCGGGCACGCCAGTGCAGCCCCCTCTGGCTTCTGCTCGGTGGCTACTGGGTGACCCCTCGTCTGGGGCTCTCCTCAGCCCTTCCCAGGAGGGTGGCACGGATGCCCCTCTGGCGGTCCTCCTTGGGCTCTCGCACTCTGGGGCCTCTGGATGTCTGGAGCCTGGATCTCCTCCATGCCTGCTCAATGCCCTGGGGGACAGGGCTATGGCTCTCTACACCCTCTAGCACATAGGTGTCAAACTCTGGCCCGCGGGCCAAATTTGGCCCACAGCCTAATTACATTTGGCCCGCGAAGCCATACCAAATTACTATTAGAGCTGGCCTACTGGTATTATACAGCTAATATATATATTGTTTAGTATTAAGCTTTGCTTGTTCCATATTCAGTTTTTCAGCAAAACTTGTTTGAGTCCATAAGAAAAGATTCATTCTCATATCTGGAGGAAGATTTTTTTTCAATAAATATTAACGTTAGCCCACGACTTTGTTCCAGTTTTGAATTTTGGCCCACTGAGTATTTGAGTTTGACACCCCTGCTGTAGCAGACCGTTACATGGGGAAACCTTTTGAATACAAGCGCGCTGATCCACACAGGTGTGCACACGGGTGTTCACTGTTCATAGACATAAACTATACCTTTCTTGGCTGCCACTTAAAAGCACATTGTGCGCTGTCGGTCCTGCGTGCTGCACAACAACATTCAATATCTAGTATTTACTGCTGTTTACAGTTAGCTAGATTAATGCGATGGTGTTGTGTTTAGTATGTTGCTTTGGGTTTTTTTTGCTTGTTTTCTCTTCTTTTTCTCTCAACAGGTGATCCAGGAGATTTTTTTTTCTTTCTCTTTTTAAGTGCCCTCTCTCACTGTCCTTCTTCCCTTCTGTTTTTCTTTTCCTTCATCTTTCTTTCTCCCTTTCCTATCCCTCAGTCATGTCTGTCCCGTCTGTAACAACTGAAAATAAAATAAAATAAATAATAACAACAAAGGTCGATCAAATGGACCAATACGGCATGGCCGTGATGATCCATTTGTCAAAGTAAATCCATTGGGTCTCCTTGTTGGTCTTCAGACAACAATTGTGACGGCTAAAGAACCAAATGGGACAGGCAAAAAAAAACAAAAAAAAAAAACACCCAAGTGACCTGCTCTGGGTGGTCGTGAAAATAGTCCCGCAAGGTGCCTCTCATGCAGTAGGGGCAAACAGTTTCAGCTCTTTCAAAGGGTGCAAAGCACATGTGGACTTGGGGTCTCTGTAACACAAAAGAGAGTCATACACAACATACTGCAACACGGTGGCACTGTCTGAGCTGTTCAGAGAGTCTGCTTCAGTGTCTCTGAGGAGTGGACCTGTGACATGATCATCTAACTGCAGCTGTCTCAATTGTCAGCCAGAATGACGGGGGGCAGAGTACGAATGTCCAGGCTGCCCATGACAGCATGATCTGGTAAAAGATCTGTCAGCCTGTCACTGGTCACAGGCAAAGGATTGCGTGACAGTGCGCCAGGAACTTTGTTTTGTGCACTTTTGTGAAATCAAAGTCCTGCAGGGCCCATATCACAGCAAGGCACTCCTTCTCTGAAGTGCAGTAGGGGAGTTCAGCTTTGTGAAGGGAGCGACTAGCAAAAGCCACAACATACTCACAACCCTTGTCATCCTTTTGCATCAACGCTGCCCCAAGACCAATGTCATATGCATCGGCGTGAATAGAAAAGGGGCGGTTGAAATCCGTAAATGACAGGACCGGGCTGATGTGACATGGTCTTTCAAAGTGTCCATGGCTCTTTGACAGCTGTCTTCCCAGTGGAAAGCATTGTCCTTTCTGGTGATGGCATGAAGAGGTTCAGCATTCCGGGCATAATTCTGAATGAAGCGCTGATAATAACCAGTCAGGCCAAGGAACTGACGGACGTGCTTCACTGAGGTTGGCGTATCAAACTCTTTTACCACCCTTACTTTGTCTGGATCGGGTTTAACACCTGATGATGTGATGCGGTACCCAAGGAAGAACGCTCATAAATCACAGCAGCATAGCTCCATATATTAAAGGGCTGATATAATAGCATAAAATACAATACAACGGGCAGGTTGAAGTCAAGCCGAGCAAAGGCGCCATCTTCCTGCCACAGTCGGGAATGGGAAAAAACAGAGGTGTTGGTGTTTGGACCTAATGGTCCCTGTGAGTCCTCTGTTGATTTGGGACTTCTGGAAGTTTATTTTAAACCTGCTATTACTGACCTTGGTTTTAAGTTGAACAGTGATTTAATTGGACAGCCGGATAAGAGCCGTGGTGAAGTTCAGTTCTTGTCATTTAAGGCGACTGGCAAGAGCTGCAAAATGTAGCTGCACAACTGCAAACAGCAACTCGTAAAACAGAGTATATAACCCCTGTGCTGGCCTCACTGCACTGGCTCTCTGTGTCTTTTCGAGATCATTTTAAAATTCTCATGTTTGTTTTTAAATGCTTTCACAATCTTGCTCCGCCTTACCTCTCTTCATCCATACACACCCCGTCTGTCTCTTAGTTCAGCTGACCAGCTGCTCCTGGAAGTACCAAGATCCAGGAGGAAGCTCAGAGGAGACAGGGTCTTTTCTACAATTGCTCCTAAATTATGGAATAACTTGTCCTTGCACGTTGGAGAGGCCCCTTCACTGTTCACTTTTAAAACATGTCTTAAAACACATTTTTATTCTTTGGCTTTTGGCCTCAGTGAGACTTAGTTTCTCTTGTAATTAAATTAGTTATTAACTGACTAATTAATTATTTTACTTTTTTCTTTTATTTGTCTTTCATTTATATCTCATGTAATGTCATTATTTAGTTCTAGTGATGAAGAAAAAATGGTTAAACTGAAATAGGCTGTTTTACAGCTGATCAAAACTTTAGGACCACACCTCAAAAAAAACCCGTAAAGTCCCCAAAACAGAAATCAAAGTTCCAAACATGAACTCAGTAATGAGTAGTTCCACCGTTATTGTTGATCACTTCAAAAATTATTTGCAGCATGCTTGATGCAAGCGTTTCCATGAGGTGAGTGGGAACATTTCTCTAAGTGGTGAAGACGGACACATGAAGGGCATCTACTGTCTGGAGCTCATGTCCATTTTTGTAAATTTCCCTTGCCATCCATCCCCAAAAGTTCTCAATTGGATTTAGATCAGGGGAACACGCAGGGCGGTCCAAAAGAGTGACGTTGGTCTCAGATGCCGTCTGATGGTTATGGGGCTGCAGTCGGCACCAATGATGCCCTTAATTTGGGTCGAGGATCGTCCAGTATCTTGATGGACAGCCAATTCGATCCTCCGGCTCAGTGCTGGGGAAATTTGGGGGGTCTTGACTTGACTTTTTTGTTTCATAATCCTCAGGATCATTTAAGAAATTCCAAATAACTGTCTTGCAGTGAGAGACCCTGCTTATCTAGTTCAACAACCTGACCACGGTCAAAAAAGGGAACGTTTTTTGCCTTTGCCATCAGAACGTCATGAGAGTGAGACTACCTGACAGAAAATGACAATGAATCCACATTTTTGCACAGATTTTTAAAGACATGTGGTCCTAAACTTTTAATGAGCTGTAAAACAGCCTGTTTCAGTTTGAATGTTGTTTTCAATAAATTGCATGCTCAAAAAATGTTTTCACTCCCATTTCTTCTTGTTGCATATTGAAGCTCTACTTGGAGCCTTGCTAAGAACCATTTGTCAAGTGGTCTTAAACTTTTGATCAAGACTGGCAGTTTTTTTTAAAACTGTCAAAACAAGTTCTTTTTCATGTTTAAAAAAATTGTAATGCAGTCAATAGCTAAATAACCATTCCATGTGCTGTGTCAAATATATAATACCAGAATAGAAAGAACTTTGCTTTACTTTTATAAAACACTTTGTAATGTTTATCACAGTGTTGAGTTCTTTGGTAGTTGGATAAATATAAAGATATTTGTTTCCATGCAACACCTTGTAGCTGCTGCACCTTCTTGTCAGTCTCAATCTCCTTTTTTTCCAGTTCCTTCAGTTTTGTCACATGGTCTGAAAAGTAGAGTGCAAGACTTTAAATAATTCCTGTGTTGTCTGACTTTGTTTTTGTTTGTCTATTTGTTTTACGTTACGACAATGACTTTCTGTAATGAGATATTTTCTTTTTTTAATGAGAACCAATAATGTTTGTTACTTATTTTATTTTTACTTATATTTAATCTGATTATTTCTGACCCGTGACAGTAGTAACACAACAGTGGATCATTTGAAAGGTTTCTTGACGATCTTACTTCTTTCACTGCCCGACTTAATACCGTACTGTACCTTGATTCTCTTTTTCTAAGAACGCAATCTTCACGCTCTGTTCAGCCAATGCGGCGGTCTGCTCTCTCAGCACAGCGTGGATGTCCTGTGGATAGGGTTGCTGGAGTGCGATGTGCTGGTTAACAATATCTCTCTTTATCTGCCTCCATCTGATTTGTGAGCAGATCAGAAGCAGCAGCAGGAAGAACAGTTTCTTTGCTGTTTCTGGAACTGTGACACCTGTATACCTGAGTGAGTGATCTATAAAGTGAACAAGACCATAAAAAGGTAACTTCCTCATTGTGCTATTGTTGTGATATGCAGTGTTGGGACTAACGCGTTACAGTAACTACGTTATTATTGTGGTAACGAGCACGGTAACTAGTTATTATGCCAAAATCAGGAACGCGTTACTCGTTACTGGGATTTAGATAAGCTCGTTACTTCGTGTGGTGGCTATCGCGGAGCTTCCACAGATTCAGTAACATTAGCAGGTGGTGGAGGCCAGCAGGTGGAGGAGGGAAAGGGGACGCAGGAGGAGCAGAGACCCGAGGCGGCCGCCCGTCCGAGTGTCAGGTGAACTGAACTTCAGGTAAGAAGTTATGACCTGCAGTCTATCTGGTCAGATATGAACCAAGTTTAGGTGGAGTTTATTTTCGTTATGCTGACTTTTTCCGTACTGCGTGCTAGCTAGCATGACGGGGTTTCTATACAGCTGGGTCGGGCTATGTTACTGATGTTGAACTTTATTTTGTTCATACGGTTAATTATTAGAGTTGCCAACCGTCCTGTAAAAAACGGAATCGTCTCATATTCGGAGAAAATATTACGCGTTTCGTATTGAGGTGAAAAGGAACAGTTTGTCCCGGACTTCAGCTACAGAGACGGGGAAGACGTCTCATCGTGACGTGTAAAGTTTATCTTGCCTGGCTGGGCAGCTCTCTGGGTGCTCAGCACCCCCAAAACTCTGATCCTAGAATCGCCCCTGCTACCATACATGGACTTATGACTAAAGCATGACCTTTCAAGAATCTGAGCACCTGCTGCCCCCTGTGGGATAAACATGAATTTCATTGGCCTATGGAAATTTTATTTCGAGTCATGCATGTGTATTTCTCTGGAAACCATTCTGTGAAACCTGATGATGTTGGATTTAACCAAAACCACTGCAGAGGGTACAGAGACAACAACAATCACACTGTAAGAGAGAGAAGACACAACATAAAGGTATGAAATCATGACAGGGCAGCTGTGGCTACAATGTAGCTTGCCATCACCAGTGTGTGAATGTGTGTGTGAATGGGTGAATGTAGTGTAAAGTGCTTTGGGGTCCTTAGGGACTGAGTAAAGCGCTATACAAATGCAGGCCATTTACCATTTTACCATACCCAGTGCACCGTGGGAGCTTTCCCAGCAGTTTTAGCTTATACAGCTTAACAGTGGAGTGTGTGCAGTGGTTTTTAATAATACAGTCGAAGAGGAAGCACGTGTAAAGTGAAACAATGTAAGTTCTACTGCAAAATCTGTGGAAATCCATCAAACTTGGATATGTGGGTCGATACATAAACTGCTTTTCTCAGATGAATGATTTTGTTTTTCTAAAAAACAGGCTTGAGTCTCTGATCAATGTTGTGGTGAGATTTCCTTATGCAACACACACCGACTAACTTCACTGTTGGTTACTGGTTTTCTTTTGATCTCAAAATCATAAAGATCACGTTAGTCATTAACTTATTTAGATCAGCTGGGCCTTTATGGTTTAACTGAAACACATAAGGAAATCACCTCACCAACAGTCATACACTGTCCAAAGACAGAATAAAGACAATCATGTTTTTCACACATTTCTACAAATCAGACAAAGGCAGGTAATGAAATTATTGACCAGCCAGTTGCTCTTCAACAATCCTGTCCAAAGGACATCCGTGCTGTGCTCAGTGACAGAACAGAAAGTGCAAATCATGTTCTTGCAAAAAGAGAATAAAGGTTAAGTATTATGTGTCATGGTCTGGGCGAGTGGCAGTGTTTTTCCACCTTGTTACCCTTCTTTGATATTTGTTCTACATTTAATTAGATTATCTACAAAATAGTTCAATAAGGAGAGATCGTGTGGAAAAACTGCACATGATTTATTAAAATACAGAAATTACTTAATGGATGACCCATCATGGAAAAAAAAATCCCAGCCTTCGAAGGAGGAGAGGACCCTGCAGAGTCTTGATGAAGATGGAGGCTTGGAGCTCGTCACCCTGGTCATTCCACACACCAGTGTGAGGAGGTGGGTTGCATGGCTGAGTGTCTGAAAGACACAAGACCAATGAGATGTAAAGCATGCAGTAAAGGCTGATTATCTTGGAGAAGGCAGAAAATGATTGGACCATAGAAATGATCTCAGCACTTGTTTAAGTAGTCTTTTACTAGCAGCTGAACATTTAATTTGGGTATCCAAATGTAAACTTTGACGGCGCGAATTTTAAAAATAGCACCAAAAAATAAATTAAAATGCATATTAAGAGCCTACAGGAGTTACTGGGTATTATGGAATATAATAAACATTATGCTTATATGCGCAGTTTTTGTAAAATAATGTTGATAAATTTCGGTTAGACAGAGTCCGCGAGACCAAAGGAAGATTCCAAAGTGTGGAAACAGCGCCCCCACAAACCCGCGTGTGGCCATAAATATATTTCGCCTTTAGTGGAGTGAACTACGTTTCCGTAGTGTAGTGGTTATCACGTTCGCCTAACACGCGAAAGGTCCCCGGTTCGAAACCGGGCGGAAACACTTGTTGCTGGACGACTTTTTCCCGTTTTTATTTATTTTTTAATATAAAACAAACATACTGTATTATGTGACGTGTGAAAAGGCTATATTTATAAAGTGACGACAAAATTATGATACTCTCAATATAATAATATATTTATTTGATATGTAGTGGCAAATGATGTACAATCTATGTCTTGATGCATTCTCAGTCATCCAGGAAAGTAAATCTCCAAAAGTTGATTCTGTTCATCTGGACGTAGCGTTTTGTGGGAGAAACGTTTCGTCACTCATCCAAGTGACTTCTTCAGTCTCAGCTGACTGCAGGTTTCCAATCTTATAAACAGTAAATTTGCGTAATGACTGAAACCAGCCCACTGAAGGAACAATGGACTGAGAGGTCAGTTCCTTAATCATAATTATGCAAATTCTCATGACCATTGATCAACAACCACTGACCAAAACCCACTGATCAAAGACCACTGATCAATGGCCATGAGTCCCATTCACAGAGAGTTGGGGAATGGCTGCAATCACAGCATTGTAAGATGGCAAAAGATGTACCCTTAGGCCCCCTCCTCGATTCAGAGATGGTCTTTCCCTATGTACAATCTAATTATATATAAAGCAGAAGGATGGGATCTCATCTTGACATGTCGAGATGACATTAAAGCTTGGTTGGCTTTAATCTTTTTAAATATTAATGAAAATAAAACAGAAGTGTTGGTCTACGTGAGTCCTCCTCTGTTGATTTGGGACCCTTGGAAGTTTTTTTTAACCCCGTGTTACTGACCTTGGTTTTAAGTTGCACAGCCAAATCAGAGGCTTTTGGCCTTAATGAGACTTAGTTTCTCTTGTATTTGTATTTAAATTAGTTATTAACTAACAAATTAAATCTTTTACTTTTTTTTCTTTTATTTTTATCATATGGAATTTTATCATTTAGTTCCAATATACAGCACTTTGTGTCAGCTGTGGTTGTTTTACAGTGCTTCACAAATAAAGATGATTATGATGATGAAAGGTCATAGGAAGACTAAAGTGAAACTGTATGATCTTATTTAATAAATACTATCTCGCTGATATGTGCTCAAACCTTGTCAGTACCGGTGTAATATATTTGTGGCCACACGCGTGTTTGTGGGGGCGCTGTTTCTTGCTGTGTGATCAAAATTAAAGTAATTCCTGGACATCACACTGATGTGTTTTTCTTGTGAAACATGTCGGCCCATCCTATTTAGTTTTTATAACCTATATATGTATGATATATTTGAATTTGAGAAAAAAAAATCGAGAATTAAAAGAAAAAGGAATAAAAACATGTTTCCGCCCGGTTTCGAACCGGGGACCTTTCGCGTGTGAGGCGAACGTGATAACCACTACACTACGGAAACTGCTAGTGCTGGCTTTCGTGACGTAGCCAAAAAATATGTATCACCAGAAAGAAACAAAGTTAACCATATTTATTTCTATAGTAGTAAATTTGAACAATCTAAAGTCCGAAGTGCGAGACCTTCTTCGTGTTTTCCAAAGACGTCCAACGGGCTGTGGGAGTATTTGCCGGGCTGTGTTGAATATAGATTCTTATACACCGTTTTATATTTATTCTTTATTCTCAGAGTATTAACCCACACCGAGGGAAGAAACAAAAATGAACACATTAATTTAATGTTTATATAAAGGTAATAATCAGATTCTCCCACAGTGTATTCTGGTCTTCCTCTGTGAAATCTGCCGCTCTGCTGCCAGCACACTTATCAATAGCTGATTGATCAGATGCTGCCAACACCACCTCTTTCACCTTGGTTCAACTTTGTGTGACCCCCAGTGTTAGGGTAGGCGAAGCCACAGAAACATACCGTGTGTAGCTGATTCAGCTCTCAGATGTTGGTCCTGCCTGATCTGAGCGACAGCAATGTGACTGAGGATGTGTCACATGGAGCAGCGACATCAGCCTTTTCCAAATATGACCCCCATTACTGATGAAACAGCCTGAAAATGATCTCATTCATCTAAATTTATCTCACAGTCACTTATTACCGTCTCACTAATATGTAAACAGAAAAGCGTGGGCAAAGCAGACCCACGTACCTCTCAGTACGTGACTTCACCCATGTGTGTTTGTTTGTGTTTCTTTCGGAAATGTGGTAGTTCCTCCTGTCCTGTTGCAAGAGCTCTGGCATGTCACAAGCTCGGCTCAAAGCCCCCCTGAAAGCCCACACAATCAGCTGCTGGAGTTTGTGTTTCCCTTTCTGGAAGGTTGTGAAAAACAAACGAGGGAAACTCTGAACTTTCAGCATTTCTTCAAAAAAGGTTGGAGCGTGACTCCTTCAGCTATTACAGTAATTCATCCAGCGTTTGAAAAGGAGATCAGAGTTTGTCATCTCGCCCTCATTCATTCACAGCAAAGTCCAGAAAGAAACCCTCCAAACGCACGAGGCATCAGGAGGACGCAGAGGGGACACGTCTCGTGGTTGAGTCCACGGACAATGTAAAGTAAATAAAGGAAATCATGTTTCTATCATTCCTTTACAGGGAGTGCAGAATTATTAGGCAAATGAGTATTTTGTCCACTTCATCCTCTTCATGCATGTTGTCTTACTCCAAGCTGTATAGGCTCGAAAGCCTACTACCAATTAAGCATATTAGGTGATGCGGATCTCTGTAATGAGAAGGGGTGTGGTCTAATGACATCAACACCCTATATCAGGTGTGCATAATTATTAGGCAACGTCCTTTCCTTTGGCAAAATGGGTCAAAGGAAGGACTTGACAGGCTCAGAAAAGTCAAAGATAGTGAGATATCTTGCAGAGGGATGCAGCAGTCTCAAAATTGCAAAGCTTCTGAAGCGTGATCATCGAACAATCAAGCGTTTCATTCAAAATAGTCAACAGGGTTGCAAGAAGCGTGTGGAAAAACCAAGGCGCAAAATAACTGCCCATGAACTGAGAAAAGTCAAGCGTGCAGCTGCCAAGATGCCACTTGCCACCAGTTTGGCCATATTTCAGAGCTGCAACATCACTGGAGTGCCCAAAAGCACAAGGTGTGCAATACTCAGAGACATGGCCAAGGTAAGAAAGGCTGAAAGACGACCACCACTGAACAAGACACACAAGCTGAAACGTCAAGACTGGGCCAAGAAATATCTCAAGACTGGTTTTTCTAAGGTTTTATGGACTGATGAAATGAGAGTGAGTCTTGATGGGCCAGATGGATGGGCCCGTGGCTGGATTGGTAAAGGGCAGAGAGCTCCAGTCCGACTCAGACGCCAGCAAGGTGGAGGTGGAGTACTGGTTTGGGCTGGTATCATCAAAGATGAGCTTGTGGGGCCTTTTCGGGTTGAGGATGGAGTCAAGCTCAACTCCCAGTCCTACTGCCAGTTTCTGGAAGACACCTTCTTCAAGCAGTGGTACAGGAAGAAGTCTGCATCCTTCAAGAAAAACATGATTTTCATGCAGGACAATGCTCCATCACACGCGTCCAAGTACTCCACAGCGTGGCTGGCAAGAAAGGGTATAAAAGAAGAAAAACTAATGACATGGCCTCCTTGTTCACCTGATCTGAACCCCATTGAGAACCTGTGGTCCATCATCAAATGTGAGATTTACAAGGAGGGAAAACAGTACACCTCTCTGAACAGTGTCTGGGAGGCTGTGGTTGCTGCTGCACGCAATGTTGATGGTGAACAGATCAAAACACTGACAGAATCCATGGATGGCAGGCTTTTGAGTGTCCTTGCAAAGAAAGGTGGCTATATTGGTCGCTGATTTGTTTTTGTTTTGTTTTTGAATGTCAGAAATGTATATTTGTGAATGTGGAGATGTTATATTGGTTTCACTGGTAAAAATAAATCATTGAAATGGGTATATATTTGTTTTTTGTTGAGTTGCCTAATAATTATGCACAGTAATAGTCACCTGCACACACAGATATCCCCCTAAAATAGCTAAAACTAAAAACAAACTAAAAACTACTTCCAAAAACATTCAGCTTTGATATTAATGAGTTTTGTGGGTTCATTGAGAACATGGTTGTTGTTCAATAATAACATTATTCCTCAAAAATACAACTTGCCTAATAATTCTGCACTCCCTGTAAATCCTCCCCTGCTGGAGGTTTTCTCTCTGAAAGAGAAACTCGTGCAGTAATTACCTGTGTGCGTTTAGTAAATCTGAAAGCACTTGTACTCTGTTTTAGTTTTATAAGCATAACAAACACAGGCGTTATTCTTACTATAATTATTATCATAAAAATTATATTACAGTTGAGAAGTGAAAGCAGCAGAATTCCCTTCTTTCTTTTTCTCTGTGTTGAAATGTTCACAAAGAGGAAGTAAACTTTGCCGTGGCACACAGACAGTATAAAAGCTTCGCCTCTGTTGTCTTTCAGCTCAGTTGGACTCCGCTGGTGTGTTGCTTCTCAGCATGGAGAACATCTACGTCAGGCATTTGGAGCTGCTGGGCTACGAGAAGCGCTTCTTCCCGAGTCAGCACTACGTAAGGCTGCAAACATCTTATTCTGCTGCCCTAAAACTCAGATAAAGTCCTAAAAACCCCGAGTGTAGAATCTTTTTTAACATCACCAACAGCACCGAGTTCATTTCTGAGGGTCGAGAGTCTTTAAACGTCTGATGAACTGTGAAAGTAGCTCCTCTGTTTGTGCCTTTAAATGCTGTTTAAATGTGTGCAGGTGTACATGCTGATGGTGAAATGGAGCGACCTCTCAGAGAAGCTCATCTACAGGACGTATCCTGAAATCCACACTTTCCACGTAAGTCCATCTGCACCACGAAATAAAGGCTCTGCTCAGTAACGTTTGGACAGAATAAAGTTCAGTCGTCAGAGCTCAAAAATATTTTGTTTTCATCACAGAAATCTTTGAAGGACATGTTTCCCATCGAGTCCGGTCAAATAGAACAGAGAGACAGAATCATCCCCTCATTACCAGGTAAGAAAGAGGAAGCTCTCCTACTGTAGGTAAGTTAGTTATATGTAACACTGCAGATGTCAAAATCAACACCTCAGCAGGTAATCATATGAAACCACAGAGTAGTATTAAAAGAATCATTTCCAGTCGTATCTTTTCTGTGTAAAACCCCTCCGCTTTCAGGAAGCACCTGTGATTATCAGACTCTTGCAGCCGGGCTCACTTCTGCTTTTCCTCCAAACGCAACACAGCTGAAATCAGCGGGTGTCAAAATGCAGCTCTTGAGCAGCAGTTAAAGTGAAATTTAAATACAGGAGAAAAAATACGTTACGAAAAAGAAGAAGTGGGAGAACTGTGATTAATTCTCCGAAGAATATATGGCAACACGAGTCAGAGCAGCGTGTTGCACTGGTGACACAACACACAGGTTACTTTGACTGGTCACAGCGAGCAAAGCCAGCAGCTGTGAGACGTGCAGACTTTTAGAGACATTTTAGGGCATTTCCCGTCTGATTTTTGGAAGTTTGGATCCTTTCATTTTAAACAGAAACGTGCGAGTCCTCGTTTTCACTGTCATTTTCTGTTCCTCTTCAAAGAAAACAGAACTGCCACCTTATACACTCCTCTTATGAAACTTTCATTACAAAACAGCTGTTGCGACGTGAAGGACAAGACAAAACTACATCTGTATAAATATATTTAAATATATCTTGTAAATATATTATGTTTGAGATGCAAAAGTAGGTGAGTCTTTTTTTACAGTGCAAATGTTTCGTTATATTTTGCTTCCAAACAGCCAAACCTTCTTGTAGTTTAAAGCCATTCTCCAGGTTTTCTGAAGATCTTTCAACATTTTGAACATCGGCTGCTTTCTTACTCAGTTTCAGTCAAGTTCATTAAAGCATAAAAAATGCACCTTACTCAAATAAACCACTGATGTGTGTCCACAAAACGGACAGTTTGGCAAAGAACCAATTTTAAATAGGTTCTTTAGGGACCAGCAGTCTGTCTCCAAACACATCGTCTGTTCCCGTTTCTTTAGTCGAATGTATGAAAAATTCAAGAAGATAACACAGGTCAATAGTGTAATATTACGGAGCCCCGCAGGGGACATGGGAGAAAAAAAAATTAAGACGGACTTTTGCGAGAAACCGGTCCGTGCGAGATCCCGAGTTAGCTTAGCTCGAAGCTAACGGGAGGTCGAGACCTACTACAGCCGGGAGGAACACCGCCTTCCCGGCACATAGTGCCTCGACCTCCCGGTCGGCTTCGAGCTGGCGACCTCCGAAGAATGCGGCTAAAACTTTTGCGAGATCCCGAGTTAGTTTTGCGAGATCTCGAGTTAGTTTTGCGAGATCCCGAGTTAGTTTTGCGAGATCTCGAGTTAGTTTTGCGAGATCCCGAGTTAGTTTTGCGAGATCCCGAGTTAGTTTTGCGAGATCCCGAGTTAGTTTTGCGAGATCTCGAGTTAGTTTTGCGAGATCTCGAGTTAGTTTTGCGAGATCCCGAGTTAGTTTTGCGAGATCTCGCAAAACTTTTGCGAGATCTCGCAAAACTTTTGCGAGATCCCGAGTTAGTTTTGCGAGATCTCGCAAAAGTCCGTCTTAATTTTTTTTCTCCCATGTCCCCTGCGGGGCTCCGTATAATATAGTATTGTAGCACTAAGAAGGCGATTCCTAAAGATAAGTTAGCTGACAACTTGGCACATCTCGTAGCATCCATCCAACCACTCATGTTTTTCCACCCATCTAATTCAGACAGATGGGTGGAAAAACCCATCTGACATTTTATAGTGCAGTAGCCCTGCAAGGATGGATGGATGACATCTCTGCTACAGAAAGCATTGACTGAGGCCAAGGCTGGATGTCTCTTTGCAGCCACAGGTTCTGCATCTTTTACACTGACTGTAGATCATCCAAACAGGAAGCTCTTCCTCAGTTATTGCAGGTGCAGAAAATTGAGTGTCATCAGTTTAGCAGTGAAAAGTTGGTAGCATTTACTGAGCATAAAAGAGGACCTAACATGGATCTTTGAACAACAGTTTCCTGTTGTTATAGAAAACATTACCCCAAAGACACAGACTGTGTTTCTGTCCTCAGCTCCTCGGTGGTTATGGGAAAGCGAGAAGTCAAGAGAAACCACGAAGAGCACCCTGGCTGAGTACTGCCAAAAGGTCATCAGCCTGCCGCCTCACATCTCCCGCTGCAAACACCTCTCCAGCTTCTTCAAGGTCCGACCAGAGGATGAAAACCCGCCTGCCCCAAACACGTCAGTACATCACGCACGTCTCTGTTTACGCTACGGCAGTTAAACATAGAACGATGTATAAATGACCCTTTCCTCCTCAGACTGAAAAGAGCCGAGACCTTTTTGGTGTCCAGAGACCAGGCTCGAGACGTGGCGTCCGGTAAGACTCACACTCACAGCCTTCTGTTATTCACGTGTTACATTCTGTAATTCATTCAGGACCACTATGGTCAGAAGCAGCAGTTATATTTGGTGTGATGGCAGCCATGTCCTTCTAAAAGGTGAAGGAAAGCAGCAAGACAGAGCAGACAAAAGATGTGACACTGATTAGATCAGAGACCCTGAAAGGGAGGAGCTGAGGAAAAGGTGGGCTGCAAAGAAACTTGGAGAGACCAACGTGTCTATTTCCTGATCCCACCTCAAGATTTTCCTTCATAACTCTGTTTCTAAACAGACTGTGAGCTCTTTGATCAAATGTTTTAATAAAAACAAAAGTTGGGTGTGATTTGTTTTGGCCACACGGTTACTGGGCACATGTTCAGAAACTGGAAGACATCATCATCCAGATGTTGCAGGTCTTTTTAATGAGACTAAAACAGATTCTTGTGTTTGACTTCTCAGAGATTTCCGCCCCCATCATCTTGGACACCTACAGAGTGATTGCGGACTTCAAAAAGTCGACCAAGTATGAGATCACTCTGCACACCGGTGACCTGGTGGAAATCGTGGAGAAAAATGAGAACGGTGATAAAACAACTGAATCTTTTAGAGTTTATTTGTTATTCTGAATTTTACAGCCTTCGTCTTTTCCCTGAAAATTTTATTTGCCAGTGATTGTTTTTTTTTTTTTTTCTATAAACCACATCAGGTGAAAATTAAGACTTGCTATTTGGTTTGCTAGCCCCACCTCTCGAGTGACTAGTGATTTTACCACACATCTGGTTTTTATATACATTTTAATTCTGGCCTGCCAAAACTTTGCATGTTTCTTCTGATTCTTCTTTAAAAGGAAGCCTACCAAAGGGCATTTCTTATGAGCAGCACGTCCATCATTTCCTGGTCGTGCTGTCTCTGCAGTAAACGACCATATAAAGAAGTCAGTGCGATGAGCTGATATTAGAGGAAAGCTTTTGACTCACTGGGATTACGCATACATTAGTTACCCACATTCTTTCTTAATTTCAGTAAAAAGAAAAACAACAATAATCAAACATGTCTGCAGGTAAAAAAGACAAAACGTAAAACAGCATAGTACAGAGTTTATAATAAAGGTACAGATTTGAAATCCCTATGTTAGGGAAAATGAAAAGATACAAATACTCTGAATGGGTTTTTTGTTGTTGTTGTTTTACTATTCAGTGATGATAAATTCTAGAGAAACAGGAAGTTGGTGTTACGGCACAGTTAGTCAAGTTTTATGGTGACACTGCCTGAAAAAGGAGGAGAGGTTGCAAAGTAGCTTGCAGATGCAGAAGGAAAACAAAAGTGTTTGCTCTGATGGTGGCTCGAATTGGTTTAAGTAGAGTGTTATGCGATCTGTCTTGATGCACGCTCAATCATCCAGGTAAGTAAATCCCAAAAGGTTGATTCTGTTTATCTGGACGTAACGTTTTCAGTGGGAGAAATGTTTCGTCGCTCATCCAAGAAGTCACTTGGATGAGCGACGAAACATCCTCAAGAAAATTAAGGAAGTCCAAGCTCCTCAGCATGACCCGGATGACTGAAAACCTACACAGACATCTAAATACCACCTTTACCACTCTGACTTTTACTTCAGCTCTTGTTTCCTACTTCTAAATTATGCCACTTTGGTCCAGAATCTGCAGTATTTCCAGTCACAGTATCACCAGAGATGGGCAGTAACGCGTTACTGTAATCCGATTACTTTTTTCAAGTAACGAGTAAAGTAAGGGATTACTATTGCAAAAACGGTAATTAGATTACCGTTACTTTCACGTAGGAACGCTGCGTTACTGCGTTACTAAAACCGTGATTTTTTTGCGAGAATGTCTCATGACAGTGACGTAAGCAAGTGCGACTTTCGTGAAAACAGCTGTGTGCAGATCAACAATGGATAATATATCGAGTGCGGGAGAGAGTATGAGCGTGCAGCGTTTAAAGCGTGGAAGTACTGACCTTACTTTGAGTTTGATTCTGTAAAACGTGACAAAAACATTAGTGTCCGTTGTGCGTGGGAAGAAAACTTCTTTTTACAGCGAAAAAAACCCCTAAACTTCCAAGCAAGCACCGAGTGCGCTATGACGTAATGGGAAACTCACAGAGAAACTCGCGGATTCTTCCACTGACCGCTGCGGCTCACCTGCACCAGGGTAAACCTCCGCCTACACCACTCCTGCTATACAGGTGAAAATAGAGCAACAGGACCGCTAGTCTGTGACTTTATTTATTTTCTGCTGTGTTTTACTTGCATCTATTTGAAAGAGTGAGTGTAAACACACACATAAAAATATTTTATGTGCTGGAATGTGCAGAAAATAGGTTTAAATATTAAACTAATTTCTTCCAGTCAGAGAATGTTGCATATAATTAAATTTTTGCTTGATGCATAAAGTTAAAAGATTAAAACTAATAAAACAAGTTTTAAAAAGAGACTTTTCCATTTGATTACATTTTATATGATGGATTAAGTAGAAAATGTAGAATTGGGCTGAAAGATCTATCGCTTTATCACCTATTCAGGTTGTAAATCGTTTTTAAAAAGTAACTAAGTAATTAATTACTTTTGAAAATAAGTAATCAGTAAAGTAACGGGATTACTTTTTTGGGGAAGTAATCAATAATTAGTTACCGATTACTTTTTTCAAGTAACTTGACCAACACTGAGTATCACACACCGTATATAAAAGAAAGTCTGAAAGGTGAAGCCAGTGCAGAAGTGCCTTGAATGTGCATTCTTTCTCATGGCCACCAGGGGGTTTGTTTTTAAGCCAATAGAAAACAACCCATCTTCTCACTTTAACGCTGACCTCAGTAAACACTTAGCTGAATAATTTATGTTGGTCTCGAATTTCAAGCCTTACTGAGTGACACTTGATGTTCCTGCTGTGATCAGGTTGGTGGTTCTGCCAGTATGAGTCAAAGCGAGGCTGGATTCCCGCGTCATACCTGGAGCCTCTGGATGGACCGGACGAGGCCGAGGACGCTGAACCCAACTACGAAGGCAAGAAGCTCTGGTTTTAATCTGCCGTGGGTTGTGGCACTCTTTCTTTTAGGCACATGTTCATATAAAATGCTGTGTGTCACTGCAGGAGACGAGCACATCACCATCCAGGCCTACAAGGCGGAGCAGGACGACGAGATTTCTTTGGAGGTCGGTGAAACTGTCGAGGTCATCCACAAGCTACTGGACGGGTGGTGGGTCGTAAGGTACGACGAGTCCTTCACTTCAGAGCACCTTCAGTACATTTAACAGACGCTTGATCTCACAGACTCTGCATTCATAAAAAACACAGATTCAGAGAGTTTTTGTACTTCGACACCGGTCTCAGTTTTTAACATGGAACCACTCTGCTTGTTTCCAGCTCCAGCTTCTTATACCAAGACTTGGTCTTGGTATAAGAAGCTGGAGCTTGTTCTCCTAAAAAGACAGCCTACAGCCATAGCTGTGTACCTGAGATGAACATATGAGGGATATCCCCTTTCTGTATGACACCATACAGACTGCACAGACAGTTTTTAAAAAATATATTTTTATACACTCAGCTCAACTCAGAAAGCAGGTTGCCTAATGTGTATTTCTCTAACATGCTGCACTTTAGGGTTATAAAGTTAAAGAAAAGCTGTTGTTTGAGACTAATTCCACATTTGTAAAGTTCATTGAACCTTTTTTTCCTCTTAAACTGCTGTTTTGTACAGGAAAGGAGACGAGACTGGATATTTCCCCTCTATGTTTCTGTCGAAGGCCGGAAAGAGAGAGAGATTGAACCCGGGTGGGCAGAAGCCACCACCTCGCAGGTCTGTGCCTCGTCTTAAAATACATAATGAGCTGGTTTCTGTTGCCAGGTCTGCAGTGCCTCCTCCATTCTCATACTGGCATTTTATTGTGTAACATCAGATTAAAGGGAAGTGAGTTGTAAAAAAAACCCTCAGGATGTGATTTCATTTCTCCTTGTTGCTTTATGGTCCGCTTATGTGCTCATCGAGTTAGAAATTCCAGGAAATGCTCTGCAAGGAGTTATTTTTGGGTGTCTGGGTCATTTTTCTGCTTTTTAATCTGCCACAGCTGACAGGAAATCAGCAGCTATGTAATAAAAACAGATAATATTACCAATTTTGTGTAATTACAATTTGCAGGTTTTGTTACCCCCAGATGCCCATTATGAGTTAGGTTAAAACACTGGGGTTCCCAAAGAGGATTGAGGGATTCAGGTTAAATATTTGATCTCAGCGATGGATACAGGTTGGATAAATGCTAAAATACGGGATAAATTAATTCAGGGGATGTTGAACCTTTTGAGTCAAAGGACCAGTTACAGGGGAAGAAATCTTCCAAGAGCCTCAGATTTAATACTAAACTTTTGCAAACTGTTTTCCACCCAAGAAGAAACAAAGTCTATCACCTCACCTTTTTTGCAGCTTGCAGCTGTTCCAAACACTTAACAAACCCACCACCTGTCCTTTATCTCCCTCAGATCGACCATCAGAAATGCCAAGAGCATTCATAACAAGTCTCGCCAGCGGCTCAGCCAGGAAACCTACCGCCGGAACAGCCGCCGGTACTTCCAGCAGAAAGGCAGCCGGCTCAGCGAACCACAGAGGAACTCCAAGAATGCAGCAAAGTCCCCGCTGAAGGAGAGGAAGAACCAGGGTAATGACCACGTGTCCACCACTGTCTTAAAAAGTCTAAAATCTCTGAAGTAAATAAAACATAAATTTAGCAGTATTCACATGTTTGAACATCTACTCTTTTAAAGTCTTTGAAAAAATGCTAAAAGGTTTTTTTTTTTTGTTGTTGTTTTTGTTAAATTAATTGTTTTTCAGTTCGTTCATTTTAGAGGTGTCAAAGCAAATATGCTACCGCAAACAGAAAGCTTTTGAGGCATGGCTGAAACTGATACAGGGGGATGTATGTGGGAAACCGTACGCTATCTGCAAGCTCCACATGATGGAAATCGAACTAAAAATGTTCACACACACTGGAATTCTCCACATATTTGTAATTTTCTCTAACAGGACAGCAGTCTGTGCTCCTTTGCATCACTTGCAGGTAATTTGATGTATAAAAACAAATTTTTGACTTCCTCATAATCCCATTTTGCAACAAAATGGTTGGTTTGTTACAACTGAGTTAGATGCGCAACAGAGAGCGCTAACTAGACAGTCCTCAGCCAATAAGAATGAATGGAATTAAATGGCTAAATGGGTAAAACTTCATAAAAACCATGTACAGATCTCAGCCACAGAGAGACCTTTTACCAACACCAAGCCCAGACATACGATTGCATGAGGAAGATCAAAAGGCATAAAAATCTTTGACAGGTTGAATATGGATTCAAACTTGTTTCATAATACTGGAATATTTTAGTCCCAGGAGGAGGCCAACGATCCACTGAGATGTCCAGCTATCTTTATTAGAACCATCAGAGTAAACCGTAGAGCGTTTTGGTTCCTTCAAAGGCCTGTTTGGGGATTGGAAGCTTGTTTTAGGGTTTAAAGGTAGACTTGAATTCAGAGCGAAGGTTGAGTACATGTTTGTGGTGGTTAAACATCGTGTTAAGAGTCTTGGGAATACATTAATGAACAGTTCTTGTGATACAAATTCGGAATTCGGACAATATTTGACAGGAGCAGAGGTGGAAACTAATGAAGTACAAATACATATGTTACTGTACTTAAGTAGACTTTTCAGGTATCTGCACTTTACTTGAGTAGTTTGTCTTCCGACTACTTCTTACTTTTCTTCCCTACATTTTTGAAACAGGCTTGTTTGCTTTAACACATTTGAGACGAGTTATATTATCAAACATGCTGCAAAACAAAGTGACGTACTTCAACTGTTACTGGAGTATTTTTTAACACTCGTATCTGTACTTCTACTTAACTACAGAATGTCTCTGATAAAGTTGTGCCACCTCTGGACAGGAGTCTCAACCAGACACTTAAAACCAAACAACTGGTGACACTTCTGTTTCAGTTAGTGTGAACTTGGTCTTTAATGTTATTCCTCGAACCCCGGGCTGACCTGCTCGTGTTGTTGTTTCTGACTCACAGATAACATTCCCGAGATGTCCGGCACCAGCTCGGAGAGCGAGCTAAAGAAGGAGGCGCCGGTCATCCCTCCCCGA
The DNA here is from genome assembly GCF_051167445.1 of Perissodus microlepis. Classification (NCBI taxonomy): domain Eukaryota; kingdom Metazoa; phylum Chordata; class Actinopteri; order Cichliformes; family Cichlidae; genus Perissodus; species Perissodus microlepis. Next base: position 31,724,877 of record NC_140470.1, on the reverse strand, counting down.
CCCAGCCCAGAGCTCATCTTGGAGCGCTGCACCGACAACACCCGCAAGAAAGTCAGCATCCACAAGCCACAGTCCAGCTCCTCAAGCTAGCACAAAAAAGATTTGACGGAGCAATCCTTAGAGAGCCGTTTTGTTAACAAGAGTCCTAGTTTTAGAAGATGTTCATGTTTTGAGTTTTTAGATATATTACAAGGTGTGGATAAAAGGGCTGGAAATGTACTATAATTTTCTAACTGCCATCAAACGCATGGAAAGACCAAAAAGCAGCCACGTGTCAGTAAGTTATTCATTGGTTTGTGAACACGTCTTTAATTCAGCCTTTCAAACATTTCCTCACTTCTTAGGACGAAACGTCTTTTTCGGGAATTATTTTCAGTGGCGTAATAATCCATATTTTCTAACAGATGGACGGTCAGAATAAATGAGTGTAAAGTTACGTGGTTTGACTTTAGGCAGCAGTACATTTTGTTTCAGAGCTTTATCTTTTAAAGACTCCATGTTTTATATCTTTGGACTACTAGAGCAGCTTTGTATGGTTCAAGTCCAAAATAATGCCTGTTTGTCTTACACTGGGCTTGAGCGCAGCTCCTAAGTTACTCCTCTGTCTAACATAAGCTGTTTTAGCTCCTCCTCTTTTAAGCCAGCTTTCTTCTGATTGGCTGCCCCTCACAAACAGGTCTGAATAGCAGGTTGTCTGTTGTAGATGTTAATCTCAAAGATAACACAATTAATTTTTATTATGATTATAAGCAGTAATGGAACTCTGACCCACCTGCACCATTAACATGTAAATTTGGAACTTTGGTGATAAAAGAATAACCGTGTCTTTGGCACATTTTTATTAGTTATCTGGGGGTAAAAATGCTTTGTTTTGTTGTCATTTGTAAGCTTATTTTTAATTTATGTCAAATATCAGAACAAAAAATGGTTTCGGAGTGAGTAAATACCTGCATTTGTGGAGCATCACCTCACCTTTTCATTTGCTTGTTGTCCTATTTAAAGTGTACATGTTACGCGACTCTGACTGTCATACCTCTATTTTTTTGTAAATTGCTTTATAAAGTATAAAAAACAGTTCGAGGTGTTCATTGGGTAATTTACTTTTATTAGAAAATAAAGGCCATTGCACAGCACGTGTGCTTTATGTACATGAAACTCTTTATGTAATTTTTGGTGATTCAGTCATCTGTGGTTGCAAATTTTAAAGCCATCCTGATACCTTCTCCCACCAACGATGTGGAGATCCAACTTTTTTAGATCCAGTTAAAATCAAGGTATTCAAACAGATGCTCTGGAAAAATTCCAGAATTCTTGGAACAGAGTTTAATACACCGAATCATATGAACAGCAAGAAAATACATACAATGTATAGCAAGATAACACATAGCAGAAAGCAAGCAAAGCAAACCCCGGAGGTGTACAGCCTTAAGCACAGACAGCAGAGCAACACAGAGACGGACGCCTCTGGTCCTCTAATATATGGGGACCAGTATCCCCGCCCCCTGCTGCAGGGTAACTTTCCCACCCGTCCTCCAGCCAAACACAGCTGCAGGGTCAGGTAGCAGCCAAGGTCCTGGCCAGAGGCCAGTCAGGACTGGCTACGCTTTTGGCTTTGGCTTATCACAATAGGTCATGACACAGTAAAACATCACACATAAATCCTAATTATTAAATCTTACACAGCAAGTGGCATAATCTTATAATATACAATCTTATAACTACATAGGTTACATGCTTAACACAGTGATTCTCATACATTAAGACACTTCAGTGTAGGTTCAAAGTGTGTGTGTGTGAGTAATTATATTGTATGATATTTTATTGTGATGTGCTCAGGATCTCTGTTACAATGTTACTGTTTTGGTTGTGTTGCATGAAAGACATTGAGTGTGTATTGAGAGAGGTTAGTTACCGGATCTGGAGAGTGAGTTATTCAGGAGAAATTCTCTCCTTACATTAACTGCCCTGTTACTGTACCACCTTAATAAACCATGTGCTTAAGACTGTACATGGAAGTTAAAATATATGTTCAGTGCAGATAAGGTAAGGTTTATTTATCAAGTGCTTTTCGTAGACAGGCAGTCACAAAGCGCTGTACACAAAGGTTAAAATAAAGAAAACATTAAGTAATAAAGTAGACAATATAAACAATGCAAATTCAAAACAATTCAACAATTCTATCTATATATAGTGTATATAGTTATATAGGTATACATGTCACACAAGTCCACCACACATACTGCCATCATTACGTATTCGCATAATTAGTGACTGTTTCACTTTGAGTTTGTTTGATAAAACCTAAACAATTAACAATTTTGATGTAAAATTATGAAGGGAAAAGAAATTTGAAAAACAGGATGACCCCGACGTGATTTGAACACGCAACCTTCTGATCTGGAGTCAGACGCGCTACCGTTGCGCCACGAGGTCCTGTGTGCATGGAGTGGGTATATGGTCATATGAATAAGCACCATTCATGCTAAAGTCTTTTTTTTTTACATTTTAAATCACAGTAAAAGACACGTGCTACCGTCATTTGTAGCATCACGAAACAAAAGCGACATAAAGCCACCGTCATGTGTCGCGTCGCTGTCGCTCTGAAAGGTAAAGCTAGCGAAAGCCGCTAGCGAAGGGCTAATGGCTAAGCAACGCTTAAAAAGCAGGGCTCTAAAGTAGTTAAAAGTGAAGGGAATTGTTAGTTTTGTGTCGCCGTCAGTGTACCGATATAAAAGACAATGAACAGTTCTTCTGCTCGTTGATTAATATTAGCTACTGCACATAACCATCTCATATAACGTATATGTACTGTACTATGAATTGAACTGGTGAGAGATGACTGATATCTGTCCCTGGTGGTCTAGTGGTTAGGATTCGGCGCTCTCACCGCCGCGGCCCGGGTTCGATTCCCGGTCAGGGAACATCTGTTTTATAATATTGCTTCAATAACATGAATTTACAAACTTTTTTTTAAAATGAAAAGTGATTCTTTAGTTATTGATGTCAGTATGCACAGCACAAGATTCACTAAAGCAAAGATACTCTCAGGCTGTTGTATCTTTGGTGCATCTTAATGTTCCCTGCAGAGAGATTGCGTGTTCTGGCTTGCTGCATAAGGGCAAGACAAGTCATTCAGAATTAATAAAGCGAGAAGAGGAAGTCAGGTGATTAAAACTTCCCTTCAAAATAAAAACGCAGTTTCACATTAGAAACGTCTCTCACCTGTCAGAGGAGCAGGGTCAGCAGGACACCATATGCAGTGGATGGGTAACCAATTATGACGGGGGGGATCAAGTCACTCTGGTATTCACAAAAATCAACGAATCAATAAATAAAATTGTATAACAGCAGCAATAAAAGTGTAAAAATATCTATCTTAGATTGCAGAAGCAAATTGTCTGCATAGGCTAGGGTGACCAACCGTCCTCTTCTTTTGCACTTGTTGACTTGTAAAAGCATATAAAGACATTTTTTATTTCATAATTCATTAACCACACAGAGAAGGCATCGTTTAAATATGTTAATGTTTTCTTGAAGCAAACAGTATTTTTAAAGTTCTTCATGACTGGTCCAAGTGTCCTTTATGGAAATCAAAATATGGTCACCCTAGCATGGGCTCATCAGTGTCCTCCTCAGTGATTATTGGTGATATGGTTGTTATCAGTTGTATATCAGCAGAATTCAGCTTAAAGGGGACAGTGATTTATTGGGGAGCCTGGACCCTTGAGGTCCAGCTATAATCCCAGCACTGTGGGAGAGGAACGTTATGACCTCCAAAACTAATGTTTAGGTATGCATGTGACATCAGTGACTGAAAAATATGTTTCATTTATACAGCAGCCATCTCAAGGCAAGATCAAAGTAAAGTTAAAGTAAAGACCCCACAGCACCAGACAGAGAAAACCACAATGATCAGATGATCCCTTATAAGCAGCACTTGGCAAGCACGGGGAAAAAGAGCTTCCCTGTGTGATAACTGCAGAACCAGCTTCAGATATTGTCATTCATCATGCTGAAGGGGGACAAAGTGAAAATATATTAACGTCTCATTGATTTCTTAGTGTTTGACATATCTCTCTCACTTACATGTTTCAGATCATCAAAAAAATGCAATAAAATTACTTTTAACAAGGCCATGGATTTTTCCTCTTAATAAAGAAAAACATAAATCGAATTTGTTTTTACTTGGATTAGCTTTGTGTTAAATATATTAAAATGTATTTAATGATCTTAAAAAGTGTGACAAAAAGAAAAGTAAGGTATTGTCATGTACATCCTCTCTCACTTCTCTAAATCTGTTAAACTGGTAAATCTCTTCTTAAAACTGTCTCATAATTTTAAGATTATGTTTCTTTCCACAATTTTATGTATGTTCTGTATGTTATTTTATTTATTTATTTATTTCTAAATCATTTCTGTGAAAGTCTAAAAAGGTGCTATATAAATTCCATATTAATTTACTTAAATGTATTATTTATGTTTGAAAATCTCACCGGAAATGCGCCGGTCGTGTCAGTGCTAGCTTGTTGCTCGATGCAGCAGCAGGAGCAGCCTGCATGGTGACCGTCACAGAGAAAGACAGTAGAAAAGAGAGGGGCTAAAACGAGAGAGGAGGACTCACCGCTCCCGGCCTCCGCTCATGCATGCGGACACCGGTAGCGGCCTGGGACCGGACGGACGGACAGCAGGACCGCGAATCACCAGAAACATGGCGGCGGGAACAACAAGCTGCTCGGAGCCTTAGCGTCCACAAATCAGAGGTAGGAGGCGAGCGGAGGAGCATCACCTATACAGGTCACCTCAGACATCTCTCTCTGTTGATGTGTCTGTGCCGAGCCAATGCCCGGCATGTGTTACTGTATTTACTTTATTCTTGTCAGTCATTAATAATCTTGTGCTGTGTATCTACTGTGCAGCATCATCATTAAACCTGTTATTTTTCACACGTTTTTAAATGTCTTGTCCTCCTTTCTTCCCTTATTACTCTGATCTTTGCTGTCCAACAGCAGCATCATGTGTCTGTCCTGGTGCCAGTGAAGCAGACAGTAAAAGTGCTCCTGAAGGCCTTTTAGTCCACAGTGCATTAATGCAGCAGTGATAACAGAACAAAGCAACGTGCTGCACATTTATCAGGAAGCTATCATAAAAACACAGTCTGGGTTTGTTTACTCTGACACGTTTATTATGAGTCTTTACTAAACTAGACTGCAGCTTAACATTTCTTTATTTTTTGTTCTAACACGTTTGCTCCAGTTTCCTTCATTAAGAGTTTATTTTAGATAAACTGTGAAAGAAAGAGAGTCGACTGGATGTGTATGAACCCTGTATTTACTGTATATATTCCTTTCCACAGAGGCAATGAGGTGAGCGCTGAAAGCAGCGTCCTGTTTCAAACCATCAATACGATCAACGCACTAAGACGAGCCATGGCCTACAAGGTAATGTGCTCACTTCGCCCTCTCAGGTCATCTGCAGTGTTTGCTCTGAATCCTCCGAGCGAGATAAATCCGTCCTCTCTGAGCCTGTGTTTGAAATCTCAGCCTCTCTGCGCTCAGAAACGTGTGCTTTGTGATGAAGCTGACTCACAGAGTCAGCAGTAGTACCAGCAGCAGATGCTGTGGGTGTCGAGTTTCATTCACACAGCTTCAGCTGCGCTGAGTATCAGTACAAACATCACAGGGGTGGCACAGCAGCTGTTATAGTAAACAGGAAGCAGCGCAGCAGCGAGGTGTTTGTTCACAAAGCAAACCCGTTTCTGCGTCTGCAGGGTCGATCCATCGACAATCAAACTGTACAAAAGTTCCCGGCAGGCCTCTCAGTAACCTTCAAACTATGACTGTAGAAGTACATGACGATGTTAAGACCTTGATCTATGCCCTTCAAATTTCATTGGAGATCTGTCGTACTAATGAAGCTCAAATATGCAACATTAATTAAAAAAGGCCAAATTTCACCGTGCACCCTGTTTCCAACCAGCCGGGAACGTGTGAGGATTTTGGTAATTTAGAGTCAAACCAGTGAGTGCTGCGTTAAACCGCTGCGCCTGTGTTCAGTGATGATTTCAGGAGATGTGATCTGAGGCGTAAATGTCCCACTGCAGCCGACCAATCAGCTGCTGTGCGCTGTGACGCCGCTGCCAACCTCCCTCAGTGGACGGATTAAAACACGCACACGCCGGCCTTTTTAATCACGGGTAGTTTATGGCTTCATATCTCCTTGCATGACACACACACACGATTCTGCTCTCTGTGTGAGGAGCAGCTTGATTTTGTGATCTCCTGAAGAGAGAAGAGGCCATTTTGTGTCAGTCTTCACTTCCTGGCGTCTTTAAAGAGCCGTTTCAGCTGCAGAGTGAGTATCTTCTCAAAGATGCGTGTGAGTGGGGGGGGGGATTTGTCTTAACATCTTTAATCAGATGCCCTGTCACAACATCTGTTTGCAGTCAGCAGCACTAAACTGATGCTGCCTCCGTTCATTCATTCACTGGATCATGTTGGAGGCTGGATAAGCTGGTAACCTGCAGGTGGACGAAGCCGCTCGGATGCAAAACGCCTCAGATGCTAAAAACTTTTTATTTAATAAAACCTAAAATGAGCAAATAAGGAAAATCATCAGATTATTATCACCAAATTATTTCACAATAAGAGCGTTTGTGGGAAAGCACCCACTGCACAGAGTTTTATTGCTGTGGCGCTGACACCTCCAGTTTGATTTCTAAGTGCGAGTAAATGAAGGCTGTTTCTCGCCGAGCGGCTCCCACTGAAGACACGCTTCATAATTTGAAGTGAACGTGTTGAAACAAAGTGTGAGCACAGACAAAGGCTACGTCCACACTAACCCGGATAGATTTAAAACGGTGTTTTCGTCTGAAAACGCTCGGCGTCCACACCAGCGTTTTCAGTCGTTTTCACAGAGTTGCGCGTCCACACGGCTGAAAACGCTTACGTTCCGGTCCTGCACATGCATGAAACGCAAAAGCGAGTGAGAATCAAAGAATTTGATGTGTAGCACGTACAGACTGATATTAACCTTTAATAGGGCTGTCAGAGCTGAGGGCAAACACAACAACTGCTGCCCTCCGCTGTCTTAGTTTAATTGGTCACATGACTGCATCATATGACTAACACGCGTCATCGTTTTCGAAAGTCTCCGTTTTCGCTGTCCACACTGCGACGTGAAAGCACCGTGTTCAAATGAAAGCATTTTCAAGAGTGTTTTCAAAACGCTGCGTTTTCCATCTCAGTGTGGACGGGACAGAGAGGGCTGACGCAGAGACAGGCAACCATATTCACACCTGATTCAAAGTTACCAATTAACTGTCACGTGTTAGCGCTGCCACCGGCTGCCGACCTGTCCAGATTTCATTAATTTATTCATAAAGCACGTTTAATAACAACAGGGAGCTGACCAAAGTGCTGTACAGAGTAACAGTTAAACAACGACAGGTAAGAAAATTAAAAGAAAATTAGGATAAAAGATTTGGTAACTCTCATACCGTTTCAAAAGCCAGAGTAAAAAACTATGTTTTAAGATGCGATTTAAAAAGAGTAACAGTCGGGGCCTTTCTAATGTGGAGAGGTAGATCATTCCACATTTTCGGTGCCACAACCGCAAATGCCCGATCTCCTCTATGAACCATCCTAGACTTATGTAAGGTAAGGAGCAGGTGATAGCTTGATCGAAGGGCTCTAGAGGGCGTATAAAGCTGCAATAGGTCAGACAAATAGTCCGGTGCCTGGCCAACTAGCACTTTATGAGTCAAAAGTAAGATTTTGAATTTAATTCTAAAACGCACTGGAAGCCAATGAAGGGAAGCAAGCACCGGAGTAATATGTTGGTGTTTCTTCACACGAGTCAAGAGGCGAGCTGCAGCATTCTGTACCAGTTGGAGCCGGGCCGAGCTGGACTGACTGACACCCGCATACAGTGAATTGCAGTGAGATAAAAGTTGAGATAAAACGAACGCATGAATTGCTCGTTCCAAATTTCTAACAGATAAAAAAGATCTCACTTTGGATAGGAGCCTTAATTTAAAAAAGGACCGCTGGGCAACTGAATTAATTTGTTTCTCGAATGTAAGTTTGCTATCCAAGAAAAACCCCAGGTTTTTTACATGCGTTTTAACAGCACATGTTAGGTTGCATAAGTCCAAATCTGGGGCATTGAAATTACAGCTCGGTCCAAAAATAATTACCTCAGTTTTATCCTCGTTGAAGGTAAGAAAATCTGAGGCCATCCAGGTTTTAACTTCGTCAAGACATTTGACTCCATGGGCGTGGAGGTGTTTCTATTAAACCGAAGATAAATCTGGGTGTCGTCGGCATATGAGTGAAAACAGATGTTATGCTTCCTAAAGATTAGGCCTAGGGGCAACATGTAGATTGAAAAAAGAATTGGGCCTAATGTGGAACCCTGCGGGACACCACAAGTAAAAGGAGCTGGAGAAGAAATGAAATCGTCAAGGCTCACGGAAAAAGTCCTGTCGGAGAGGTACGACCTAAACCGTTCCAAGGGGATACCTTTGATACCACATTGCTCCAAACGGGAGAGCAGAATGCTGTGGTCAGCAGGATCGAAGGCTGCAGTTAAGTCTAGGAGCAGGAGCACAGCTGGGTCTCCTGAGTCAGTGATTAATAAAATATCATTAAGTATTTTTAGGAGGGCAGTTTCTGTGCTGTGGTGGGTTTTGAAGCCCGGCTGGAACTTCTCGAAGATATTATGACTATTTAGAAAGGTTTGTAGCTGCACTGGCTGCACTACAGCGTGCTTGTATCCAGTTGGTACCACTCCAGAGCTGAGACTATTAAAAATAGTTAAAATGTGGGGACCGACTACCTTAATAATCTTTTTTAGAAAATGGGTCGGGACTCCATCTGAAGGGCAGGATGATGTCTTTATGCTATTGCAAAGCTCTTCCACCTGGTTAAGACATACAGCCGCAAACTGGTCAAAAGCAGTTGAGGAGATAAATGTTAATGAGACATTATACAGAGACGGGGTAGATGTAGATCGAAGCCTTTCTATCTTATTAATAAAAAACTGCAAGAACCTATCGCAAGTTTCAGTGGAGCTATCTATATGGAAAGCGGGGGAGGTATTGAAGACCGAATCAATAACTGAGAAAAGAGATAGGCTCCTCCCCCCGCAACCCTGAAGAGGACAAGCGGAGGAGAATAGATGGATAGAAATTTAAGCTGAGGTTATCGTGGGTGATGATGTACGACACAGCCTAGGACTGGTTGATATGACCCAAAATTCATATCTCGATATTCTTTAGCTGGATGGCGATATACGATATATATCTCGATATTTTTTTAAAGCCATAAAGTAAGAACAAACAGAGAGTTTAGTCACACTGTGTCCCAGATCTCACACAGGCACTTTTATTAACATACAGCGCAGATGTACATGGAAAATTACTCAAAAATAAATTATGAGCATTTATTAAATAATCATGCTCCATAAATAAAAGAAAACAATGTTGTTTTTGTGCATAACAAAGAGCTCGCAACTGTGCAGTCAAACTGTAAACTAACAGACGCTGAGCATAATAACAAAGATTTCACAGCTGCTCTGTTCCCAACTTCTACTGCGTGACTGACAGCCGGGAGTTTGAAATCCTCTTCGTAACCACGTCGCTGAACAGGAGCCATTTATGGCCCTTATACACACACAATACGGTAATATTACGTTGAAGCACAGTACGTATCACTCCGCGAGGCTCCTCGGTAGCCGTAATGCTCCGACAATCCATCAAGCGGTGCGGCCTCGTAGCTTAGCAAAGTCGTACTAAAACATTTATTGACAGATTGCTGAGCGCCGTGCACATAAAATCGGTTCGTGGTCATCAAGCACAACCAGAATTCATCCATAAGGCGCGCTGTCAACTTTTGAGAGAATGAAAGGATTCTAGGCTGTGCAGATGGCGTTAGCGCGGTTAGCTCGTTAACACGTTGACGCCGTCCAGCCCCACGCACGGGGCGATGCGCAGTAACTCGTTAACGGAGATTTGCCGGGTCCATCTTGTCGCTGCCTGCAGGTGAAGCAATGGGGGAGGAGGGGGAGTTGTGTTCAGCGAAGGAGAGGCGAGGCCGAGTAACGTTGCGTAGAGACAAAAGTGGACGAAAGAGAGGCAAACTTGCGGCTCCACAAGTATAATTATAACGTAACATAGATATAAAGATATAAAGGATATTGTCACATCTCATATCTCGTATAAAAATGTATCGATATTTTTAAAAAACTTGATATATCGCCCAGCCCTAACACAGCCCTGCTTGCCCCAAGACGCCTCCTGCTGGTCATTGGCAGAAGGGTTGCCTGCGCGTGCGTCCTCAACTCTGCTGCTCCACCCACAAATTCATCCTCCTCACTAGTGAGGCGCCGTGTCAGAGGACTAAGTCAGCTTTTCAATAGTCTAAGATTTATTACTGAGAAGCACCGTTGCACAAATAATCAGCCAAAGGCAGGTTTTCTTACTTTTTGTCCTAAGTATAGTAACCATTGTGGCTATTTCCTTTTTTTTTTGGATGCTATATTTCTTATTTCTTTCTCTAATAATTTCTCTAACAAACAGAAAGCAGCCTTTCAAACGGAACAAGTTCACTGCACACAGCTGTAGTCCCTCGGGCATCGCCTGCCCCCTGAGACTATCAGAACAGGAAGAAGTTGTCAACACGAAAATAAAATTTAATTTAACAACAATCTCATAATGATGATAATACTGATTTAAAGCATTAACCCGACACTATCAGAGCACTTTGTGTGCTTTTATTCCTGCATGCTAAGCTCAGTGGGACTGATGTAATGCACATCTGATTGGTTTTTGTTACGTGTGGTCTGACCAGGATGTTGTGATCAGCATTTAGCATTTAGTGCTGCTGAGTCTCAGTCTGCTTGCCGGAGTTATTAGAGGCGCTGAAGAGCTCGTGATTAGACGTGTTGGAACGTCTTTTCAAAAAAGTAAGATGGTTTTTATCTCTTTACTAAAAATCATCATTTCAGGAGATGTTGTTGGGTGGAGCTGTGCAAACAGCCGTAAGCATCAGTACCTAAATGTCCTGTTCTGTCTTTGCTGCACTTTCTTCTCTGGAGCATGTTGTTGGTAGACTTGTACTAATTTTGTGTGTGTGTGTGTGTGAGTGTGTGTGTGTGTGTGTGAGTGTGTGTGTGTGTGTGTGTGTTAGACCTAATGATTTATCGATAGGGCTGTGTGATATGACCAAAATCTCATATCCCGATATAAGACATCTATCGTCCGATAACGATATAAATCACAAAAATGTAACATTTCCTGTAAATTCTGTGAATCTCGGGCAGCTCGACTTGCGTGAAGTGTTTCCAGCTGCGCGTCATGTAGCTGGAGTCGAGTGTTTTAACCGATGCCTGAAACGATACATTTTTAGACATAAGTTGTAACAGCCGCCGTTTTCTTTGTATTTATTACACGGCGTGCTGCGGGGAAAAGCCTGTTCTAACGTTTGAGTCTAAGGTTTATTTTTTTAGCACCTGGCGGCTCTTTTTTTACTTCTCATCCGTAAATAATCTGCATCTTTCATGTGATTCAGTTTATTTTGAAAAGTCTCAACAGGATCTTGAGCTTTATTGTGAAAGGTTTATGTGGAACATAAACAAGCGGACACGCGGTGGTGTTACCGTCGTTGTTGCTAATGACAACGCATAAAAACAGGCGCTTGTCCGTCTGTAGTGTGGTTATATTAAATATAAGAGAAAGAGAGAACTTTAAGAAACTAATATAGCCACTACAGTGACCATCAGAACGATGAAAAAATATTGCCGTAAACAGTTTATTTTGCGACAGCACGAAACAAATGACAGCGTAAAATGAAACGATAGACGTTTTTATATCGTCATCCGATATATATGGTTATATCGAACAGCCCCATTTATCGATTTGTTTATTAATTATCAAAAAACGACTACACTACACACTAACTACACACACCAAACACCTTCAATGTTGCTCACATCTCTAAACTCGCTCTCGCTGTCTTGACCACAGCTTTCTCCTCTTCCTGAGTAACAAACTGTGACGTGTCGCCGTGTAGTTTGTTTGATTGGTTGACACGGTGCAGGCGGCCTGCTCTGCTGTAAACGAATGACGTATCAGTGGCGGGACTATGACGCAGGATTTGGGATTATTCACCAACTCTGGAATTAATCCTGGATTTTCTGTGCTGCCTGTCGGGTTTATTTTATTAGAGGAGACGCCATAAACTCAACGTACAAATGTCTTTCAGATTTATTAATCAGTTAAATGTTCGAGTTATAAACGGATCTGAGTCTCTTTGTTCACTCAGGAGACCGAACGAACAAAGAGCCGCACGCTCAGGCTGTAAACACAGACTCCACTCTCATCCTCACTGTCCAGGTGCTCCAACATACGCCAACATCTAAGGCTGTTTTATTATGAAGAACCAACTGCAGCACTTAATAACACTGAGCACCTCCCCTCTCTGTCAGGAGCATCTCCTAGATCACCCTCAGTGATGTGCAAACAGACCAGCGATGGTATTTTCAGATTTAGTTCGCCGATTAGACATAAACTTAATTAATGCGATCCACAGTTTATTAGGGCTCATCCAACAGGATGGATTTAAATTAGTTTGCGGTTTAATTAGGTAACACATGTTCATTAGATAAACCTCTCAGAACTTCATTAACACCAATTTATATCAAAATCTCTATTAAATCAAGATCAACATTCAGGACTCATCATAACTGCACTGGTACGTGAGCGAGGTTGGACCGGCGTCCTTACAGTCACTGGAAGCACCAATCTTACCGTCGTACGGGTTCCTGACCACGTCTGAGGCACCAAATCGAAAAGTCTTTTCCTCCACAGAACCAGAGGAGGTCGGCCCTGAAAGAACGAAGGATCTGAGAGCTGTTAGACCCATTCTTAATGTTTGTTACACCACGCAGGCTCCACCTCACCCACCTCTGTGGTATTATGATGAGTTAGACGTGTGTAATTATCTTCCTTTGGTGTGGAGACAGATGGTGCTGAGAACATAACAAACACCTGCTAAGTAATCATTTTATATGTAAAGCACCTTTTACATGTATGGATGTGTGTGTGTGTATCTGTACTTATAGATATCTATTACTTACATACTAATATCAGTGGTAGAATACTTTATACTTTATTTCTTGAATATTTCCACAACCCTCTATTTATAATCACATACTGTGTATGCTGCCATGTATATAGTGTATTATCTTATTTATTTTGTGTTTCTTGACTTTCTGTTCTTCTGCTATCTCTACCTGAGCTGAGGTAACGCACGAATGTTCCCCACCGTGGGATCAATAAGTCTCATTGTATCTCTTATCTTATCTTAATCATAGAGTGTAGACCTTACAACTAGGGCTGCCACGATTAGTCGACTAGTCACGATTACGTCGACTATCAAAATCATCGACGACTGATTTAATAGTCGACGCGTCGTTTGAAGCTTTGTAAGATCCCAAAAGACGCAGGAATAAGTAGTAGGATTTAAGAGTGTAATAACGGACTGAAACAGAAGATGGCAGCACTGCATGTACAAGGATGCCAGCTGCCGTTAAACCCCGAAGAAGAAGAAGCTGTGTCCCAGAATTCATAGCGCGGCCCAGCTCAGTTTCCAACAATGGCGGCAGCTAGTCAGTTTTAATATTACTCTTATTATTCTTTCTGGGTCACAAAATAAACGTTTAACATATTTTCAGGCGAGAATGTAGCTGTGTAAACCTCAAATATCTGCTCAGTTTATCAAGACACCACATATTTTCAAAAGCGCTCCGTCTGTTACCCACTAGCTCGATAGCTACCCGGGGGCTAGGCTCACTAGAGCCGTGAGAACACCGGACTCCCGGCAAATCGTTTTCAAACCCACCGCCGTCTTTCGCTACTCAGGTTAAACATACATAAGTCACTTAGATAACTTCAAAATGTTATTGTTTGGCTTTTTTTTTTTTTTTTTTTTTTTTAGTGTTTTATTTGTTCCTGAGTAAATCGGTTTGGCTGAGATTAAAGTTATAGTTTTTACACAGCTGAATAAACATCAAGCAGACAGCTGATTATCAGAAGTGTGAGATGCTCGAGAATTTACTCCGGTGTCCTGTTATATTTTAGATAGCAAGAAGTTTATTAAACTTCACCGAAACAATCTGCAAATGTCATTAAAATTTAATAAACTACCATCTTGTCTTTATTTTTAGTTAGCACATATCTTAAACACTTAAAGCTGTAAGCTAGTGATAGTTATATAAGAGCAGATGCTGCTGGTGCAATAAGCTGTACGTTTTACGTCCAATGGATGATGATCTGATTAGTCGACTATCAAAATAATCGTTTGTGGCAGCCCTACTTACAACAACAAGTGTACCCTCAGGAAGATTGCAACAGCAGTCACTGATGATGTTTAGCAACAGTTTGGCAGCATGGATGAGACGGTCATGTTGATAAAATATGCAAAACCAGAGATATGAATGATTGAGCTCAACAGAAATATGGAAAACTCAGACCTACTAAAAAGGCTGATTAACAGAAGGACTTTCATTCCCTGCAGCAAAGCTCATCTGTAATGAAATACACAAATTAAATTATCATTTATCATGTCATATATCATTTATTAGTCAACTATAAGTTAAACATTGCTGATATGGTTCAGTGACTGAATCACTTCTGTTGCAACAAAACAGCAGAAACAAAGACGGGGCTAAAAATGTCACAGTTGCAGGAACCTGAACTGAAAAAACAAACTTTTTTGTTCAGTTTAGTTTTAGTTTTGGCCTCAGTGTCACTAAAATCCAGAACAGACTGTTGAAACTGCGCTCTGCAGTTTGTTTGTTCTCTTCTTCTCTTCATCCTGAGACTCTTTGGTTGATTTCTTTTCAGTCTTGTCTCCTCGGCCTGATTCAGATGAAGATCTGGCAGGTTTCTCCTCTGTGGCCTGAAACGTTTGCCGTCCTGCGGGTGTCTCGCCTCAGCCTCCTCAGCACAGTCATGTTCTTTGGAGGTCGTGGTTGGTTTTTCTGGAACGTTGCTGTTTGTTTTCAGTAGCGGGCAAATCTAGTTTGGCCTTTTTCTGTGTTGTCCAGTCTTGAAGCGTAGTTCATCACTACTCGTCTTCCTCCCTCCTCTGTCTGAAAGAGGAAGCGTCACCAGGCGACAAGGAGAGAGGGGAACACACATCATCATTTATGGCCTTGTTTTCTTGCAGGTATCACAAACCCACACGTCCTTAAGTGGGGTCGTCTCTGTGTGTGTGTCTGTGTGTACTCTGTGTTCTGTTACACTGTCTGTGTAATGAAAAAAAAAACATAAATGTAACAATAATGAAGTAAACATGTATTAAAGATAAAATATAAATTCTAACATACCAATGCAGTTCACTTGTTACGTTGCTATGGTAACTTATGCTGCCCTGGAGTGTTGTGTACTATCTTAGAGATCAATCATGTCCTACTGACCAATCAGTTATCAGAAAAATAGCCCCTCGACTCCTGAACATCGCTCAGACATCAGAGTGTGGAGAGAGCGAGGCTCTGAAGTCATTCCCTAATGAGAGTCGCTAAAGCTGCGCGGAGCGTCGGCGCGTTACTTCAGACAGCGTGACAGCGGTCAGAAGAGTAAAGTCTGATTATTGGCGTCATGTGACAGAATGTCAGTCTCAGACGTGCAGCGTTTACACCTCTGGACTGTCAGTGTGGTCGTTTTGCTCCACGCCTGCACAAATAAACCACATCGAGGTGAAAGATGGACACAGCTCGATGTTAGCAGACTTAGCAAACCAGCTCCTCTCTGGTCTTACTGAGCGAAGGCCATGAAGAGGTCACACCCAAACACGTCCTGTAAAAAAACTAAACAAAAACAAAAGAGCTTGTTCGTGACTCGAGGCGTGCTCGCAAAAGTCTGTGACGAGTCTGACACTGTTGTAAAGACTCACCTTTCAGCACGCTCTCTTCACCAGATGCTCCTTTTTTCTTTTCCTGACCTTTGGCTGTGTGTGGTGGTTGCCCTGAGCAACTTCATATTGAGTTATGAATTTTAAACATCACCACAACCTTCGGTGTCCATCACTCCCAAAGTATAGCGTTTTGAAGTCTGATGGTTCCTCTTTGATGCATGCATCATTTGTTTGTCTCTGTGGTGTGAGCGCGCTGGTAGCTAGGCTGATAAACGGTGGGTTGGTTTATCGAGTTGATAACCTGCTTCATGTGATTGCAGATGTTAGCATAAGAGGAGCTGTGCTGAGCTGACAGTCGGGGTTTCGTGTTTCATGTTAAATCGCCGTGGTAACTGACACTGAACACATCACCTGGTCAGGAGCTGGTGATGTGCAGAGCGAAGAACCAAGAGTAAACTGTGGATTGCAGTGTGACTGAAGCATGCATGGAATAATTTGGTGATTTAGAAGATGTGTAAATGTTTTTATAGTCTGATCTGCTGCTGGAAACTCAGCACGCCAAGAAAACCTGATCAATCAGATTAATTTCACTTTGATCTGCGACAAGCTGAAGTGATTTCCACGCCTTCTTTTTCAGGCTGTGGCACAGTTAGAAGACTTACCTTCAGGACTTTGTTTCTTTCCACCATCCTTTTTGTCTTTTTTGGTATCTGGATTGTTTTGAGGACCTTCTGTGTGAACCAGCTTTTTATTAGCACCTGCTGCTTTGGTTGATTTTTATGTTCAGCCAGTTTGTTTCTTCTCCCAACCTTTATTGGGTTTTTTAGCCATATGTTTTGTTCCACATTTTTATTTGTAGCTCTGTTTTTGTGTGTTGCGTTCGTCTGTCAGTTTGAACTCGTGAGTCGCTCCCGAGACCAGAATTTGATCCGCCGTCGTCCAGTTAGGAGTCTGTGTCGTCTTCCACTCAGCTGATGAGCTCAGGCAGTTTTAAACTTTTAAACTTCTGTTTAACCAACACTTCTGTTCAAAGATGGTCTACGACACCAACTGTCTGCCATCTATAATCTAGTTTTGAGATCCTCCCCAGACGCCTTAACGCCCACTCACATCCTGGGCCATCTGACCTCAGGAAATCACATGATAGGGTGGGGCCAGGTTTCACAGTGAGCTCACCTGAAACTCTGGCTGATTGTGACCCACACCCGTTTTCACACCTCGGCTCATGTGGTTAGGTAGAGGATCATCAGGGGGTCCTTTGTCCCTCTTGGGGGGGAAACTCCCACTGGGTTTAAATCTGGGACTCTCCACCATTTGACCTTAGAACTGAAGAAGCTTCTCGGTTGAGAGGTGAAACGTCTTCAAGCAACTTAAAGAAGTCCAGACGCTTTTCTTTCCAAGCTCCTTAGACTGCGATGACCTGGATGACTGAGAACCTTCAGACATATTTGTGAACACTAAAAATTTGTTTTATTGTCTCAGGTGACAGAAAAGCATCAGCTACAGTCAGCTGTGAAGCAGAGATTAACTGAACAGTCACGAAACACATCACCTTGATATTGTCTTAATTTCATGTGTGAAATTTCTTAAACAGCACTGACGGAGCCGTTACAGGAAGCTGGTCTCTGAGCTCTGTGGGTTCTCATCAGCTGCTGTAATGAAAGCTCGCTGAATTCTCCCGATGCTGAATATGAAATGTGCCACACCCTCACCCCGTCTTTTATAAGCTGACCCACCGCTTCAAAGTAAAACACAGAGTCCAGATGAGACACAGCAGCTCTGACGTGTAATACAAACCTTTCATTCTGTCTTTGCAGATACCCGGGGCAGCGATGGACAGAGTCAGCCTGCTGTGGCGTCTGAGGCGGCGGGCTCGCCGCGGCGTGCTCTGCATGACCTTCTTCTGCATCTCCATGGCTCTGCTCTACGCCATCTGTGCTGAAAACAGCGTGCCCGTCACCGACGCCATCTTTGGCGTCCGGGCACGAACCCGCGCGCAGCCTCATGCACACAACGTCATCAAGGTGTGAAAAGTTTAACCACAACCGAAAACATTTCATTGAATAGTTTCTATTCAACCCACAGCAAAACTACAGCAAGGAAAACAAAGTTTTAAATTCGGGTGAAAAATGAAATTTGGCAAGAAAACAAACAAACATGCACTGTGCAAAAGTCTTGAGCCACCCCTTGTTTCTAGATATTTTGCTTCCAAGCAGCCAGATGTTTTAAAGTGTTGTTCCTACACATAAGAACAACTTTTATTAGCAGACTGTCACAAAAACACATCATTTGTTCTCATTTCTTTGGTTAAATATCGAAAAGTCTCAAAGGCAATACTATGTTCGCACCAACAAGATGATTCCCAAAGAAATCTTTGCACGGAGTGCAGTGTGTCCTTAAAAAATCTGAGAAAACTCAGTGAGTGGAGGCCAGAAGAAGACGCAGCAGACCTAAAAACAACTACAGCTGAACAGTATCTGAAAGTCATGTCCTTAGAAGACCTGACACAGAACCACAGAGAAGCATCTGGCCCGTCAGTCGGTGCTCTGCTGTTCCCTGAACCAATCAGAAATAGCCTCAAGGCCAAAACCAGGGTTTAGTGGTCCAGCTTTCGTTCTCTCCATCGTCATATTCAAGGTGTAGCAGCTGCGCTCCAGCGACAGAAAGCTACAGGCTCGATGTTTGAGCTGGTGTCATGCACCACCTGCAAGTCTGCACCACTTCCTGAAGGAGGAAGAAACGAACAGACTTGAGTTATTTTTGGTGAACCACAATAATGTTGATGCTGCTGATTCCCACAGGTGCTGCGAGGTGGAGCCAAGCCCATGTACACGGACCCTCAGAAGCTCCCGGGCGTCATCCCAGGTGACCCTCGCCGTCCGATCCCCGTCCTGTCCTCATCCAACCACAGCCACGAAGCCAGGGATTCGTCGTCGAAGCGGAAACAGCGGGAGCCCCCGGGGTTTTTCAGCCGGCTGCTGCCGCGCCCCTTCACGCGAGCGCTGGAGACCCTGTTCGGGGGCCGGCGGAAGGGCGAGCTGAGCGGCAGAGGCAGCGACGCCGAGTTCTTCGGGCCTAACGGGCTTTTGGGAGAGGTGTGGGACGACGAGATGTCCAGCAGCATGCTGGGAACCAGGATGAAGAAGGTGGTGCAGAACTACCAGGTGAGTGGTGGACCAGTGACGCAGCGTCTACAAGTTACATGCAGGCTAAGTCCAGTTTTATACATGGACTGACGCGCTCCTCTCTCCATGTTTCCTGGTGTTTCTGTCAGGCGATGAACAAATATGGAGTCGAGCTGTCGGGCCCCGGCGGCGTCTCTGGCACGCCGAAGCTGAGCGGTCCCGAGCTTCTCTGCCAACTGAAGGACAAAGTAGAGGTCGCGACTTTGACCCCTGACCTCCAGCCCTTCTCCTTGCTGCCCTGGGCCACCCAGCTGCCTCCGCAGCAGCTGACCTCTGACCTCGGACCCTACAAGAGCTGTGCTGTGGTGTCATCGGCGGGGTCGCTGCGCTACTCTGGGCTGGGCAAAGAGATCGGTGAGACATTTAAATGTGGATTTGATGCTTTTCACTCCCAAAGTCTGGGATTTAAAAAGGACACGTCCCTCACATCTGGACAGTCCAGAGGATGAGACGATATTTCTCTGTCGAGAACCTCAGAGCTGCTCTTCTCCTCCCAGCATCAGCAGTGAGCAGCACGCGAAACAGAAGTTAAAAAAGTAAACAGCACAGTTCAAAGTGAGGTTTGGTGTAAGTCCTGAGCCCTGCTGCTCTCACACAGGATCGTTTCCTGTGTGACCTCCCAGAAGTCCATGTGGAGCTATTTTAAGCCCTTTTCCCCTTAAAGTTGCTCTCTGCAGCACACTGTCCCTGAACCACAGAGGAAGGATGTGTTTGAGCTGTTTCCTGCAGAAGTCTGGTAGCTCCAGAGTTTCTCACACAGCATGTCTTTAAACACAGTTTGCTTGGCGCTCTGACTGAAGTGTGAGCTGCGTGCAGCGCCTGTATAACCAACTGCCGTGCTGGTGGGTGGAGGTTTGGTGGTCAGGATCATTTCTCTGTTGTTGGAGGATGATGTGCTGGCTGTTGGCATTAGCCATAAAAGGGTGGAGTGTCCCCTCCAAAGGCCCCTCGAGGCCCCGGGGCAGTCTGGGAACATCTTGCTGTTGCCTCAGAGGAGGCAGGAAGAGGAATGTCTGCTGCCCACACGGCCCGGACAAGCTGCAGAAAACGGGTGAATGGACAGACTGTCCAACTGAGACTAAGCTCCACCACTG
Source organism: Perissodus microlepis (assembly GCF_051167445.1). Lineage (NCBI taxonomy): Eukaryota > Metazoa > Chordata > Actinopteri > Cichliformes > Cichlidae > Perissodus > Perissodus microlepis. The sequence continues at coordinate 31,704,684 of NC_140470.1, read as the reverse complement.
TGGGACAGAACAAGTCAGCTGCTCTTTTCTTTTTCTGCTGTTTGTGTCCGAAAACGTGGAGGAGGCACAAAGTAAGTGTGAAAATAGGCTGAAAAGAAGCACATTTAAGTGACCTCAGACTGCTTTAAATTCACCCAGTGTTCCTGCTGAACTCAGCTCTTTATGTAATAACTGACTTTATCATCATCTTTTAAAATACCCTGTTGAATTAAGTGTGTGTGTGTGTTTGTGTTGTTGGTTGATGAACAGAAAACGCGTCACTTCAGCGAATCACAAACTTTCACTTCTTCTTAACCAAATTAGTTTTCTCGTTTTTCAGACTCACATGAAGCCGTGCTGCGCTTCAACGCTGCGCCCACCACCGGGTACGAGAAGGATGTCGGGTCCAAAACCACCATCCGCCTCATCAACTCACAGGTAGGCACAGAAACAGCCTCCAGGTGGTGACAGCTGCGCTGAGAGAAAGTGCTTCACTGCAAACGAAACAAACGTGGTGATAATAAGACAAGAATCCAAAGATCATCTGCGGCCAGTTTTATACGATAATTTTCTCTGTCACACTTATTAACTTATGTTTTTCATAAGCAAAATATTTCAACAGTAGATCTGATTGAGATCTCCCCCTCTGTGACATCACAGAGATCCAAGAGGAGAAAAACTGTGTGAAACGAAGCGTTTAGTCTGATTTTGGCCTCATTGTTAGAAACCTGGGTGTCTAATATGAACACCCACCAATGGAACTAAACACATGTGACAGAAATAATGTTTTTATTTATTTTTTAATAACTTTTCCATACAACACGTGCAGCTTTGTTTAGTGTGTGTGAGAGCGTTCGGCTCTCCTCCACAGTTTGGAGTAAAGTCGAGTTTGTAACGACGCTGCAGGCGATGGTCGCGCTGAAGAGGTCGAACTCAGAGTTTGCAGATGGGCTGTGGGCGTTTTAGTGCAGAGGAGCTGCCTGTGGCTGTTTTTAGATGCTTGTATGTGAGAACACCTCGCTGTGAGGATCTGCTGAGTGCTTCTGAATACGGCATCGTCATCAAAGTCAAAACTCTACTTAGTGGATTTGGATTAATAAGTAGAACCAGAGAATTTAGCTGCTCTGTTTTCACAGCTTTTCATTTTTAAAGAGTTTTAAAAGTCATGAAAACAGGTTTTATTTATTAAAGCTTGTGAGACGCGGCTCGCTAAGCGACGTGTGTCAGTGTGCTTTTTCTCTGAATCTTTTCAGGTGATGGCGTCTGATGACCACCGCTTCCTGTCCAGTTCTCTGTACAGCTCAGGTGTTCTGGTGGCCTGGGACCCCGCCCCCTTCTCTGCTGATCTCACAAAGGTGATGTTTTTGGATTTAAGCTAGAAGCTCTGTCACAACCAGCGTGCGTTTAATAACTTTTGTTAAATTGTTCAAATTAAATGTAGAATTTATTCAATTTATTCAAGTTTTTCTCCTACAGCTCTGTCGGGTGCACATATTCATGCACACGCTTGTATTAATCAGTTTGTGGTTTCTTTGGACATTTGTGGATTGTAGACTAACATAGACGAGCACAGGTAAACATGATGGTGTCTCTGACTGCAAGAATTCTGTTTGGAAAATGTCACGTTTGTGCAAAAACAGTGAAACATACAACATAAAGCACGCAGCTTACTTTGCTGTGCACACAGTCGATACCTGCATCTGTATTTGAGTCTAATAGGCCACGCCCCTAATAAATAAAATTTAAAGCTTTATGACGGGAAGATTCGCTCCAGGGCAAAGCCAAACATTTTAACACGAGTCTGTGGGGACTGGCTCACTGCTGGGACCTCTAGTGGACACTTGAGGGACTGCAGGTTGTGGCTCTTGCGCACTGGCTTCTTTTCAGAATCAGAATCGTGTTTATTGGCCAAGTATATGTGCAGACACATACAAGGAATTTGGTTCCGGTAGATGAAGGCTCTCAAGCACAGCAATGTAAATCACACACACACACGTGTCTATATATACATTACACATGCATACACAAAGCTGTGTAAACCAACTATAAATAACTAATCTAAACTTATATACATAGAATACAGAAATGAGGTTGAATGAATACTACAGAATGTACATAAGGTGCAGCTGCAGTCTGGCAGTGGGAGCAGTGTGACAGGTCAGCTGTTTAGAAGGGAGCTGGCGAGGGGAAAGAAACTGTTCCTGTGTCGGGTGGTCCTGGTCTGCAGGCTTTTCTCAGGAGCTTAAAGGTTGACATGATGAAGTGTTCCCCTCGTGGATGCACAGAGCGTGGAGCCGGTCTGACTCTGCGCTGCAGGGAAACTGAACGAGTCGTCAGTAAATCCAGTTACCAGCAGGAACAACTGCTGGTTTTCCAGCTTCAGAAGCCGTTTCTCTGATGCATAATTCATGTGTTTATCCTGAGAGGAGCGGACACGTCTACCACTACAGAGGATTTCTTCTGCTCTTTGTTTTTATTCTTGGACTCCACTCGAGTAACCTGGCACGATTAAAACCCAGTGGACAAAAGACGTCATTTATCTTGTGCTGGTCCTTTATGCAGCCCAGTTGGTCTGCTCTGAATGCATCTTGTCTGTTGTCCCTTTAAATGGAGACTCTTTCGTTACTGGAAGCTGCATAAAGGACAACTCTGACATTTAGGCCTCAGTCCAGCAGTGGTACTGAAAGATTTGCACATGAAGGACACCCCAAACAGCGGGGGGGCCCTGGCCCTTCTTTTCCTCTCCGAAGCCGCCGCCCCCTACATTATCTCTGCAGCCTTTATGTGGTAGAAAAGTCATGATCCCAGTGAGATTCTCAGGGTCTGAGCTTTTAAAGTTTCTGGTTTATTTGAGCTGCTGTTTTCAGTATTTTTGTGATGTTTGTATTTATGGAGTTTATTGGTTCCTCTCAGTGTTTTACTCTCACGTCTTTGTTCCCCTGTTTTCAGTTATGGTTGCTCACTTTCTGTTCTAAAACATCCTTCAGTTACTAACTAGTTAACATCCTGTTTCTGCAGCCTGCACAGAGCGTCTCCCTGATAACTCAGCCACGTATTCAAAGAGAAGCATCAGTAAAACAAAGACTGAAGCAGCAGGATTGGTGCTGATACTGAATGTATTTTGAGGTGTCAGTTAAAACTCATACCTGTATGCCCCTCCCCCCCGCAGTGGTTCAACAGGACTGATTACCCCATCTTCGCCCAGTACCAGAGGTACAGGAGGCTCCACCCTCTGCAGCCCTTCTACATCCTGCATCCTCGCTTTGAGTGGCAGATCTGGCAGCGAATACAGGACAACATGGCCGAGCCCATCCAGAAGAACCCGCCCTCCTCCGGCATGCTCGGTATGGTTTTCTCTCACTTCCTGTTTATGCTACAACCTGCCTTCATAACACACGTGGGGCAACGTCTTCCGTTCATGTCACGAGTTTCACAAATGCAGGATCTGATTTGTAACTGGAGCTCCGCCTCCTTTGGTGTCTGATATTAGAGCCTCAGTTCATTATAAACATCTCTCCTCCAGGATCATCAGACAGGAAGTAGATCTGTTACACAGAGGTGATTGTATGTAATGAGAAGGTTGTTTCTGCTAACAGACCTGCTCTGGTTCTGCAGCATGTGTGCGGGCCGTGGAGGACGTGAACGTGTTGGCAGACCTACAGTGCGTAGGTAGCTGTGCTGTTCGTTACACAACTGAGGACAAAGCTGTGGGCTGGATGAAGAACACATGAAGGCTTCATGCTTGTAGATGTTGCTCCAAAGTGAGGATCAGTCCTAACCAGCGCTGGGCCACATGGGCAGAAATGATATCTTCATATATTTAGTCTGAAAGACGTCTTTGTTTCCAGTATTTCAAAAGAAATCCTTTTCACTCAGTTGGGAATATTCTGTGTCAGGTTTCATGTCCTCCTGTGACCTTCTGTGGTTCTGGTTACTCGATTTTATTTGATTTATATAAGCACAACAGAGGAAGCACCAAACTGTCTGAAAAGCTCTGCAAAGTGTCCTCATACCCTCTGCTTCCTGTCCAGGCACCGTCCTGATGATGTCGCTGTGCGAGGTGGTGCACGTGTACGAGTTCCTGCCGTCCCGGAGGAAGACGGAGCTCTGCCATTACTACCAGCGTTTCTACGACGCCGCCTGCACGCTGGGCGCCTACCACCCGCTGCTGTACGAGAAGAACCTGGTTAAGCGCATGAACCAGGGCTCCGACCGCGACATCTACACCAACGGACGCGTCACGCTGCCCGGCTTCAGGAAGCTGAACTGCAGCCAGACTGCTGGAGGAGACCGCTGACTGCATCAACGCACAAATCTGAGTCCTGCATGAAGATGAGCCGACGCATGCAAACCTCATCCTCACTACCGAACCACAAAGAGCGCTCTATAAATATTTCATGCTGTTAACACACACACTGGAGTCCGATCAACTCATACATGTGCTGCTGTACACACATCCCTGTGAGGTCATTGACGCGTGATCACTGGATGCTTCTTAGTTGCCCAAATTTTGATGCTCATGTTGACCTTAAAGAATAATTCTGGTGGTTTTCAAGCAATCTCAGTGATTGCCTTTAACTCAGGGGTGGGGAACTCCAGGCCTCAGGGGCCGGTGTCCTGCGGGTTTTAGATCTCACCCTGGGCCAACACAGCTGAATCAAGTCATTACCAGACCTCTGGAGAACTTCAAGACATGATGAGGTCATTTAACCACTTAGATCAGCTGTGTTGGATCAAGGACACATAACCTGCAGGACACCGGCCCTCGAGGCCTGGAGTTTCCCACCCCTGCTATAACTGCGAGGTGGAGAGAGTACGAGTGAGTGACAGACCACCAAAAATGTCCTCTGATCAAAAAGTGCATATTAATATTTTCCAGGACAGATTCCCTAACATCCAGCCTGTTTCGAGGGGTCCAAAATCATTTCTTCCTGAAGTTAAAAAGCAGATAAAATCCAAAATTTAGCAAACTGGGTCATAAATATCAGTCGTGCGCAGGTCCAGCGACACCGTCTCTGCTTGTGTGTTTGTGTTCTGGTGACAGTTTTGTTCAGGCAGTAGGAGGCCGCTGTGCCCTCTGTGTGATTACATACATGATGCTTACACACCTCACTGAACCTGTTTATTGAAGAAGATACTGCCTGCAGAGGAGTTTACTTCTAACTTAACCCAAAAGGTCACTTCGTAGGTTTTTTACACACTTTGTGAGTCCTGCCATTTCCAGTAATCTTTTTGTAATCCTCATGTAGTGTAAATATTATGAAAGTATTATAGGAGGAGGGTCTTTACTGTGATATCAGCATTTGATTTTTCTCTAACGTAAAAGCCCCACTCGGTTTATATGAACATGCTAACTGGCTTTACATACTTGATTGATATTTTATTTGCAGTATTTGTTTCTTCAGTCCATGACACACTGAGCACGTGGCAAAAATGACACAAAATCCAAACTTATAGTTTAACGGTTCCTGTAACATGTTGTGGAAAAAAATGCACTGTGAACAAAATGAAGTGGACATGTAGCCACGATGAGCTGGTCCTGATGCTTCTAAACAAGAAATGGAAACTTCTCAGGAGAAGACAACAGCAGGGGGAATGTGATGGCCTGATCCAGGACTTTATCACGACCGTGGATACTTCAGGGTGTCAGTGAGGCAGTTTGAGCTCTTGTTGGCAGAGTGTGGACCTCATCTCAGGGTGCAGACAAATCATTTAACAGAGCTGATTGTCCCAGAGCAGCATGTAGCTGTGCGTCTGATGTAAAACAGTATTACTTTACTATTTGTGTATTCAGTAACAGTGCACGCTTTGAGCTACAAACGCTTGATGCCAAAAGCAGAGTTCTGATTGGTCTGATCAGCTGATTTGAATCGTAAAAATTGAGCATGGCTCGCAAAAATAAATGTCCAAATTAATCCAGTGAAATCATTCGCTCTGTGTTATCGAAGAGCAGGTGAGTCTGGCAGTTTCCACCAAAACAGTTAGTGTGACTGAGCCTAAACGTACACCGCTGCTTACACTGGTGTAAAACTGCATTTTCTAACAAAGCCTAGAAAAGAGTTTCACATAAAGTACACGTATTGTTGCTGTTTGCAGACAAACACCCTCCAATTAAACATCCAGCAAACTAGCAACAAACTGAAAAACTGACATTTATGTCTTCCATAAAAAACGGTTCTTGCTAATGGTACTACCGCAAATCAGAATTGATTCAGAATTATGTGAGGCTTTAGGTTTTTTAGCTAATCTTGAAAGTATAAAGTGCAGGTATAGCTAAGGTAGAAGATTACAAATATTACTTTCATATAGTTTACACACAAGCAGTTTCTACCACAACTTATTAACAAGCAGCTAACACTACTAGCATAAAAGACAAGGGGTAGGTAGCGCTGTGTCTTTCTAGAATTATCAAAAGTGTTAGTTTGTTTTGATTCATTATTTTATATATAAGGTGAGCTTTCTCACTTCAGGACATTTAAGGGCCATTTCATTTAATTTGCAGTTCAATATAACATTTTAAAAAGTCACTAAATGTCCAAAACGTCTTCGAGTCTTTAAGCTAATTTAAGCAATTTTAATGCAATATTGAGTATTTTATTTAACAAAAGAAATTGCATTATAAGAGTTTTATGATCCATATAATGCTCCTTGTGTCATTTGCACTAATTATTGCCTGCTGGTTTGTATTTATGCTGGATTTTGTGCAGAAAATGTTTGGCTTAAATGATTTTAACTTAAGTATGTAAACCGAGTTTTTCTCACTAGCTTTAAGGCTACTGGAGAGTCTGCTGAGTGGTCATTTAGCTTAGTGAGTTATCTTACCTATGAACTGATGGCAATTTCTTCTTTACTTTTCTTTACTGTAACATCTGTATGAATGCTCCATTCTCAGTGCTATCACAGTAAAGATCAGCCTCGGGAGGATTTTTGACTTAATCTCTTAATACAGATGAATGTTTAAAACCAGTTTTCCCTAAACTAGTGTTGTAACAACGAGAAAATATCAACAAAATAAATCTCTGAAAAAATAGAGAAAATATCTGCATGACACTAACGCAGCTCCTTATTTTCAATGCTAACTACAGTTCACTGTAAAACATGTTATTCGCTAGCTTCATATTTTCGTTCTTTGATTCTCGCTACAGTAGCTATGCATGGTTCACAATCTTTATGCAGACCCCCCCCCCCAACAGCCTACTCTTGTCTGATTGGTCAGGTGGGGTGCAGGTATTCAAACAAATAAATATATATCACATAAAATACAGAAAAGCTAATAGATCCCCTTGAAATATACGACTAGCTGGGCTAGTTAGCATTTATCAGGACGAGGTTAACCGATGGTGATTTTTCCTCTGTTATAATCAGATGTAGCTCAAATTTTATGTAGTATTTCATATACTACGATGTTATATTGTATATGTGAATATATGAAACATGCAAAAGTGGGGAAATCAGCTGTAGCAAACTTAATCGCACCAGCTAGCTTTAATTAGCCACGATGCAGACACTAGAGATTTTTAGATGCTGTTATTTTTATTTTTTCACATAAAACACACTTCTCTGCTGTAACAAGTACAAGTTTAGTAACGTGTAATAAGTGCTTTTTAACTATGATACATGCTAGCACAGCTAATTTAATCCTGAAGCAGAACGACTCGGAGCTCGAGCAAAGTCGTCAAGAACAAAAATGACTCTGCTGTTGTGTTCTGGTCACTTCAGTTTCATGCTTACCAAGACTTCATTGTTTAGTCATGAGTCACACACTTGAATAATTGATGTCATTGCATTTCAGAGCAAAGCTATGAGAACATTTCCTCCCTATGCAGTCTTGTCTCTGTGTACATTCATGTGAAGCCTTTTGATATTCTGTTATTTCAGCTTACAGATGCACTTTTTCCTCTGCTTTGCCTTCATCCTCTTCTGTTTCTGGGAGGATTGGTTAAATGTTGTGAACTTAGATTTAATTTCTTTATTTTTTTCTTTGCCGTCTTGTAACTTAATATCAGACTAAAAATGTGCAGAGTTCTAGAAGCATGCAGCTGATCTGTCTTTGAGATGATTTGATTTGTTTGATCCTTTTCTGTGATATTTTCTAATGCTCAGCTCTACCTTCTGTTCCTGTTTGAAATATTTTTTTTAATTAATTGTAAAAAAATAAATAAATATGATAATCTGTAAATTCCAAATGTATTTATTACTTGTTCCTAAAAGATGCACAAGTCTAATTGTTGGCTGACATTTTGTAGACTTGTGAGTGAAATCTGGCTTTGACTCCGGCTCCACAGAGATTTGTACTCGAGCTGCTTTCCACAGTCCAAAGAAGTGCAGGTTAGTGCGATGGGTCAACTGTCTCTCTGTTAGCTCTGCATGTTCAGGTTTACCCCACCTTTAGAGCACATTCTCACTGGTAGAGTTCAGTACGTAATCTACGTTCAGTATAATAATTAATAAGTGCAGTTATTTTCATATCAAAGAAAAAAGTGAACATGTAGATGTTGGGTGCCAGCACACAAAAGTATATCAAATTTAACCTCTGTCAGTGGCCCCAGGGCAGCTGTGGCTACAGTGTAGCTGCCATCACCAGTGTGTGTGAATGTGTGTGTGACTGGGTGAATGACTGAATGTAGTGTAAAGCGCTTTGGGGTCCTTAGGGACTAAGTAAAGCGCTATACAAATGCAGGCCATTTACCATTTTAACACTTACAGCGGTCTTTTTTTTTTTGTTTGTTTTGCTTTGGTTAATTATAATGTTATAACTCCACCGATGTGCTTCAAGTCTTTCAATGTAATACCCTCTCTAGCCACAGTGTGTCGCTGTCTGGTGGCAAATGTGGTTTGTTTATGAAGTGCAATGAATCCAAATGATCAAACAGTGACAGTTGTTGTGGTTAATCTCAGTATTGCAGTAGTATGTCATTTTAATGCCTTAGAAATTCAGTAAGAATTTACTTTTCTAATATAAGCCTCTTTCATAAAAGATAATTGTTTTACAGACAAATGAACAGGAGCAGTATGTCAGACAGGAGTTTTTTTTAAAAGTTCAATTGGGTTTTAATGAAAAGAAAACAAGAACCAGTTATGGAAAAGCAGAAAATATATGATTCTGTTTTTCTAACACTTTCCCAGCTTAGAGTGGATACCTGAAACTATCACATAGGATTCAGGTACACACAGGCCATCACAGGGTGACACAGACACACAATTCAGAATCACCAATTAAATTTAACATGCATGGAAGAAGCCGGAGCAAAACACATTTTGAACTAGGGCTCTTGTATGGGCAGAACTTTGTGCCATCAGAAACTGAATTGGAATAAGTTAAATTGGAATTTGAATTGCTCAGATTGAATCTGAATTTCAATACATTGAATTGAAATTCAATGTATTGGTTTGAAAATGTTCGTCACTAAATTGAAATTGAATTTTATATTTTGAAAATGAATTCATTTGCTTTGAAACTGTATTTTATCCTTTAAAAATGTAGCTTCGGATAATTTGTTTCACTTTTCACCATTCAGTTTCAGTCTACTCTGCGCGCCTTAGCATATGCTACCCCGGTAGCGCCAAAACAAGTCAACCAAATGGATGAATCAAGCGACGATTTACATTTCTCAAGATGTCTTGGGCATTTGCCGAATATACAGTGGGATGCAAAAGTTTGGGCAACCTTGTTAATAGTCATTATTTTCCTGTATAAATCGTTGGTTGTGACAATAAAAAATGTCAGTTAAATATATCATGTAGGAGACACACAGTGATGTTTGAGAAGTGAAATGAAGTTTACTGGATTCACAGAAAGTGTGCAAGAATTGTTTAAACAAAATCAGGCAGGTGCATAAATTTGGGCTCCACAAAAAAAGAAATGAAATCAATATTTAGTAGATCCGCCTTTTGCAGAAATTCCAGCCTCTAAACGCTTCCTGTAGGTCCCAATGAGAGTCTGGATTGTGGTTGAAGGTATTTTGGACCATTCCTCTTTACAGAACATCTCTAGTTTATTCAGGTTTGATGGCTTCCGAGCATGGACAGCTCTCTTTGACTCACACCACAGATCTTCAATAATATTCAGGTCTGGGCTGAGATGAACGTTGCAGGACGTTGTACTTGTTCTTCTGCATGAATGCTTCAGTGGACTTTGAGCAGTGTTTCGGGTCGTTGTCTTGTTGAAAGATCCAGCCCCGGCGCAGCTTCAGCTTTGTCACTGATTCCTGGACATTGGTCTCCAGAATCTGCTGATACTGAGTGGAATCCATGTGTCCCTCAACTTTGACAGGATTCCCAGTCCCTGCACTGGCCACACAGCCCCACAGCATGATGGAACCACCACCACATATTACTGTAGGTAGCAGGTGTGTTTCTTGGAATGCTGTGTTCTTTTTCCTCCATGCATAGTGCCTCTTGTTATATCTAAAAAACACAATTTTAATTCATCAGTCCACAGCAGCTTATTCCAGAATGAAGCTGGTTTGTCCAAATGTGCTTTAGCAAACCTCAAGCGGCTCTGTTTGTGCTGTGGGCGGAGCAAAGGCTTCCTCTGCATCACTCTCACATACAGCATCTCCTTGTGTAAAGTGCGCCGAATGGTTGAACGATGCACAGCGACTCCATCTGCTGCAAGATGATGCAGCAGGTCTTTGGAGCTGGTCTGTGGGTTGACTGTGACTGTTCTCACCATCTGTTGCCTCTGCTTATTCAAGATTTTCCTTGACCTGTCACTTCTGGCCTTAACTAGATCTGTCCCTATGGTCTTCCATTTCCTCACTGTGTTCCTCACAGTGGAAACTGACAGCTGAAATCTCCGATATAGCTTTTTATATACTTCCCCTAAACCATGATGTTGAACAATTATTGTTTTCAGGTCATTTGAGAGTTGTTTTGAGGCTCCCATGTAGCCACTCTCGAGAGAAGATGCAAAGAGAAGAAGAACTTGCAATAGACTATGTGCACGTTAGCATATGCTACTTCCGGTGCGGAAACTCCTGTGGGGAGCTTTGTTTCCGGTGTCCTATTCGCGCCCTGTTTACGGTCCAAAACAAGTTAAAGTTGAATGAATCAAGCGGCGATTTACATTTCTATAGATGTCTTGGGCATTTACCCAATATATCTGTAAATGATGTTCATCGACTTGTCGATATTTTCCCCCCGCGCCTCAGAGCAAAAGAGAAAAGGGATTCAAATGTTATATTTCTCAGCTGTCCCTCGTTTATCGGGTGTTATGTTCTAAAAATAACCAGCGATAGGTGAAATCAAGTAGCCAATTTTATTTTTTGACGGTGCAAAACGTATCGTGGACATCGTGGACATACAGTACTGCACTTCAGAGTCACACTGCTAGCGATCGATGCAGCGATTCTGTACTGTACAGGAGAGACGTCACGGAGGAGATCGTCTGCAGCGATCAGGACGCAGGACAATGTGATGTAAAAAATAAGCATGCAAACTTGCACTAAAAAATCTGCGAAACAGCGAGGTGAAAGGTGAATCGTGTTATAGCGAGGGACCGCTGTGATTTTGAAGGTAAGTCACAACATACCCTTCGTAAATACTAATGTATAGAAACCCTTACCAGCAATCATTCACTTTTTGTGTGGCTTTTTTCATGGTTTGTTAACATGCTGTGTAGGTGTGTACTTGACTAGCCGATATCGACATAACGGAGGAAACATCTGGTTTGACTATTGTTCACCTGTAGTGTGAATGCTGAACGTTTGCCTGTTTAAATCACAAGACCAGTCACTATACAGAGATGTGCTTCTGAATGTGGACGATGTGTCTTCTGCTGCAGTGATGCAGTTCTGCTTGTGTTGAGTGATGTAAACAACTGATCGATCTAAACTCTTTAAACGTCAAAATTGATCATTCGATTTTTTTATGACACAACAGTGGTGAGTGTTCCCACCTTCTGCTCTTTGTAACTTAACGCGATCTTTCCGTTTTCGAGTTTTGGACATGATTTTGGAGGATATCTTCGCAGTAGCGATTGACTGCAAAGTAAAGCTACCGGAAATGTACAACCCCACATCCGGTCTCAAACCAGGAAGTTAGCATTTTCTCGTGCACAGGGTCAATTGGCCACCATAAATACCCTTCCTCATGACTGGATTTACCTGTGTATGTAGGTCAAGGGTCAATGAGCTTACCAAACAAATTTTATGTTCCAATAATTAGTGCTAAAACAACAAGGTTGCCCAAATTTATGCACCTGCCTAATTTAGTTTAAGTAACTGTTGCACACTTTCTGTAAATCCTATAAACTTCATTTCACTTCTCAAATATCATTGCATTTGTCTGCTATATGATATTTATATATGATATTATATGATATGATTGATTTCATCAATCCTCAATGGACACGTATGATAACATAGTGCATTAACTTCTATCCTCTTCTATCTTTCAGGCTCTGAACATGCAGCCATGTTTGTTCATGCATATCTTTGAATATTACAGGAAATTCAAAGATATGCATGAACAAACATGATTATTACAGAAAATAGACTCAAGAGAAGGTTCATGTTCTCCATCAGTGACACAGTACAGACGTTATTTCCTGTGGATGGATTCACTTTGTTTAAAACAGTAACACACGCCATTCACACAAGCAGTATATTTCTTTTACTAGGTTTTGATGTTAGTGTACTCTCTCTGTCCTGCTGAGAATCTGTATTTCTCAGGCAGATCAGGAAATCCCAATCGATCACGTCAGCCTCTGAATGTTCTCTCCATCCAATATTTCCAAAGAAACATTAGAAGCTTCCACAAGATTTTAAGCCTAAGCTCACAACATAATCAGCTCATGACCAGTCATGTGTTCAGCAGACATTACCGTAGTAATTTAGCCAGTTTCAGCTCGACGTAGCTCGCTAAACCACTAATCTCACTTCATAGGTCACCCCTCAGGTGTCACTTTACCTGTGATAGTAACTCCCAGCATGTGTAGGTTTGATCTCTGCTCCATGTATGAAACACACATAAAGAAATCCACAGCGTGAGTTCAATGACGCTTTTATTTTGAAACTAAAGAATTGAAAGAAATGAATGTGAGTAAGTTTACAGTCAGTTATCTGTGTCTGGATTCAGATGAAAGGAAATAAGGAAACATTCCTCCACAGCACTGACACACATTTTTATATCAAACTAAATCAGCTGTTTACATTTTTATCATGATGGTCAGATTAAGTTTAACATCTGTTAAGAGTTGAAGAAAAACACCTGCATGATTATCAAAGAAGAGAAAAAGAGGAACTGTTGGATTTTGCTCAACTTAACAGGAAAGACTCCAGTTAAAAGCAAACATGTGGGCCAGCAGTCACCAAAATAACAGACTGACCAACACAGGACAGTGGAGCCAATAAAAAATGATGCAGTTTATCAACTTGTAGTAAATAGTCATGACCTAATGGAGGAGCAGCACTTTATGAAGAGCCGACTCAAAGAAAGGACAAAGAGAAGAGAATCACTGAGCATTTAACTGGATTGATTTGAATCAAAGATAAGAAGAAGAAGTAAATTATCTGAGTCAGTAGAATCAGAGGAGAAGTAGAAACAAATAAACACAAAACTAGAACCCAACCAGAAAGAGAGAGAGAGAGAGCAAGAAACTGATTCCAGCAGGTGATTTACTTCCTGTTTTACTTCTAAAAATGTCTAAGCTCCGCCCACAGCGGACAGTCCAAACAGGAAGTGTTGGAGCTGTCACACCTCTCACATGGTGAAGATCAGATGACCGCTGAAGGTGTTATGATGACTTTGACTGTCAAATATCCTTGCACTAGCCAATAGACGTACAAACACCTGATCTCCAACCTCTAGAAGCAGTGAGGCTCCATTAGAGGCGCTCACTGTACCAGATGTTGGATTTTCATATGCAATAGAAATTTGCTCCCCATTCCTCAACAAGAAAGCACCTGCAACAATGTTTCCATGACCAACTATGGTCCACTCAAAGTGGTAGGCTCCTCTCACTGGTGCAGTGAAAATACCTGTGGGACATTTGTTTTTGTTAAAAGGAAAATCAGCTGTTAGAACATCTGGAACGTCAGTCTGACATCAACATAGCTGAGAAGTGACATTCAGTGTTATTACCTGTGTATGGGTTGTAGGCACTTCCAATGTTTGTGACAACATGTTTGAAGATCAGAGTAGTGTGGTCATTAAAGGGTCCAGTATTTCCTTCACCTTGATCCAGCAGAGAGGCTGAGAAAGCCACCTGTTTGACTGAGAGAGAGAGAAATGTCATTTTAAACTTCCTGTTGTAGAGTTAGACTCTTCCCATTAAAGTGACCATGACAAAAACTTTAATCTCCAATGAAAGAAATGTTTGACAGTTGAAAGCGTTTCACTGTCACATAAGAAATCAAACACTGGATAATCCACATACTGTGTCAGCAGGTGATTAGTTTGAAGCTTTGCCCTCAGATATCATGTGGAAGAAATACAAAATATTGTTGGTACTAAAGATTTTCAAACACAGTAGCGCCACCTTGTGAACAGATTTATAGCACTGATATATGTTGATCCTCCAGAGTTTGTTGGCTTCTGTCTGAAGGTGGCGCTACAGCACGAATACAGCTTCAGATGTTCACAGAAATTGATTTGAGCAGCAGAGATGGATTACATCCTGTAAGCACGCTGCGTTACTGCGTTACTACTGACTTTTTTGCGAGAATGTCTCATGACAGTGACGTAAGCGAGTGCGAAGTTTGTGACAACAGCTGTGTGCAGATCAACAATGGATCATATATCGAGTGCAGGAGAGAGTATGAGCTGCAGCGTTTAAAGCGTGGAAGTACTGACCTTACTTTGAGTTTGATTCCCTAAAAAGTGACAAAAACATTAGTGTCCGTCGTGCGTGGGAAGAAAACTTCTTTTTACAGCGAAAAAAACCCTAAACTTCCAAGCAAGCACCGAGTAGCTACGACGTAATGGGAAACTCACAGAGAAACTCGCGGATTCTTCCACTGACCGCTGCGGCTCACCTGCACCAGGGTAAACCTCCGCCTACCCCACTCCTGCTTAACAGGTGAAAATAGAGCAACAGGACCGCTAGTCTTTGACTTTATTTATTTTCTGCTGTGTTTTACTTGCATCTATTTGAAAGACTGAGTGTAAACACACACAAAAAATTATTTTATGTGCTGGAATGTGCAGAAAATAGGTTTAAATGTTAAACAAATTTCTTCCAGTCAGAGAATGTTGCATATAATTTAATGTTTGCTTGATGCATAAAGTTAAAAGATTAAAACTGATAAAACAAGTTTTAAAAAGATCTATCGCTTTATCACCTATTCAGGTTGTAAATCGTGTTTTTAAAAAGTAACTAAGTAATTAATTACTCTGGAAAATAAGTAATCAGTAAAGTAACGGGATTATTTTGGGGGGAAGTAATCAGTAATTAGTTACTGATTACTTTTTTCAAGTAACTTGACCAACACTGTTGAGCAGCGTTGTGTCTTTAACTGTAACACATTCCAGTCACCTTGTGATGTTGAGCTGATCAGAGCAGGTTTTAGTTTCAGTGTCTAACATTACGACATTCAAACATAAATACAATTTAATATCAGATTTAAGATATAACATTAATTCTAAAATGTAAGAATGTATCAATTATAGAAATCTTGCAACATTTCTCTTTCAGATTCCCACACAGTACCTTGTAACTGCTGCTTCAGCTGGTCGATCTCAGTCTTCTGACTCCAGCTTTGCTGCTAGTTCTGATAAAATATAATAGAAATAAAAAGAAAAATCCCACTGACAGCACACAGTGATTCACAGGTTTTTATCTGTAAGTAAGAAAGTAACTGTGACTCTCATTCTGTTCATGCTACACTGAGCGGTGGTCTCCTCCACGTCCCCTCACCCTCCACCTCACACACTGCAGAGCCACAGGACCACACCTCCTACAGGTGCTGGGTGGAGAATAGTTGAAGAAGCAGCTTGTTTGACTGGATCTCTGAACAAACTGATTCTCATTTGAACTCTGTGCAGTTAAACTCTGTCATCTTTATCCACACTAGGGGAGATTCTAGGTTCTACCTTGCAAGGGATCAATAACAATTTAAAATTTATAATTTACAGTTTGATGATTTAAATCTCACACACAACCTGTCAAAAGGGGAGGGGCCTGCTGCTTCCAAATAGAGCACATTTCATTCATAACGTTGTAAATCAAAGACCATCATGTATTCATGATTTGTGTGAAATCCCAGAAATAAACCTTAGACAAAGCGAATCTGTGAACTAAGGTGTAGGTCTGTTAGGTTTTGTTGTGGTGATCCTTGGGTTGGGGGATGGGTGTTCATACTGGAGTGCAAAATGAAAACCAGTGGAAGATGGACAAGAAAAGTTCAAAGCCATCAGGTGCTCAGTTTAGAAAAAAGAGAAAAGAAGAGGAGGAGAAACGAGCAAAAGATGAAGGTAAGCAGATGTGTCTTTGGATAATTTCAGGCAGTGATGGGAATAACGGCGTTACTTTTTTCAGTAACGAGTAATCTAATTACTATTCCTATCGTTACAACGCTGTTACCGTTACTAAGAAGAAAATGCGCTCCGTTACTATTTTTCAACAAACAGACGACTGAAGCTGTGTTCAGTTTACCGCACCTTATATCAGCTGCACGGAAGTAGCTGTAAGTAATCTGGACGCTACAGCTTTAAGCAGCTGCGCTCCCGCGGACGGTGATCACGATCACTGTCTGGCACAACACCTGGAGCTCAGGGGGCAAAACAATCGCATGAGTGCTGCTGTTTGACTGAGGAAGAATAAAGTAGTCGTGGTAAGACAATCACATGACCACTTAAAGACAAAGCAACAAGGTGACATATACCAGTTTATAAACTGTGTGGCCACGTAAAACCAGAGTCATGATAAACAAGATATACGCAGCATCTTTTCCTCAATAGTTTCATCACTCTTACTGTCTAAGGACAGCGCAGCGAGACCTCTCTGCTTATGAGCAAGAAATAAAAAAACAAAACATAAAACAGCCCGTTTGTGTTGGTGGAAAAATGCACCATGTCGACCAATCAAAAAATGATATGGCAACATGACATTTGGTTGTTTAGGAAGAGAGAGAGAGAGACAGCAGAAAGAGAGAGAGCGAGTTTTGAGATGTGAGAGATTTGTGACGTTTAGCGTGTTTGGTGTAGTTAATGTGTTGTCTTGTGTAGTTAGTGTGTAGTGTTGTGGATAGTTTTGTGTTGTGTGTCAGAACAATGAGGCGACTGCTGTCTCCAGGTAGAAACAGGAGTGACACACCTGCTGCTGTCAGACCTGCAGGTATCAGGCTGTGATGTTCTCCTTTATAGTGGACAGAAGTATTTTTTTTGGAGTGGCACAAATAATTTGTGCGGCATCTTATTGAATGCAGAACAGCTGATTGTTCTGAAAATGGTTATTTAAAAAAATCAAGGTAAAAGGTAAATGGATGCAAATAACTTTGTTGTTTGCAAAACTTGTGCATATGATTTTAAAATTGACAATTTATATTTGCATTTAAAGTTATGAAATATGATCATTAAACATGTTTGTGGTTGTTACAGTAAAAAATATAACTTTTTCTACTCTGATTTGATGTTTTTTGTCTGATTTTAGATCAATTGTGTTAATACAGTTTGTCAAAATGAAAACATAACTGTAAATTCAGACGCGTGAGGTTGTGCTGAAAAGGATGAGACCAAACAAGGCAAATAAATATTTTTAAAGGTAAAATGTGGAGGAAACATCAAAAGTAGTTAAAATGGCCAATTATACCCTGGACCCCAGAGGGTTAAACGTTTTTTTTAAAGTAACGCAATAGTTACTTTTCAAGTATTTAATTACTTTTAGAATCTTGTAACTCAGTTACTAACTGAGTTACTTTTTTTTAAAGAAGTAACTAGTAACTATAATTTATTACTTTTTCAAAGTAACTTGCCCAACACTGATGGCAGGTCATGTATCATGAAACACTCAGAATCAGAATACTTTATTAATCCCTAAGGAAATGATTGGGTTACATATTCTCCAAGAAGAAATTCTAAAAATAGTAACAGTAACAGACTAAACTCCAGACAATACATAATGTTAGCATAAAAGTAGCACTAATATATACAGATCACTCAATTATAAATATCAAGGATTAACAGACGCGATTATAAATAAATACCAAGAAAATTGACAAGGATATCACAGCGTAGAAAGAAACATGTGTAAAAAGGGAGTAACTATTGCAAAGACCCCACACACACCCGACATGTTCACTCTTCTGCCCTCGGGTCGGAGGCTCAGAACTATGAAATCCAGAACATCCCGACTCAACAACTCCTCCTTCACTGCTATCCGACTCTTGAACAGCTGAAATATTTTGAACAGTAATAGTAATTTTTGCACATCAGGTCATCTCACATATCAAACCAGCATATTAAGCTCATAGCTCTTTTGCACATAAATCTATTTAACGCATCAATTTTTTTTTGGTCTCCACTTATTTATTCCTGCTATTTGTATTTTATCTATTTGTACATATTAACCGGCATGTGTGTGGACAGCAGAGAAAGAATTTCATTGCACAAAGAAATGATTTGCTTTGTACACATGACAATGAACACTTTCAATCCTTAAATCTTGAATCTTTGAATCGGTTAGTGAGCTTCCACCTCCAGGGGGCGCTACAACACAAACACGGACTTTAAATGATGATTCGAAAGTTTGCATCAACACAGAAACTGCTGTTTAAGTAAATGTTGAAGTATTTGGTTTGAAGAGTTTGCCATGAAGAGGAGCTGTGAGCTGTTTCATTATAAACACATTCCAGTCAGTTCCTGATGCTGAGATGAAAAGAGATGTTTTTGGTTCTGCTATAAAATCTTAAGATGTTTTAAAGTTTTATACTTTTACAATCAAACATGTAAAAAAACATTTTAATATCACACATCATTAGGAGGATATATTTACAGCTCCATGATGGTTTCACTACAATCTCTTTTGACTGCAGCTTCAGCTGATCAGTCTCAGTTTTCTGTCTCCACCTCTTTAAGCTTCTTTACCGGCTCTTTAAAGCAATTTGTTTCCTTGCATCATTAATATTCCTGTGATAAAAATGTTGAGTCTCATAAGAAAACACATAACCATGAATGTTGGTCATTCCTGTTTCTGATCTTCTGGATATTTCTGAAGTCACATTGATGTATGAAACTGTACCTTGATTCTCTCTCTGTAGGACAGTGATCCGCTCATTCTGCACAGCCAATGAGGCGGTCAGCTCTCTCAGCACAGCGTGGATGTCCTGTGTACTGGACTGTTGGCCTGCAGTCTCAGTCTGATCTGCTGACACAGAGCAGACCAGAAGCAAAAATGGGAGAAACATGATGGTCTTCATTCTGTCAACAGAAACCTGCTGTATAACTGTCATCTGTTAATCTGAGAGTTTTATAACGAGGGGAAAAGAGGCGTGAATGAGGAGCTTACTGCCCCACATGTCCCCTCATCCTCCACCTCACACACTGCAGAGCCGCAGGACCAGAATCAGACTTTGACTGCAGGACTGAACCGGGCCATGTAAACAGAGCAGGAATGTAGAGATGTTCTCCTTTGAACTCTCTGCAGTTAACTGTGTACGCAGAGTTCATGCATATATACATGCGGAGCTGGGACTTATCAGCTAACACTAGCGTTAGCGTCCATGACCCACTCTGATGTTTAACAGCATTCTGAGTTTCCTGGTGCAAAAACCAGGCTTAAAAATATTTACTGGAAGGCTGAAAGGTTGATGCCGTAGATCTTTTAGAAGAACTCACTGACTCAAGGCCTTTTCACACAGGAAGCAGATATTTATTTTAAAACAGTCATAAAAAGATGAAACTATTTTTGAATGCTGGTTTGATCGTGTCAGCTTCACAAACAGAGCAAACGTTTGTTTGTCGAGCTTGTTGAAAGAACCAAAGTACAATTCAACAATACGAAGAACCCCAACACACTGACCTCAGCACCTCTATGGTTACAGGAAATCAGCTGCATGTCTTTCTGACACACACACACACACACACACAGACACACACAGAGAGAGAGAGAGGGGGGGGGGATTTGTGACTCGCAGCTTCACTGTTGCAGCTATTTCAGAATATCTGGAAAGCTCAGTTACTAATGACATCTCCTTTGGCTTTCACTATGACTCAAATGTTATTCTCTGTCACAAACACAAATCACTCAATAAAAAAAATCAGAAAAACTGAAATCTTTTTTTTTTATGTTGGCTTGAACATTTTAGCTGTGAATTCATAAAGAGAGCAAACATTTGTTTGTCAAGCTCATTAATGTGATAAAAGTAGAGTTTGAAAACACATCAAGAATAAAAGCCAGAGTACGAGCTAACTTCCTCCCCTCACCCCCAACCAGTTACTGCAGATAGCTGCTCCTCACAGAGGTCTCTTATTATTAGAAGGAGTTTTTCCTTTGTCATATGACCTGGGATAGAAAGAGATTAATGACAAAATCTGTTACAATGAATGTTCATGTGAAAATGTGCAAAAACAAATCTAACTGAAGTAGAATTATATAAAACTGAATGAAACATGAAGTTAATTATTTCCATATGTGATGTGAAAGTGATTTTTTTATGTTAGAATAACAAAGATAATGTGATAAAGATTTTAAAGTTTAAACTTTGTATTAAATCGAGTAAAGCAGACAGAAAAAGATAAGCGTGGGTGGACATCAGATGATGTGATGTCCAGTAGGATGGGGGAGGAAAGGGTGAGCAGGTATAAAAGTGAGGTGAAGAGGAGATGGAAAGAGAACCACAGTCCAGCCTGTGAACTGGTTTTGTCATTTTGGCTTTTCGCCTGTTGCCGTGTTAGATGGTTCATTCAGAAGGATTTTGACTGACATCATACGTCCACTGGATGCTGCTGTCCTGTTGGGTGATGATCATCAACACAGGACTTGGGGATAACAGCATCTTTACACCTGGCTGTGCTCATCCTTCCTCCAACCTCTCCTCACCAAAGATAAGAGCAAACTCAGCTCACAGTAGGTTAGTTAGAAAGTAGAGTTCAGGTGATTTGATTATTGTTCTTTGATTTTTACTATTTAATTTTGCTTTGCTCTGCTAAATTGCTTTAAACAAATTTCCTGCAATTCCTGCAAAGTCGTTATTTATTCATCTTTATTAGTGCAAATAGCTCTCACAGCTTACCCTATCCGCAGTAGTAAAATAATGTTTAATTGGAGCCTGCTGTCCAGGCTACTGAAACCATCCCAGAAATAACAAATGCCACAGTCAACAGGAAAGCTACTGTTAACATGTTGGACTGATAGGATTCGACCTGCAAGGCTACTCAGGTTTCTTCTTATCAGGGTTTGCAGGGAAGACACCTGGATGATTTCAAAGCACTTAGGGCTCCAGAAATCTACATTATCTACTGCGTAAAACTCATAGAACAAAGTCAACTTCCTGTACAGGAGTTTCTGTGGGCCTTGATAGAGCTCAACGCCTTCCCACAGATACCAAGTGTTTGCTTATTGGGTGGTTATATGTAGGACTGGGCGATATATCGAGTTTTTAAATATATCGATATATTTTTATATGAGATATGACAATATTGTTTATATCGATATAGTCTATGTTACATCATAATTTTACTTGTGGAGACGCTCGTTTGCCTCTCTCTTGTCCACTTTTGTCTTTTGTCAAAAAATGTTTTAGTACGACTTTGGTAAACTACGGACCCGCACCGCTTGATGGATTCTTGGAGCATTACAGCTACCGCAGTCTGGAGCCTCGCGGAGTGATACGTACTGTGCTTTTGTTATGCACAAAAACAACATTGTTTTCTTTTATTTATGGAGCATTATTATTTAATAAATGCTCATAATTTATTTCTGAGTAATTTTTCATGTACATCTACGCTGTATGTTAATAAAAGTGCCTGTGTGAGATCTGGGACACAGCTGTGACTAAACTCTCTGTTTGTTCTTACTTTATGGCTTTAGAAAAATATTGAGATATATATCTTATATCGCCATCCAGCTAAAGAATATCGAGATATGAATTTTGGGTCATATCAACCAGTCCTAGTTATATGTTTGTTAAGGGTTTCTCTGTATTGTTGTAGGATCTTTACCTTACAGTATAAAGCACATTGAGACCCCTTAATTAAGCACAAGTTTGTTTGAAGTCTTGAACAAATGAAACAGGAATCCAGAAAAAGTGACAGGTGACACCGAGGAGGGCGGGACAGACAGGAAGTAAAGACAAGACTCTTTAATAAACAAAGTAAAACAGGAAGTAACCAACAAACAACGAAGTAAAACATGAGGAAATTAAAACATGTAACTAAGATGATAATGAGGGAAGAGATAAGGGAGGGGAAATAAACTGAAAACATAATGTGGAGGAAATAAAACCAACAGAATGCCAAGACTATCATATTTCAGAGTTTATGAAACAACGTAATTCACCATTAAAAGCGATTCATATAAATGAGTCATGATCTTTGTATTGCAGAATTCTGCTTTGTTGTGTTGAGAGTTGTGTCAGTCACAATTTTAAGTGAGTTTAAATGAAACCTGACAGATTAAATCAAATCTGGTGTCTTTCATAAACATGCACACAAACAATATCACAGACATTAATAACTATGTCAAAGAAACCACCACAGCTCTCCTCTGCAGCGCTCTGTGCTTCATACTCTATACTGTAGCATAGCAACTTTGCATTTAGGTCTTCAAACTAAAATAAGAAAATGGGAACATAAACAGTGCATCATTGCCAGACCTGCATACACTCAGCCATGACACCAGTCAGTGAGAAGTGCCAGCTTGATGCCGGATTTCTATGAGCCTGGGCCACATAAACCAAACCATAATCGGGCCAGATATGGCATGTCATCACATAAACAGTGCCATCTACGCCAGGCCTGGCCCATATCTGGATGACATACCACTTACCATGGCAGAAGGCAGCCAGCAGTTCTGGCTTGACACCAGATCCAGGCCAGACCTTTCTTCTATGTGGGACAGGGATGGAAACTAACATCGCAGCAGAGGACTGGATACCAGCTTGTGCTGTACCTTAGATGCTGAATACAGATACTAATAACCCAGAATATTGACACAATTCTACATTCTTGCCAAGAGTGTTTACAAACAAACACAAGCATTTGAGATTCACCATCTCATCTACAGCAGTGATTTACTGTTTACTATGTGAGAGAGAAACAGTCCATTGCATCTTCAAATACATGATAACAAGCTTTTATTGTTGTTTCTTAGATCTTAAAGTGAAGCTGATTGCACTCAGACACTGAAGCAAACCGCTCACTGTATAAAAGCTGGATGACTGCAGAACAAGTTTGTAACATGTAAAAACTGCTCTGACAGTTTTCATCTGTTCCTCGACCCAGATTTTTTAAACATCACCCTAAGCTTGCAATGCTTCATATCAAAGTTTCATTAATATTTAATTTCCATTAAGATAAAACAAATCCAGTTTTTAGGGGAAAAGTCCTTGTGACTGATCCTTCTTTAACGGGTCCAGACTCATAGCAGGTCTATTTAATGGACCATTTTAACAACACAGTTATCAGGCTGTCACTGCTTCCTGTGAACACTTTAAACTTTGGACCTAAATGGCACAATTAGCCTTGCGCAAAAAGTCAAAGTCATTTTTGTGAGTACAGAAAACATGTGCACGATATTTGTTTGTGAAGGAGTGACGGGAACTGATGACACTGTATTTCCTCATACTTCTGTAGCTTTGACAAACTGATGTTTGTTGTTGTAGATCTGCAGCATCCTGATACAGGAAGTCTGGTTCGGCTCTCTGATAAAAAGAAAAGTCTTCATCTCTGGTCCTCTGAGTCTTACAGTAGATAACACAGAGGTCACAGGGAGTTTATGTGGATGCTTTAATGTCCAAGTGTCTTTCCTGCTCGCCCTGATGTGAAAAAGCCCGACTAGCCCTGCAGGTCCAATCTGATCAGTCACACCTGTTATGGTTAAATTTAAGAACGCCGTCCATTTCATTAAAAGTAATGAGCGGATAATGAGGGCAAAACTTTGCCAGTCGAACACAAGGTGGCACTAAGTATGTGTCAAGTTTTTATAAACGTTGGAATAAGTGTCTGTATATTTTGTGAGTTTTGTCTTTGTTGTTTATTTTTAATGATATAATGACTCATTTTGTCTGAAATCAAATCAAATATAATATAACCACACCTGGACTGGCCGGTGGCCATTTTTCGTTTTTATGGTTGTTTCTTTTTGTTTTTCTTTTTTGTTTCTTTGTAACGGTATAAACAATGAAAGGTGGTGGAGTGGCCATTTGGCCATGATCGATTCTGGGCTGGACCAATTGCAGCAGAGGAGGTTGAACTTCAGTATAAAGTTTGGTATTGAGGTGAAAAGGAAAGCGATTTGTCCCCTACTTCATCTAGATTGAGAAAAAGACTCATTCTCCCCCCTCCCTCTCCTGTTGCTACTTCAGTCATGAAACTGATCAATGATCAGCTGATCGTCTCTCTTGTTTGTTTTTGCGCCAGAAAGAGGAAACCAGTGGAGGTCGCGCTAAACAACAGCAGCACGTTTAAGCTTGATCAGCTGTTGTTAGAATTTATTTAATATTACTTTCTAGTATCAGCTGATGTTTGCTGGAGCTACAGCTGTAAAAGCTGCTGGTCATGATATCAGTTTGGATATGTGGTGATTTGTTTGTTTGTTTTTTATGTAACAGTGTTTTCTGAAATGTTATTTTGTTGTTGATGTTGTAAATGTGATTTGCACTTCCCAGCCACCGTGCAAATGATCACTGCAGCATTACTGAGAGTTAAAAACTGTCTAAATTCTTTCATCTGTAACAAAATGATCACATGGCTGCCCTACCAGGTGTAACAGTTAAGTTTAACATCCAGGCATCCATGAAAACAGAATTTATGATATTTAACGGAGTTAGAAGTTAGCAGGGAGTTAGCTCGCTAGCTTCCATCTAAATATAATATACCATGTTCTTACTGAGAGATTTACGAAACAAATTCAAACGTACAGCTCTGCTATCACTTCCAACATAAATGAAGACGGGAAAGTAAACAACAGCGACGTTTGTAGGGTTAATGAATTTGAGCTAGCTGGTATATAATGATGTGCTACGTGATTGCTAGCGCGACAAAGCTATGTTAGCATAACATAAACAGTAGATTATAAAAGCTGGAGGAGGAACACTAAGAAACGGAGGACTTTTTTCCACCTGATTAAAGTTAACGTGAGGATTCCCGATGGTTAGGGACAAATGCAATCACATGGCAGGATGCTGTAAACGGACCAAAGTTCAGTCGGGAGAACAACTGAGATCATCCATCCACAATACGAAGTTAGTCATTAATATACTGCTGCATGGGCTGTAGTTACATCGTAAAGGTTGAAAAACTGAGCTTTAAAATGATTAACGGTAATAAAAACCGAGAGAAGCCGACAGTGATCACTGACTGTTTTTAGGGGCTTGTTGAGATTAAATACAACAAGATACAAAGCATTAAAACATGTTAAAAACACAACAGCCTTAATGAAGAAAGAGTAGAGTGGGCCCTGGATTCATCACGTCATCAATCATCATCCTCACTAATGTCCGAGTGTCAGACACAAACATGGGGATCAAACTCTGGCTGTTGTGGATCCTCCAGGTCTATTTAACACCGGCAAGAGTGAACCTGATGTGAGGAGGGAAATCACTCAGGTCTAAATGGTCCTGTTCACCCACGGAGACGACCTGAAGAGGAACATAGAAGAAGTCATCACTGACAGCAGATCGCTGCATAACTTACATCTACATGTAGAAGACAGGTTTGATGTTATACTCAAGTTCATGCAGAAATGTTGAAAATGTCAGAGTTGACTGATACTGGGAGACTGAACGCTGGGAAGGATGGGATACTTTAAGTAGTGCAAAGCTAGAAAAGGAAGACAGTCTGTGCTCATATCCTGAAGTCCAGTCAACTAACTGCTGTTTTTTATTTTAAATATTTTTCAGTTAAGTTTCATCTGAGCAGCACATTTATTTAGCATTTAAATAAATACTGCTTTATGTTTGAGACAACACCACGTACATCTAGAGACACTTCACTGTCAG
Source organism: Perissodus microlepis (assembly GCF_051167445.1). NCBI lineage: Eukaryota > Metazoa > Chordata > Actinopteri > Cichliformes > Cichlidae > Perissodus > Perissodus microlepis. The sequence continues at coordinate 31,678,606 of NC_140470.1, read as the reverse complement.
GCTGTTAGCTAACCATCACATGTGTTGCACTCAAATGCTGCCAAACCCGTTTAAATAAAAAAATCACACTGAACTGTTTTATTACAATAACTTTAGTGTATTTAATGAAGCCATGCATGTTTGTCTCTGAGCCACAGCGACTTGAAGAAGATGCAGGTGAGAGTGAACGTGTGCGATCCTGAATAACTCCACAGGTTCACGAGATCCTCACATGAAATATGCAGGACTGAGAAACACATTTGACCTGATCAGCAGCAGGATGTTCGTCTGTAAACAGATGATCAGGTAAATTCAAAGCTGTGAACATCACGTGGAACAAAAGCTGGAACTCATCAAAATACAATGAACAGAAACAGTGTTTAAGTGGAAACTGCATGAAGGCACAGCTGAGTG